>NW_022145610.1:23021549-23371549 GCF_000002235.5 Strongylocentrotus purpuratus
ATGCTGACATCATAATATGCAAATTCGTATTTTGAGTTCCAAGGCCATTGTGATGATGTCACGATACACTTAATGGCCAAATGAGACATGGAATCATATTTCCGACTCATACTCTATCTTAATATGAAAAAAAATTGAGGATCACGGTGCATTCCAAAGAGCTATAACGGATTTTGTATAGGCATGTTTTTGCCCATATATGCTATGTATTAAAAGACCTCGCGCGCACTGACATTTATCTTGAATTTACGCTCATCTTGTTAATAATGGTCATAAAGAGATAAACATGGAATCAAATTCCTTGAAAAAATATGAGAAATATCATGAAAGAAAAAAAAATGGCGATTCTATGTTTTTTAATGGTGTTACGCGCGAAAACGCGCGCGCATGCTCGTACGCGCGATTTTTTATCAAATGCTTAAAATGACCTGAAACGTATGCAAAATAAATTTGAGACGATTTTGAGCATTTAAAAATTTTGCGCGCGCATTGACGCGCGGACGTACGCGCACGCGCACGTTTTTTGACCTGAAATTGACTGGACTAATATTGACCTTGATCATAATAAATATGAATGAGAAATACCTTTTGGTTATGAAGATATGATCATGAGTTTATTTTCAGAAAATTTCACAAAATAGCGCCTAGATAACGTCATCAGTGAAGGTCAAGGTTGAAAACATTACTGTGTTTTGTCCATATGCCTATACATATGTGTGCCAAATTTCAAAGCATTTGATTGAATAATTTCAAAGTTATCTTGCTAACAAAAAGTGGGTCGAAATAAGAAAAATAAATAATAAATAAACTAGACATATAATACTTGTTTGGAACAAGTATAGGTGGGCTGGTCAACTAACATTTGAGACAAAATAGAGCAAAAATAAGCGACATACTGCTTACAAATTCTTAAAAGACAATATCATGTAGATTCATAACGTGAACTAAATTCACCTTCTATAGGCATAACACGCAAATTATGAAGTTTTTTACATGAGGCCTTTAATCAAAATTTTCACTATGATGACGTCATCAAAATGAAAAATGGTTATTACTGCGCTTGTAGAGAATTGTCTTAGCTACAACATATCGAAATTTTGAAGAAAATTGATCAATATTTACAGAGATACAATCAATTTTACATAAATATGCTGACGTCATAATATGCAAATTCGTATTTTGAGTTCCAAGGCCATTGTGATGATGTCACGATACACTTAATGGCCGAATGAGACATGGAATCATATTTCCGACTCATACTCTATCTAAATATGAAAAAAAAATTGAGGATCCCGGTGCATTCCAAAGAGCTATAACGGATTTTGTATAGGCATGTTTTTGCCCATATATGCTATGTATTAAAAGAGCTCGCGCGCACTGACATTTATCTTGAATTTACGCTCATCTTGTTAATAATGGTCATAAAGAGATAAACATGGTATCAAATTCCTTGAAAAAATATGAGAAATATCATGAAAGAAAAAAAAATGGCGATTCTATGTTTTGTAATGGTGTTACGCGCGAAAACGCACGCGCATGCTCGTACGCGCGATTTTTTATAAAATGCTTAAAATGACCTGAAACGTATGCAAAATAAATTTGAGACGATTTTGAGCATTAAAAAATTTTGCGCGCGCACTGACGCGCGGATGTACGCGCACGCGCGCATTTTTTGACCTGAAATTGACTGGACTGATATTGACCTTGATCATGATAAATATGAATGAGAAATAACCTTTGGTTATGAAGATATGATCATGAGTTGATTTTCAGAAAATTTCACAAAATGGCGCCTAGATGACGTCATCAGTCAAGGTCAAGGTTGAAAACCTTACTGTGTTTTCTCCATATGCCTATACATATTTGTGCCAAATTTCAAGTTATTTGATTAAGCTTTTTCTAAGTTATCTTGCTAACAAAAAGTGGGTCGAAATAAGAAAAATAAATAAATAAATAAATAAAGGCGATTTTAACAAAAATATAAGGTGGTCTGTATTAGATACAGCCCACCTGATAATAAAGGCGATTTTAACAAAAATATCAGGTGGTCTGTATTAGATACAGCCCACCTGATAATTTATAAAACACCTTTTCAAGAGCTTTGGCGATTAACATTTCCTGTCAAATGTATCTTTCCAATTGTGATTTATGGATGGGTACTTTTTACTCAGTGTAGGTTCTGGTGGATTCTTTAGTTTGTGAAGGCTGTATCAGTTATTTTCATGGGATATGCAAAACAGAAGGAATAAAATCTCTCCCGATTTGAATAGACTTCTATATCTTATCAATGCACTCTTTAGGAATTTGATTTTGATTTTGATTTTGATTTCTGCATTTTTTCCATATAAAATATAACTGAATAACAAAGAACATATAAATGTAAGGTATAATACAACATAAACAAACAATAATTTCTTCATGTCAAAATGTTTTTATGCCTCCGCCACCGAAGGTGGTGCCGGAGGCATCATGTTTTCGGGTTGTCCGTCCGTACGTCCGTCCGTACGTCCGTCCCGTTTGACCGTTATCACAATATCTCAAGAACCATTTAAGATTTAAACTTAAGACTCGGGAATAGTATTTATCACCATAGGAAGACGATCTGATTAGATTTTGGAGTACGTAGGTCAAAGGTCACAGGTCACAGAGGTCAACTTATGAAATTCCTTGTATTGAGTTTGTTAGTGCGATATCTCAAGAACCATTTGTGATTTAAACTTCAAACTTAAGGATAGTATGTATCACCATAGGAAGACGATCTGATTAGATTTTGGAGCACGTATGTCAAAGGTCAAGGGTCACAGAGGTCAACTTATGAAATTCCATACATTGAGATTGTTATCATGATATCTCAAGAACCACTGGAGATTTAAACTTCAAACTTAGTGATAGTGTGTATCACTATAGGAAAACAATCTGATTACATTTTTGAGCACGTAGGTCAAAGGTGAAGGGTCATAGAGGTCAACTTATGAAATTCCATACATTGAGATTGTTATCATGATATCTCAAGAACCACTGGAGATGTAAAAACTTCAAACTTAAGGATAGTATGTATCACCATAGGAAGACAATCTGATTAGATTTTGGAGCACGTAGGTCAAAGGTCAAGGGTCACAGAGGTCAACTCATGAAATTCCATACATTGAGATCGTTATCGCGATATGTCAAGAACCACTGGAGAATTTTCACTTCAAACTTAATGATAGTATGTATCACCATATCATAATATCTCAAGAACCACTGGAGATTTAAACTTCAAACTTAATGATAGTGTGTATCACCATAGGAAGACAATCTGATTAGATTTTGGAGCACGTAGGTCAAAGGTCAAGGGTCACAGAGGTCAACTTATGAAATTCCATACATTGAGATTGTTATCATGCTATCTCAAGAACCACTGGAGATTTAAACTCCAAACTTGTTTAAATTGCTCTATGGCGGAGGCATCATTTTCGACTGCGCGCAGTCAAAATTCCATCTAGTTTTACATAATATATGTACATATGATAAAGAAACTTAATATTTCCATAACATGTAATCATAAATTTAAAGTATTATCCAAACTTTTCTATTGGAAAAGTGCAGGAGACCGCAATCATAAGCAAAGCTTGACAAGGATGGCGGCCTCAAAAAACCCACACAAAAAAAAAAAAAAAAAAAAAAAAAAAAAATCTTAAGGTAAACCTTAAAATGAAAAAGTGTTCAAATGATCTTTGTGTATGAGTTTGTGAGTGTGTTGTGCAAGTGTATATATATATATATATATATATATATATATTGTGTGTGTGTTTGTGTGAGTGTGTGTGTGTGTGTGTGCATGTGCACGCAAAAAGGTAACCACCTGATAAATAAAAGCTATGCTATTGTGATGAAAAGAGTGAATATTTAGAGACTAATTTGAATTGTATTGGCACGTTTCCTAATCATTAACTAATAAAATTCATGTAAATTTGTTCAACAGTTTCCTTAGAGTGATATTAATCACAATCAATGTAAAGTACTTTAGACTCTAACCATGTTTAGAGAACCCACACACATAATTAACTTAGCTATTCAAACAACTGTAAAGGTTTACAGAAGAATGCATCTGAAAGCCATGGCAGGCCTGATCAAATTAGTTTGCCAATTCTCAACTTTGTTCTCCTGTAATTAGATTTTTGGGAGAGCTTCCATTTCAGACGGGTATTCAGCTAAATCGTCTCCTAGGTAATAAGCGATGTTTGCGGGGACGGGTCGTTGTGCATCCACAAACCCAAAGAGCTGAAGAATGTCCCGAAGTGATGTTGGCACGCATCATCATCAGATTGTGTCATGGACTAGAAAAATATGTATCTCATCTGTAGAGAACCAGAAGGGTGTTAAATCATGTTATTCAACACAGAGTTAAAGCCCTTCTCTCTTTCTCTCATCAGATAATTTAATCTGTTGAGATCCAGAAGGTCATTTAATCTGCATTACAGTGCATGTACAAGTTCATATGAGCTAACACCCTTCTAGTTCTCATGAGACAATTTGGTGTACTAAGCTAGTTTCATAGCTTCTGCTAAACTCTTAAACTGCTTTTAACATGATTAATTTGTGTCAGTTAATATGAACTCTGAAAAAATGTCATGTTACTGTTAGATCTAGTAATATTTGTTATTTGTCCGCTTTTAAAGTAATTTCTTTTTAGTTTGTACAAATACAATTTTTTCGTTTTTAATTTCTTTTGGATGCCCAAGTTTAAGTTTCTGCCATTAGAATCATACTTTTGTTTTAGTTCTATGAAATATTTAACCTTTTTTTCAAAAGAATTAGTTACATACATTATTTAACTTTAGAATCCTTTTGGGCAGTCTTTTGAAAAGAAATTTTGCATGTTAATGAGGGAACTTCAGATGGTAGCCCCCTCCCACTCCCCTTCCCTCTCCCTCTCCCTATCTCCCTATAGGAGATACATGTATAATGTTGTTTGGGGTAGGACCACTGTAGTTCATACTCTTAATGTCATTCTCTAAGCAGAAGGTTATTGGTTCAATTCCCAGTGTGATTTTCTACGCCTATGAATGAGACACCTTCATTGCAGACATCTCTTTAGATGCCCTTCTAGTATTTGTGGGTATGTAACTTATATGTAATATGTTTCTGACATGATACAGCTGGAGCTAAAGAAAGCTGAAGATATGATGCAGTTTTCCAAAATGCAAAAGGAAACTATATTTTGGCTGATCTGTGGTATTTTTCTTTATTGTTTTATTTTGTAAGCAATTACACCAATTTGATAGGCAGGCCATGCATTTTAATCAATTTTTCAAAGTAACTCATTCCATGTTCTAGCCTTTAAAGATGAAGTTGGGTTCTGGTCATGCGATTGCATGGTGAAAGAAACGGTGTGGAATCGATCAAAAAAGGTTGATCATGTAGCATATAAGAATTTGTGTGTATTGCAAGTCTGGAATCATCAAAATGATAAGAAATTTGGCCAAGTCTTGGTAAAGTTACAGCACTGTTCACAGAAAGATGTATATGGGGCTACACGAACACGTGGCGTAAAAATTTTACGATTATTTACGATGTTACATGACATTTAGAATATGAAGGCATTTGAAGAGCCATGCTTTTCAGGGAACATGTCTGAACTGATGTTCTTCCACACTTGCATAGTAAGAATGATAACACTCACAAATTATTTTTCACCTCTTCCCAGAACTCAACCTTCTCTTTAAATGATATCATGGCAATATAACCATCAGTGAGTTGAATGAAAATGACAGTTGAGCTTGATGACTCAAATGAGAAAAGCTGGGAAAGGCACCACCCTTTCTGATTACCAAACCTCTCATTTATGGACCTAATCACACAAGATGATATATTAATGGGAAATTGATTAGACCATGATTGAAAGTGTGGACTTCCGATTCTCGCTGGGGATTTTTTTCTTGCATTAGGGAGGAAATTGATGAATAACTCGAGGGTAAAAATGAAACAAGTACCATAGAAACTTACTTTGTAAGCCTGTCACATGTAGCTGATGTGAGAAAAGCATATTATCAAATTTTCTTTTCCTGTCCTTACATATTTTCCCTTGTTTTGTTACTTGGATAAGGAAAAAGTGCATTTCCTGTAGATTATTATGATGCCCAAGATTTATTGTGGTGGGGTATATGGAAATTACATGTTCTACCAAAATAAAGACTAATTTAGTGCATACAAATATTTTGTGATTTTTTTTTTCTTCTGCTTTTAGGGGAAAATTGTTGAAAGTTTAGTCCATCTGCAGCGTAAGAGGAAGACTTTATCTTCAATAGATTTTTAGAAAATTCTCTGTTTGAAATCTTTCTATCATGATGAAGAATTAATAATTTCTACAAGGATTATAATCTTATATAGTCTGGTAGTGAACTTTATTTCAACACTTGAACTGTGATCACTTTCCATCTTTCCCTGTGAGATTTTTTTTTTTTCTTCCTAAAAGTTTGTTGAGGGACATAAGGGGCCCCAAGGGCGAGCAGGATAATTACAAATGAGGAAAAAAGATAAAATTACCTAAAAACATAACAGAGAGAAGAAAAGGACAGGGAAGACAAAAAAAGTCTTGTACTAAGATATAAAAGAAGTTTGAACAAAATGCTCAAAGAAATCATTCTATGGTGTACAGCTCTGAGAGAAGTATCCAGCAAGAATTGATTCGTTTAATCTGTTGGGATGGGAAGAATCTGGATTTGTGGAAATAATTCTCATCATCTGTCTTGATATTGCTGGAGGTTAGGAGGAGGATTGCCAGAGGTTTGATGGATGACCCGCTCACTAGTTATCCAAACCTTGTTTCACGTAATGGCAAGCTATAATTAGGAGTGGCATCAAGGACTAGTGAATTCTTATCATTACATTGACGTGGTTTGCGCCAAATTCTGCCTTTTCTAAAGCTGAACATTGTATTAATTTCCAGTAAAAACAACAATCTAACTTTTCAACCAGTCTATACTCGTAATTATAAATCAATACTTTTCCAGAATAATTATTGTTGTTCTTAAAGAAAAATTTATGTTGGTGACATGTGTGATATATGAAAGTCTTACTTTCATTTTTACAGTTCTAAAGAATGCACGACAGAATGTAAGTTGGAAAATTTAGGTCACATGTATTTTCTTACAAAGTAAATTTTGCAGTGATGATGATTGATATATATATCTAATAATGACAATAAATATGTTATAACATAATCTATTGAAAGTGGATGACGGAGGCGGATTGAAATTAGTCACAAATAGAGTGAATATGCACTTTTTGAATACAGTGATATTTAGAAGGGTTGTGATATTGTGATTATAGAATTCATTGCAGAAGTGGAGAGAGAAAGGGTCATTTGCACTTCAGGTATATTGATGATACGAATAGTGCATGGGCAAAGGTGAAGGGGTGCCTTAGATTGAGGGTATCTTTAACTAGACCTTATGCATCAATAAGGTTTGCAGCTTAGAAAATGAAGTTCAAAGCCCAGGAGGTAGTGACTAACATATCCTCCTTGTGCCTGTATGGCATGATTGAGGATTAGAATAGATTGAATATTTAGCTAGGAAGGGGGAAGGGGCGCTTTAAGGTGTGAGGAGCCACCCCTTGCCTGCCCCAGTGCACACTCTTTAAGTACAAGCTCTTCTGGTGAAGACGGAATTGGATAAGTTGAAGTGTCTTCGTGCCAAAGTTTGCATTCTTCCTCCACGCCTGCTCAACGAAGGTTAATTTGTCTCCATCATCCCTCCAACAAATTTGACATTTACATGAATGACTTGAGGAGGAGCAACTTTCTTTTGGAATCGGAGACGGCCGTAGGGGAGTTAACCATGTCTCCTCAATGCCCAATCAATACGGGTGCATGTGGGCATGGCCGTGCATATTTTCATGGCGATGTTTTTGAAGACTTTCATCCAGCCAGCGAGGATGTTTGCGTGGTTGGTGTTGGGCAGCCGCGGTGTCGAAGATTGAGTTGGGTGACAGAAAAGCAGAGGGCTGTTTTTCCTGGGCGTTGCATGGACATCGATTATATTCATATCGCCCTTTGGTTTGGATCACGGATTTTGCTTTCTCTTTAATCTGTATGCTGTCTTTTTCCCTTCTCTCTTCTTGGCATGTGGTAGTGATTGGTGGGAGGTTGCAGTGTACCGTATTGTTTTTCTAGGATTATTCTTATTGGAGTTCATAGGTTACAGAACAGAGTTTTGCGTAATATTTTCTCTCTTTCTCTCTCTCTCTTCCAGGATTTCATATCATGTTTCTTTTTCAAAGGAATCAGGAAGTTTGACACAATGTCACAGAAAATCTAGAATTTAGTCTGCAAAAGGAGGGAGGAAATTGGTGTTAGAACTAAAAATGCCAAGTAACTTTTCTTCTATCATTCTTTGTTGGAGTAAACTTGACATTGCAGTTGATGGACTTTGGGAAGAAGAATGAAACTCTTTCTCATACTGTGGATGTATTCTCCTGTATTCTGTCTGTCAATGCGTGATCGATACGTTATCAATTTGTTATCAAGTTCAAGGGTTTTCTCTTCTGTTTCACATTGGATCCATGTATGGTGATTTACAGAGGAAACAAATTGATTGTTGTACCTATCATGAAGTGATCAACTCATTGGAGTAGTTTGTAGCTGTGTTCATGGGCAGATCCAGGAATTTGTTAAGGGGGTGAGGGGGGGCACTATTCAGAAATTCTCTTAGAATGAAAAAAAAAGAGGATAATCTGATAAAAAAGGGACATTTTTGAGGTTGTGTACTAAGTGTTTGTCACTTGAGTTTTTAAAGGAGATGGGGGGGGGGGGGGGAGGAGGGGTGGGCGGGTGGTTGAACCCCCTTCCCCAGCCTTTAAATCAGACAGCGGCTGTGTTCCTAGTTCTGTCTTTGCCTTTGTGCAGTACTTGGAGTGAACAAGAAGAAATGATCATGGAATATGTCATTGATTATCTGAGGTATTTTCTCACTGAAAAGTTCGATTTCACCTAAATGTACCAAACACCATTTTAAACAGTTGGGACTGATATGCTATATCAGTCAGATGGCCGTATTAGATTTTGAATCAGAATTGATTGATAAATGGGAATTGATCGCTTGCTCGTCTTTAGTGAATGAGATTCCAAACGTTTCATGTGATCTAGCTACCTGCCATTATGGCTTCTCTTGCATGTGCATCATCATCCCATCACCATGGTAATGAGCCAATGATTATAATCCCCAAAACAAACCAAGCAAAGCGAAAGTCAACAGTCGGACCAATTGCAGGGATATCCTGCCCATTAATGGAAATCCTCACTTTGGTCACTTTGGAAAGAGATCTTGTCTTCGATCTAGCTTAGCGAGCAATGATTGGCGTTCATTTTAAAGATAAAGTTGAGTTCTGGTCGTGCGATTGCATTGTGAAAGAAATGGAGTGGAATCGATAATAAAATATTGATCATGTAGCATATAAGTATTGGTGTGTACTGCAAGGTTCTAGAAACATCAAAATGATAAGAAATTTGGCCCAGTATTGGTAAAGTTACAAGCACTGTACACAAAAAGATGTCCCGGTTTTTATGCCGTTACATGCAATATTTAGAATATGAAGGCATTCAAAAAACCATGCTTTTCAGGGAACATATTTTCTTTGATGTTCTTCACACTTGCATAATAAAAATGAAAGCGCTCACAAATTATTTTTCACCTCTCCCCAGAACTCGACCTTCTCTTTAAGAAAGGAAAATTGAATCAAATCAAATCATCAACATGCACAAAATTATCATGATGCATAAAAATAAATCTATAAAGATATTTTAGATGATCTTTAAAAAATATATTGTAGTTATTTGTTATAATATTCATTATTTTGTATTTTTGGAGCCAGAAGTGCATTACATTTGTGTTCAAGTATTAGAGTTAATGCCCAACAGACAATTTATACCTCTTCGAAATTTAATGGAAATGGAATCGGAGACCATAACAAGTTATTTTATCATAATTACCAGCACTTGGGACAAAGCTTTGAACACCACATTGCTTTTGTCTCCTTTAAAGCCACACTGTACTACTTGTAGCTACTTGCGCCCTCTACATAGCAAACAATGCATAAGCGGTACCCATGATCCCCTTTTTCTTATGTTAATTGAGAGCTGATTTGATGAGATAATCACCTGTCAGTGACCACACAGGGAGGTCTAATCCCTCCTGGCCAAACTAGTGCAGACAGGCTTTAATACATTCCCAGCAAGAGTAAAAGCATGTTTGGTCAGTGAAAACAGATTTGTAGTCCATTTGCATGTTAAACCTGACTACAGTTGATGAAAGAAATGACTAATACCTACACGAGTTTATTCTTTAGGTCAATCAGAAATTTGAACCGTACACCCATTAATCTCTCCATCATGATGCTTACAGTTTTGAAATGTCGGAAGGATGAGTTTCCAGTTTCTTATTTGGAAGGAAAAATGATGTGAGTGGTGGGTAATTGCTGTTTTCCAGATTAAAAAAGAGATAACTCCAGGAAGTTTATGTGCAATAAGGATGATTAGGGTTAAAGTATTAAAGTACATATAGGCATCGGATATATCATGTTTCATTAAGGTTGATGATATATGTATTCCTTGGTTTTTATTGTCCATGTAAATCATTTCATATGGTACCTTTTCCCTCTAAATGTCAAAGCTTTGAATCTAGTAAAGTCTTTAAAAGTACACATATTACCACAAATCTAGGAGGTGTTAATTCTTATATGATGAATTGTTCCTGTCATTGTCTCATAAATTCTTAATTCTTTAATAGCCAAAGGCATTTTGCCAAGTCATTCACCTTCTTTCTCTTTCTCTCTCTCTCTCTTCCCCTCTCTAACTCTCCCTTCCTCTTCCCCCTCCCCCTCCTCTCCACCCCTCTCTCTCTCTCTCTCTCTCTCTCTCTATATATATATACATGTCTCTGTCTCTCTCTGTCTCTCTCTCTCTATATATATATCTCTCTCTCTATATCTCTCTCTCTCTGTCTCTCTCTCTCTCTATATATATATCTCTATCTATATCTCTCTTTCTCTGTTTTCTCTCCTTTCATTGCTGTGAACATCTTGTCATTATATAAACGATTCCGGGCAATGACAAGAAGACCCAATAACATGTTAACATGGTGAGGTGCGGTTTAGCATGCTGGTTTATGGCGACTATAACAAGATGCTGAATACTCTCATAGCTGGTTGAGGTTTTGTTGCTATTTTCGGAGACAGGTGGTCCCCCGCCATTTTGGTTTCATCAGTTTCTCTGCTGTAGTTTCCTTTTTATATTTACTTGAAATGTCTTCAAGTTTCACCTTCATTAAAGGACTCTAATCTTTGTGTTTTCCTGATGTTTCTTAATGTTTCTTTCAAATGTATTCCAGAGCCAAGCTCCAAATAGCTTTGACTAAATAGAGTTATTTTGTCAATTGGTGAGACAAGTTATTGCCTGTTGTTTTACTCTTTTTTTTTTATTAGTGCTCATGAGACATCTTATGGTGTCTTTGAAATGTCTTTAAGGATCCACCCTGAGGAAAAAAACATTGATCCAACTGCTCTCTTACGTCCTAGAGGTGTATTTCGAATGTCTCCAAGACCCAAACTAAGTGTAGCTTGATTAGATTGAGTTTTTTTCTTTCTTAATTGATCCAAGAACCAAAGTCCGAACGGCGTCAAACGGCCAGGGAGTGATCAATGATTTCTCTTCTCCGGAGACACCATTTTGCTTGCGTCCTTGGAAGGCAGCGTTTAATACACTGCTCTTGGCAGCATGTATCGATAGCAAATCTTAGCCTTGAAGTAAAGCTTACGTCTGGCAATTTGCATACTTTACAGTGCTCACAGGAATATATTACTGCGTCTTTTAGCCCTGGCAAATTTGAGGTTTTGATGCTTGCTTCGGAACAAGCTTTTGAGAGGGACAAAGGAGCATACCCGCATCGTCTTTCAGCTTAATGTGATTTGCCTGGAAATCGTGCATCTGTAATTGCCGATGCTCTCCAGGCTGAATAAGAATAGACAACTGAGATAAATGATGAGAGCCTGTTTGGAGATGGATAAATGAGTGCGAGGATATTGAAAATTGGAAGGATCATCAGCAATATCTGTACTGAAATTTGACTCTGTTTCGTTGGTTGGCGCAGTGTCTTTTAGACATACATGTAGCATCTATACACTGCAACGCTGGTTCTTGACACAGCACCCTTCAGACAAAACAAAACCAGAGAAGACGACATAGATAAATAAAGAGAGCATGTTTAAAGATGGATAAATAGTGCTCTGATATTGAAAAGTGGATGCAACATCGGTGATATCTACATGGGAATCTGACTCGGTTTCATGGAAGCAGCGGACTTTGCACATACATGTAGCTTCTGACCACTGAACTGCTATACGATACGAAACTCTTCGGACGGAGCGATGTTTCGGCCAAACGGACGCAGCGGAGGAGGGGCGGTCAAGGTGGTGACCGATGGGCGGTTGCCCATGGTTACCCTTGCTCCTCTCAACATCGAGGACGACGATGAAGAGGAGGAAGAAGAAACATTTGTAGAGTCAGAAAAGCTGAAGGATACAGCACCCTTTATCAAAGGTAAAACTAAAGAAATAAAATAGTTGAAGTTAATTCTCTCATTATAAAATAATACATTTTGATGATATTAAATGTTTCTTATATAGCGCCTTACCAGTTGACAACATAACCCAATCACTAGATTCAATTACTATTCTGCACATTACAGTGCAAATTTTGTCTGTTATGGGCAAGAAGGGCATTGAAAATAAGTACTTTACCAGAGTTAATGCCCTTCTAGCTCCCAAAAGAAAAGAAAAAAAAATATTTAGAAAATTATGATTTTTATTCAGTTCAAAGGATTTTTGTTTAAATACTTAAAAACTACAATTTAATGTTTGAGATTAGATTTCTTGTAGGGCTTAATTATTACTTTCATCATCAAATTTACTTACCATCCTTACCATCCTCGACATATGTCAACGTGTAATATGCCTGCCTATTCTTTGATTATGTTTTTTATGCAAATATGTTTTACATGTTGGGCCTCTGTGCATATATACTTGCATCATACTGGCATCTTCTTTGTCAATGCGATATTTAATTAGATGTCATTTGATAATGAGGTAGTGAACAAAGGACCATTTATGTATTGAGAACATTTGAATAGATACCTCCTTGAATAGTGTTGGGATCGTGAGGAAGTAGAAGAGAGTGTGAACACTTATTTCAGGTGTTCCTGTGTACTGTGAATGCATTTAAAGTAAGAGGGTGCATTCATACCCGTATGTATAACGTATCAATATAAGACCTCGTTCAGACGTACAATATAAACAGCCCTAAAAATACTGCTTTTGCCAAATTCAACATGAAAATAAATGTTGGATTTTTGTTGTTGTTGGGGGGGGGGGGGAGGGGAGGGTAATACAATGATGGCCTCTTTATCTGTGCCATAGATTATAGTAGTATGAGCACTTTACACTCATTTCATTTTTATTTTGTTGTGCTAAAATGTTATTTGAAGCAGTATATCACTTTATTCCGCAAAAAAAAAAGAAAAAAATTGAATTAAAAAAAAAAAGAGTCACATGGATGCCAAGAAAAGAAAAAGATTCAACTTAATAACTGTAACCTGAAGGTCTTCTTTTCCAATTCATGTGACTTTACAGAAATGGTAACAACAAAATGGTGAGAAACAACAAGTTTTCTTAATAGGACTTAATCTATCGATATACTTTCTTACTATGTGGACAAAAGGACAGCAATGAATATTACTGGTGAGCTGAATATTTAATTCTGAGAGGTTTATTTATTAGACTACTGGTTGGTAAAGTGTAATATTGGTAAGTACATTGTGTTATATGTAAGCTGCATCTTCTACTTAAAGATTGTTACCTTTTTTTTAATGAATTGCTATAATTGAATGTTTGTGTGTGGGTGTATGTGTATATGTGGGAGGTGGGGGGGGGGGGGGTACCGGTCTTCTAATATCTATCTCATTATCTATGCCTATTATCTTGTTATCTATCTATCCCTGGCAATGTTTATCAATTATGCAGAATTTATCGCATTTAAATATAGATGAGCGCCATCTTGAAAAGCGACCCAAGGTTAATGAAGTATTAGAGATGAGATCACCAGATGCCAATATAAGAGGCTCATTCACATTCAACAACAAAAACTTCCAGATGCTGAAACTTCTATGTACGTGTTCTAATCTACAGAATACTATCTTTTGAACAATGAAAACCTTCCTTTTCAGTGAAAATGTAAATCTGATTACATCCAAAGACCAAACGCTTTTGGTAAATTTAGATTTCTTACTGTGTATAAATCTGAGAAAGGTTTTGTTTTAGAAAGTTGTTAGACCTTAATGTTGACATATTAATATCAAATATAAGTTGCATAGTAAGTCACGCTTGGAAATTGTGTTTCAAGGAGTGTTTCATGATGAAAACAAATTCTGAAGGTGTTTTTGATGATTTGAAAATGACATTTAATAAGATTAGAAAGGGAAAAGATTATGCTCATGTTCTTAAATCTAAGAATTTTTATTATTTTACGTCTAATTTTGGTCTTGAGAGTTTGTTTCTAGAAGGTGACCATCTGCTGAAGGTATTTCCAGAAGATTTTATCCTCTTTCTCTCTCTCTCTCTCTCTCTCTCTCTCTCTCACTCTTAAATGCTCTCTGTCTCCATCTCATTCTCTGCTTCTCTCAAGATTACTCGAGCCGTGCTCCTGAAATAATGATGAAACAATCTGGGGCGGGCGGTCTTTAGGGTTCTTCAAATTTTTATATCCCCCAAGTACATACATGCAATGGACAATTGTTGTAACGGGCAAGTTTTATTGGCCATTAAGGTCTTTGCGCTTGATTAGTCACTACTAAGAGCCAACACTTTGTGGAAGTTTACTGGAATAGTGATTTATTTTGTCCACCATCTCTGGGCAAAATATACCGCCTAGGGATTATCCAAATAAAACATATAATCATGGAAAAATGGGCTTTGTGTATATTCGGATCAAGATTTACGACAGTGTTTGAGACATTATCTGGATTTTAATCATTGTTCGCAAAAAGAAGATCTGTCGAGAGATGATGTAAATTTGTAGTTGTCTCCATAAATGATTTGAGGTGTTGACTGCTACATGTAGATAACCTTCTCGTCTCACCCAGAACCTGAAGAAGAAAAGGATCATTATCTTGATATTATTGCCGCTCATGTGGCTGTTAATATTGCGTCGCTTGATTAACGCTTTGGAATGAAATGTTTTCTCCTTGGCTGGCTATGAGGTTGTATGAGGCACGCAAGTGTCTGGATCACCTCATAAGAAACATGTTACCAGAACAGCTTTGGTGATTGAGTTGCACGTAGGTTACCTGTGCTACGTGATGATTAGAAAGTGGTGCTTGCGATGTCTTCGGGTGACGCCATGGAACATACTCTGAGGAAAGATTTGAGGAACATTTCTGATATACTTGGAATATCCACACCTTTTTTCGATATGTTTTGGTGACTGGAATTCACTTATTTACTTTCATTTTGGGAAAAATTTGTTGGAATATTTCAAAGTGGTGCAGTGGATTAATGAAGATTGATGCTTATAAGTAGATTTAGGACATTGCAAGGGCGATCTACATCATAACAGGGAAATGTCATATCATTTTGTCAATTCACAAGTTTGAGCAAGTGATCTAATTTCAACATGCATATTTAGTTTCACATAGCAAGTGAACTAACTACTCTACAGTTCCTTGAAAGATGAATATTGCATTGTAAAGGGGTACGGTTTTCTGGATTTTATAGCTCCCTTCTAAGCGACACCATCTAAATTTCAAAAGATGAAAGCCAAGAAAACTAGTTCTTCATCTGGCATTTTTTCTCAGGTTTAGTCAACATCGTAATTGTTCTTCCCACAAAGGGAGAAGCTCATTAAAATCGATTTGTAATTTTTCAAATATTGTTCACAACTTGATAAAAAGAGTGAAAATATGGAACACGAAATAGAATCAGTGGGGGCAAGAATCAGAGCACCGCCTTTACGACGAAAGCAAACTGGTTATTTTGTGGAGAAAAATATAAAAGGTAAGTTTCCCATCTTCATTCATCTTCTCAGAAAAAACTGTTCAGCTGATCCAAGCATTTTTTCAATTTTGAGGCCAAAGTAATTATAAATATTGTTTCAATGTTTAGAGCTCCAGATTAATTGCTCTCAAGGCCAAGAGCCAATTTAATCTTAAGCCACACTTAACTACAGCAGACATTTAGCTACTGAACGACGTCACTCCCCAAACTCTGTACAATGAATGGTGATGGTTATTTTACCTGACTGCTAAGAAAGCACAAATGCTTGCCAGACGGCCGACGGCTTCATAGATTAATGCCTTACCAAAGGGCACTGGCGCATCACCTTGGTTTCGAACCCGGGTCACCAGATTACGAGACCACTGCTCTACCGACTGAGCTATCGCGCCTCCCTTTTGTAGTAATGACCAAACATCTATGCGTACATAGTTTTAATTTGTTTTGGTATTTTTCATAAACATTCTGCATAGTGACAGAAGGGCATTACATCATTAATATACCGGTATGCAGACATAATGTCCTTCTGGTTCTTAATCAGCAGACAATATTTACATTGTTATGTTAGATACTGCTTTATGATGTATTATCTGCTGAGAGAGGGCATTGAATCATCAGGGTTAATGTCCGTCTGGCCCCCAAGGTCAAATGATACTAAAAACCAAACATCAATGGAGATAATTTGAGCTCAGTAACAATAAAGATTTCATAACCCTCTACTCTTTATGTACTAAGCTTATTATGACCAGCATATCTCAAAATCCAAAGTCTTTCCTAGGTGCGTTTGGCTGTAATCCAAGATGGCATCAATACCAGTTCAGACTAGACAAAATTATATGAAAATTGTATAATATATTTCTTAAATTCAGTTTATTTCAAATCTCTTTAAAACATAGTACAGTCAAACCCGCTTTAGTGACCACCTGTCTAGAAAGACCACATTTTTTGTTTCCCTTAAAAATAATTTCTCTGAAAAATAGTTTCTCATTGAAACATATACTAAAGGAACCTGTACATAAAGACCACCTGCCTACAAAGACCATTTTTCTAGACAGGTTTCACTGTAATAAAAATGACAATGAACAAATTAAGCAATGAAGATTCGTCATGCAGCCAAAGGGACATATAAAGACTAGATACCAGCATCATATAAAGACACTAGTTTTGGAGAGGTCAGGTGACATAACGGCTGGCCAATCATATCCGTGCATGCTCACGATAAGGCCTAAAATAAAAACTTGTTGCATTGCCCTTTGGGTGCCAAAACATGGGTCGGTCGGTCGGAAAAGTTTTTTTTTTTTTTAACTTTTTTTTTTGTCGCCCACTTTGGGCCGATATTTTTCAGATTTGAATGTTTTTTTGTCCCGCCCTCTTTTGGCTGATATTTCTCAGTTTTTAATATTTTAATACATGTGTTTCAACATCATCATTCCATTGATATCTTTTTCACCTCATAATCATCCATGGTTTGCACGAGTGAGAATTTTGTAATAATTTGATTTTATGCATTTAACTCCCATTTAAACAAACAAAATACATGTTTTTGTATTCATTAATAAAAAAAAATCTTAAAAAAACGGTTAAATTTTTTTTTTTTTTTAAATGCCGACCGTAGATTTCCAGATTTGTGGGTCGGTCGCAAAGGGCAATGCAACAAGTTTTTATTTTAGGCCTAAGCCCTACTCAGTAATATTTTTTTGTGTGATACTTCATTTAGACTATCCAAGGACCTTGATTCTTCATTGAGTTTTTGTTTAAAACGATGCTCATGCATGCATAAGCTTTGTTTCCAACTTATATATGACGCTCAGACTAGAACAAAATTATTATTATCGTATAGCTATACATTGATTTTTGGAAGTTTGAATGTAGTAATTGGAAGGTGATTATATAAATGCAGCAAGATTATAAAAGTGGAGCAATATCGTAATCGTAATTGGAAATTATAACAGTGTGTGCCAATGAGTTAGTCAATAGTGTACTAAGGAGATTTTGATTGATTCTAAATGATTTGATGGATTTTGATGGACTTTGATGGATTTTGGTGACCGTTACTAAAAGCTCTTTGCTACTATTTGGCTCTGAAATAATGAGGGGAATGGAAGAACGACAGAGTTTGTTGAAACCAGACTGTCAAGTTTTGCCGAGATATGGCACAAACCCTAAAACGGGTACAAGGGACCACAGAGGTGAGACTAATTGAATACTGCCGGTTAATGTGTGTTGTTTATCACTGGATTTCTACGAGAGACAGTTTTAATAACCTCATATTCTGAATAAGTGACAATTTTATGTTTCATTGCCCCATACATATGTCTATTATCCTACTTTCAAATGTATAGTAAACAGTTTTATTACTTCAGACTCATTGGCCCAAATTCACAAAGGAGGTTTGTTGACAAACCTAGGTTTATGTTTACGAGTTTTGTCAAACCAAGGTTTGTGAAAACGTGTAAAAATGTGTCATATGATGCACATAAACCTAGGTTTGTCTACAAACCTCCTTTGCGAATTTGGGCCAATTTGAAAATGATATCAATCAAAAGATCTTTCTCAGATCATACTTAATCAGTCAAAACATGAAAAATAATGATTTTTAACATTCTTTCAAATTTTGAGCCCAAAATGACATTTTTAGTTTTAAAAAATGTGCGAGGCATCCACTGCTATGTTAGTATTTTTGCCAGAGTTTTAGCCTGAATGCCATGCATTACCTGAAAACCTGTCCAAAAAACATGTCTAGGCTGGTCATGAAAATAATGATACTATTAATAACATTACCACTACTGCTATAAATAATAATAAAATTGATAATGATGATGATAATAATGGTTACAACAACATTGATGATTACAACAATATCTTTTTCTTTATAATGCGTACAGCCTTTGGCTCTATACTATGTGCTTCTTATAGGAAATTGTTGCTCTAGTTTTTATCACTGATATCAGATTATGTCTGAGGAAAGGGTTATGAATAAAACTAAATCTTTTCCCAGCATCTAATCACAGAGTGATTGATATACATGTACCTGCATGGTTAGTCATTATACAGACAGGATTTCCTTCTCGTAATATCTTCCGCTTGAGTTACCCGGTCTTTGACAAGAAAGTTACGCCAATATTATGCACGTTTTCCCGAAGGATCTCAATTATGCAAGACAGCCGAGTAAAGTGAAGTCATTACCGAGGTGGACATGTCACATATTGAAAAGAAGGATGAGCCGGAGCTGTCTGGTAGTCACTGATGCGTGTTTCTGCTTAGCACCAGAGCTACTCAAAACTTGAACTTGTCAGCTCGCGATCGATTGTAGCATGTACACGTCGCGGGGGATGTCGATCCAAAGGTTAGGGTGCGGGCCAAGTACCTCTCGATTCTGGCAGGGTCGTTGTTACCACCCCTGGTGCGGAGGGAAAGCTTTGGAAGGACCTTAATTGAAATAACAACAGAGGTTCTGGGTGTAGCTTTATTGAACGTAACAAGTGATTATGGAAATACTGTAGGCTAGCTGGCAAAGACTGTGCGTGGTTTAGAGCACACTTGTGGCTGAAACAAGGGCAAGCCAAGATGTACGTTGCGTGTGCCTTGATCGACATCAATTTCAAAGTGCCTCAAGTATTTTGACTATTGTTCACCTACTATCATCAGGCCTGCTGAGGAAAATCTTCTTTGACAAGTGTTGTAGATGTTCTTGGCTTTCAACAAAAGTGTGAACACCCATCAACTGAATTGTTTGCTTATTATTCCTCCATCTACTTTTTATGTACAGAACTTGCTAGCCCAGTTGCGGTATTGTTAAAACATTGTGAATTGTGTGAACAGATTGTTTGAACTGTAAGATACATTTTGATTTTGACACATCACATGGACTTCAGCTTTAGATACCATTGGAAGAACATTCAACAGGTTAACAGCTTATCCACTCTTTATTGCGAGAGTTTCTGAGAGTACATCTATATTAATTCAAATCAACCCTCTTCACAAATAGCAACCTTTATAACTGTTTATAAGTTTAAAAATGAATAGGACTTTCTTGTTTGGAGCAATTTCTGTTTGAATTCTCATTTTGATGAGCTACGCTGCAAAAGGAGATCATGTCCAACTATAACATGGTGTCTGATATGGGCATTGTGGATAGCACTGATACCAAGAGGCGTAGGAAGGGTCCCAGTGCACCCACCCGCAAGTACTATGCAGGTAAACTCTCTGGTAGAGGGGTGTGTTTATTACCCCTGTTTTTAGGAGGATGCATTTCAAATCGGAACCGCTTAGAGAATCGATTACTTTTGTTGTATTTGATGTAGAAAATGGATCTGTATGTTCTTATGCTGTCTTCAGATGATGTAAATATATTGAAAGTATTATACATTTTTAGGACATTCAAGAAGGGTTCAAATGCACCTTCCATTGAGTAATGTGCAGGTAAAGAACTTTCAAATTTGGAATCGCTAAGAGAAGTAATTTTTTTTCTTTTGTTTAAATATCTATGTTTACATGCTGTCTTCTAATGATGTGGACATGTCGAAAGCATTTCATATTTGAAAGTCATGAAATGGAGCTTTGAATTGAGAAACAGCAACTAGTGTCTTTTTACTAAATACAATGAGATCAGATTTGCTCTTGTAATATTGTTGTTTTTTTAGCAGTTATGAGAGTAGTGTCTGTTTTGCTCTCCTTTTCAATAAAAACAAGTTCTTTCTCTTAAAAGGGGAGAAAGAGGGATTACCATACTTATGGGCAGCATATGGCATCAGTGTTTCGTGTAATACTATGAGTTACATCGTCCCAAGCTCTGAATTTATTTTCTAGGAGTTGATATGAAGCAATTGATCCGTGTCCTTTAAATCTTCTGTATCAATATAAGGTTCATAGATCTATATTAGATCCAAGGTTCTCAAAGAGGTTGTTCTGAAAATTGAAATTATCCTTTATATCCTTTGTATCTATCTAAGGCTCTTAGATCCAAGGTTGTCAGAGACATGTAGAGATGTATCACTCTACTTGCTATTGATATGCTACCGGAGGGGTGGTCAGAAGCAAGGCAACATTTTTAGGTTGATTGATTGATTCTTGTAATCAATGATGTGAAAGTCTGCTTTTCTTCTTTAGCTTCTTTTGAGATACAATGCAAAATTTAACCTTCTTGACAGCAAATATAACAAAATGACAACGCCTACATGAAGATTTTGTATTATTTTGTTTTAATGTTAAACATTGACCTCCTGTCTTTTCAATATACTATTGATGTATGATATAGATTTATTCACTTTCAAATTACTAATAAAAAATGTAAAGCCTGACGCACAATGTAATGGACAATCTTTTTGTGATCCAATTTTTGAAGAAATAACCTAAACGAGGATCATCTTCATGATGAAGGGTCTAAATAGTGATGAGAATACTAACAGGAAAATTAGCATATTTAATGCTTCTCGTCATAGTAAAAGCCAAATCGTAGACAATTGCACCACTGGTATGACGTCACTGCGTTATGGAAGCACGAAATCCATTGACATTTTGATTTTATCAATCATACGACTATTCAAATCATTAACCATTAAGATTGAATGTTCATATCAAATGCTATTGCAGATCTTCCAAAATGGGATCTGATAGTGATATTGTATAGTGTGCGGTGGGTTAAAGTTCTCACGATTGCTTCTAATTATAAAGTGCAAGATGTAGCCACTGCTTTGTGTGGCAGGCTGTAATGCAAGCTTTGGTTGTCCATGATGTGGATCATGATAGAAACTTGTTTTCATATCTGAACAGGGGGGTGTTTCACAAAGACTAAGATCAACTTTAAGTTGGACTCAAATATGGCAGGCTGTTTATGCCACTGTTTGCTCTCACCAGATTGGCATTTGTCTCTCAAGGGACGTACAAATCATGGTCACAAATCTACAGAATTAATATTTTTTGATAATTCATTATTGAAGGGAAAAATATTATCTAAAGATCATAATGGTGAGAGCAAACAGTAGCATGAACATCCTGCCGTAGTTAAGTCCAACTTAAAGTCAATCTTACTCTTCGTGAAACACTTCCCTGATCATTTATGTATGCGTAGCCACTACTGCTGAGCGCATCATCGGAGTTATCGAGACTGTAACTAACTACTGTTGCTATGGTTACAATGGATGTTAAACCTTGATATTAACTTTTCAAGTAGGCATGAATGTGATTAGAATGAAAATGTTGACATGACTGGAATGTCTGGCGTTTTAATCTGAAATATGTATACTGTACCCCAGTGGTATCACTTCATATTCAAGAGGGAGGGGGTGCATGATCATTTGCAGAGTAAAAAATGACCCCCTTTTTGCAGACTTACAAGAACATTTCCCACAAAATATGACCCTAGCTTTTGCGAAAAAACAAGACAAATAGCATTTAAATAGAACCCCTATTTGTATAGCTTATCGGGTACAAATTCACAAAAAGCCTTGCTTCATACAAGGTTCCTCTTTTAAATACAGTACCCTTTTTGTGAAATGTCTTGCTCTTTTAAACAAAAAATACCCTTGTTTTTCCAAATCCTTTCATTTTCGGGAGAGAAAAATTACCCCCTTTCCCCCAGAATTTCTAACTACTGTCGAACATTTGATTACTTTTGATTTTGAAAGTGCATTTATTGTATTAACTTCAATTAAACTCAGCCATGTAGCAGGAAAAGGTTTAAAATACCGAAGGCAGGGATGGAAAGAAATACCTCATGTGAGCAGTTAGGATTAATGCCATACAAAATTATAAGTTCTGCAAGAAGTAATGAGATGGGAGCATTAATGGCTCAGTTGAGCCGCCAGGCTTAATCAGCGCCAAGCTGAGTTTAAGTTCATTAGCGGTTTGCTTGGAATCCTCTCCACATTCTTTGTTAGCTTAAGAATGCATGCCTTTGAGAAACTCCTTTAACGTAGCATGGTTGGAGAGAGATATATATATATATATATATATATATATATATATAACGGCTTACTGCTGGAATTCCATTTCTGGCGACAAGGAATTCAGACCATGCTGGTTATGAGGTATAAAGAAAAAAAGAAAGTAAATATTGATATCGATGTAACATTCCATTTGCATCATTCATATTAGGTTTATTGGGGAGAGTAGGCATTATGTTTCTGCAGCGCAAGATCTAATTATCGCATGCCTGTAATGAGCCTTGTGAATGCCATTGTCAAGGACCTCTCTTATAATACAAGGAAGTATTATAGAGAAGGAAAAAAAATCAAAATTCTTTACTTCAGTGAGCGATAAGAAAATAATGACTCATTGCTATGAAAATACTCTCTTTGCATATGACAACATTCAATTGGCTATATGAGGAGGGGGTGGGCGGGGGAATTATGCCTATATCCCTTTCTCTTTATAACTCTCTATAAAAATGGGCAAATGACATGCTTAGCAAGACCTGAGATGTGAATTAAAAGGGAACTACACCTGGGTGAATAGAAGAGTTTGAGAAAAAAATGTAATGCTACCATTTATGCAAGGTTTATGAGAGATATCATCTGTTTGGATTCGTAAGGGCATCAACACTTCTTAACATATATGACTCAATACCCTGTGACTCCAATCGGGCTATATCTGCCACTCCCAGATTCCATGACAACCTCATCTATTCCAGTATGCACACTAGTAGTATTTGTACTGCTCTATGCTGGTACAGGCTCTATCATCTGTTAAGAGCCAGAATGGTGTTAATGTTGTACTGTAAATGATTTGAGTTAATGCCCTTCTGGCTCTGAACAGACAACATATTCAAGCCAGTGACACGATCGAGAAAAAAAACAAATATTTATCCTCCCCTTCTTTTTAATGATATTACCTCAGTGATTGCATCCCAAAGTGTGGAAGATCCATGCTTATACAATCATTTTCATGCAAATGTGCATTCATGTATCCATCTACACATACAGGTGTATGTATGGATGATACACCAAAGAGATATGAGGGGCATGAAGGAGTAACTAACTACCCCCTCCCCATCCCGTTTCCATGACGACCCCTCCAATCCGACGACAACCGGTATAGGCGATGATGAGTAAGGGATGCTTGTACCATGCCTTGTAGCAGCATATCCCCTAGCTGATGACACAAGACACTGGGAAGTGCACTGACACTGTAATAGAAGCCCTATCCCAGATACATGAACCGTACCTATCCATTATATCGATCAAAATCAACATGGGCTTGTACTATTTCTCCCATTTTGTTAAATTGATATGAATTATATGCATTCAAAATATAGGAAGTGCAGGTCAGTGTTATTCCTTACTTGTAAAATGATGTAGAGAGATGTGTAGAAAGACCTACAGCATATTCGTTACCTTAAAGATATTTCTTTTGCAGTGGTGTGTGATGACATGTTTGAATTTTGATAATGCATTGATTGGTGTTTTCTTGGAAATCATGATAATTTTTCAGAGGATAATTGTTTTTTGATCTTCTAATTTCCAATGATAAATCTCCCATCTTCTAAATCCTGTAAATGTTTTGTATCTCCCTTGGCATCACATTCTAACTATTTTCTCCCTTTCTCTTTCCTATTTATCCCTCACTTTCTTCACCTATCTGTGATTATCTCGATACTAATCTATTTGTATCACTTCTAATCCCCCTCTCTCTTTTACTCATTTTCCTTATGTCTCTTTCTCTACCTTTCTGTCTGTCCGTCCGTCTTCTTTTGTCTTTCTGTGCTTTTACCATCTCCATCCTGCCCTTTCCCCTCTTTTTTCCTTTCTCCTAACCTCTCTCTCTGAATCCTGTATCCCTCTTTCATCATCATTATCCCATACTGTTAACTCAGTACCCATCCATTATTCAAATGATGCTCATAATGATCGACCCACTGACTCATCCTTGAGATAGAGAGTATCTTTGACCCACCGGTCATCATCCCCACTAGTCTCCATGATCATCATCACCCCCCCCCCCTTACAAGTCATCATCCTCGGCCTTCATGATCTGTCGTCTCCCCGAAAAGTGCTCCCCATGGGCCTAATTAATTCCACCCACTACACTCTTTAAAGTGGCATGTTCCCCGTATTCCAGAGGGCGTTCAAAATACGTACCCGCTGGCGGACGGTGCTAGCTGCCTATTGACACCAACAGAATACGGCTCTTACGCAGATGGCATGTTCCGAATGCCCGCACAATGCCGATTATCGCATACATGTGCCAAAGTAATACCAATCGCAGTTCGGTTCTAAGATTTGGCTGCTGTTTCCGCCCACTTTCGTGACGTCAGGATCGGCTGCAATCAGCTGGTTTGACGAAGGCAGGCCAGGCCGTGCGTACTTTGATTGACAGCTGTATGCAAATTAGAAGTCGATCTTCGGAACCAAGATGGCGATGACTAGAGCAGCGATAACTACAATGGCGGGAACGTGCCCCTTTAATGATAATGAAATTAATTTTGTATGCCATGATGAAAGAATGTAACTCATACCCATTACGGTAAATGGTTGTAATTCGTAGTAGAGCTTGACTAATTATCTAGGCTTATATACTAATGACAGAAAGAGACTGACTTTTATTGAACATTGTTTTAACATTTCTTATGCATGTTTTACTTTTTAATTAATAACTAAAGGATTGCTCTTACAAAAAAAATTCTGATCCAGCAACTTGAACATTTCCACTTCTGTTTTCTATTCTAAAGAGGAACATCATTCAACGAAAGCTCAAGATGTTTTTTTGTTGGTATAGATCTTTAAAATAATAGGGGGGGGGGAACCTACCCTAAACCAATAAAATGTGTCACGTCAGTAAAGTCTGTTCCATTTTCACAGATGTTTCAACAATTTATCTAAAATAGCATTATTCATTATAGAATAATATTGACATGTATGCTTTATGGTACATGAAAAAGATACATACATCCAGCACAAATGATTGCAATTATTATCCTAATTATCACTATATTTTAATTTTTTTAAATTTTGATCTCTTTTTGTGTCATTAACAGGAGATGATTCATTGGGATGCTGTGTGTACTTCTTGATGATCTGCTCATATCTCGTTGTTGCTATCACATTTCCATTTTCATTGTTTTTCTGCCTCAAAGTGAGTATAAACGCATTGCTGGGGGGTGTTTCACAAAGATCCTAAGGTGAACTTATCTCTAAGATGGACTTTGAAAATATTTTGTAAAACTTATTTTAAAAGGCATAAAATGTTGACTCAAATCATTCATATTTTCTTTTATCAAGGAGATCTCATGTTCTTGATGTGGAATTTATGAAAAGTGGGAATATATTTTATATTTTATTTTAAGGCTACAAATGGCTCTCCATAATGTTTAAGTCCAACTTAGAGTTAAGTTTGACTTAGGATCTTTGTGAAGCAACCCCCATGTCATTCACAATCTGGCTTACTTCGGGAGGTCGCGTTTTATTCATTAAGTATTTGGGATAATGTTTGTGAAGAAAAAAACAACTCTCGTCTACAAATGGTCTTGTTCATTTTACAAAACGTCGCATCCGTAACGTGCATCTTCACATGATTTTCTGCTATTGTGCCACCCCAGACCTGATGATTTGAAGTAAGCCAATGATCAGAGTAATTGTACACCTAAGCTATGATACCTCGACACATTACGATTAAACATTACGGTATTAAAATACCCAATTTAAGTAGGCTTATGCTATGGTCACAAAGGTTTGTACGAACGATAATTTCGAACGAATCTTCCTGTTTTTCCATTGTCAGAAAATTATTTGTACGGCGTTCGTAGCAGTTCGTAATGGCATTTGTGACTGGCTGAATATAAAGTACCTGTGGTTGGGCATTTTTAAAAAGTGCTCTATAAAAATATTTGTTAAGTTTTTGATTATCTTGATATTGAAAGATGTGGTCTATTTTATTTGAGAGTAGAAGTTCTTGAAAAGGCGTGATGACTATATCAATGGCCATGTGGGATGACCCAATTTTTATATTTATATGAGAAAATATATGGACATCAAATTTTAATGCAGTAGCTATTGTAGATTAAAAATACATGATCATTCAATTCTTGGAGATGTATTTCTATCCCGTGGCATCTATTCATTTTCATATAACGTCCGATGGAAAGGCAACCCTGGGTATTCTCAGATGCTGTTGATCAGTTGGTGTGCATTTACGTTCATGCATGGCTGAGCATGCATGAATGATTTAAATATTTCATGGAATTTGCCACCTTCTCTCCAATATTTGGGGCAAAACAACATCAAAACTGTATACAATATATATGATGGCGATAGCTGTAATGGCCCACATAGTCATATATTTCTTTTCATTAAAATGAAAGGCTTATACCTCATATTGCAAATTCCTGTTTTTATTTTCTTTCTTTCTCTCTGTCTCTATCTCTCTCTTTCTCTTTCTTTGTTGAAGAAGTATGCATAAAATTGGTAAATGGGTCTATACACCTAACATGCATATTAACAGTATGTCTATTGATGGAGTTCTATACTTTGATTGTTGCTATGTCTGGCAAGCCTCCGGTAGCTTTAGAATTTTCAAACAAAGTATGGACAATATCACTAAACAGGTCTATTATAAATCTAAATACATGTTCTTAAAATTTTAGTACATGAAGGCTATCAAATTTAAATGCAGTTGCTGCTACATGCTTGTCATATTTGAACTCTCATCTTTAACCTTTGACCTCATGCAGGTCGTCCAAGAATATGAGAGAGCAGTCATCTTCAGGATGGGTCGGCTGTTACCGGGTGGGGCCAAAGGGCCAGGTATTTTCTTCATTCTTCCATGCATCGATAACTATGTCAAAGTGGACCTAAGGACAGTTTCGTTTGATGTACCCCCTCAAGAGGTAAGATAAGAACAGGTTTGATCGATCAGACCCTCCGTGCATGGTTCAAGCTGTCATTTATTTCAATTACTATACCTGCATTTAAAAGGTTGGTTGTACAGTGAATGTCAATGACTTCTGTGCAACTTGATATATGAACAGTTTCTGATAAACCTTTAAGAGGATTTTGAACTTAGTTTCATTGAAAGTTATTTGTTTGAACTACTTGCATTTTAGACAACCTTTAACATGTATACTAGCTGTTCATGAAGAGAAAATGAAAAGTTTCAGCCAAAATTATAGTTAAATATTGACAGTTCTGGAAAGGATTTTGCAACCACTGGAGAGAAGAGAATGAGAAAAATGTATTTGAAATAATCTTACCATGAATATGAACTCGGCGGCTTCAAGGTATAGAGATAATTGATGCATGTTTTTTATTTGCTGCCTGAAATTTTGTCCTGAAAGATATTTGAGTTGATGTTTCAATTTTTTTTGAAAAGTACAAGTGAAAGTCATGAAAACAAGTGCTTTCTTGAAATTATGACTGTATGGAATAAAATGTGTATTAATTAAGAATCTAAGGCTGTATAAAGTTGCACATACAATCGACCCCAAGGAACTTAATACACCCTTGTACAAATGCGTAGAGGGGAGCTAGGCTGACGTACGTTCAGCTAGTCAGGCATGTTACACGCAAGGCTTTCTAGTTGACTAGCTCCGTAATTCACTTTAATAACATGCCTCCTTGCAAGTAAGCAAAACATGTAACCAGGCGTATGCTTGAGTTGATGTAGGATGTGGAAAATAGGGTGCGTTTACATGTGAACATTTCAAGCATAACAAACACCCAGATATATGATAAACACTGCAGATATCATAAATAACGTGACTTAATTAAGACAATTGCAAAATGTGATTCATTGATCTACTGGAGAATTTAGGAGGGGCCCATGTGTTCCTGTATTTTTTTCAAACCTCTTCCTAATTTTAGACTATATCACATTAAATATGTGATAACCATTCATTTTCTGTCTCTCTCTCTCTCTCCTTTCTTTTCAATTCTTCTTCTTTATTTTTGGCTGTCGTGGATTATTCAGTGATTCCCTCGACACACAAGATATATTTTCTACCATATGTGAGCAGGTCATGAAAGCCCTGAGTAGGAATGAAAGGATCAAACTAATAACAAGATGGGGAGCATGTCATGTATTAAGAGTTACCCTTATCTGAACCTAATTCAAATTCTATTTCAGGTCTGAAGAGAGTGGTCTTTTAATTTGGAGAAAGCCGAGCGTCGTTTGTGTAAATACTGTTAGATGCTGGTGCTATGGATGTAATTGTAGAGGCAAATTATTAGCTCAGATGGTAGAGCATCAGTGTATTAGAGACTTATGAACAAAAGAGAATGGACAGTAACTGTGTAGCCCCCCCCCCCCCCCAAAAAAAAAAAGAATGGGGGGGGGGTATAGGAAAATGGAAGAGAGGGGTCGGGTTGTGAGCTCTAGTTTCATTTTCCCCTCTCACTTTTTCTCTCTTCACTGAGCTTTCCCCTTACTCCCTTACTCCCTTTTTACAAAAGGGGGGGGGGGAGAGACACTGCCCCTATCTTGCTTCTAGTAAGTGACTATATCACTTTAATGCAGAAAATGTTTATAGAGACGGGGGGAGAGAAGTAGCAGGAGGCGTGGATGTTAAAAAGCATGAAAAGGTAGAAAGTGGAAAAGAGAGGGATAAGTATGGAGCTGAAGAAAGGAACTGAAGTAAACAAGGCCATCATTTTCTTTTACAAGCTTTTTATTAGCTAATTATAGGCATCCTTTTACAAGTATATGCCATCACACTGCACATAATGTACATTCATTCACATAATGGAGTCATATAGCTTGTATACTCCCCAGACACAAGGCTAGAATTTAAAATGCGAAATTCTTGACGAGCGATGATTCATGAAGGTTCCAGCTGCCTTTAGCCCACTTCAGTAGTTTATTAAGGAATATAAGGTCTTTAGTAAGTAGCTTCGTCATTGTATTAAAACATTAAATTTCCCCAATATTCTTTTCTCCCCCTTGCGCATTTCCATAGAATGTTCATGCTTATTAATCCGTCATTCTTTTACTTAACAATGACCTAGATGGTTCTTGAAAATTTCAGCTGTTTTGAGCCCAGCTTGGGTAGAAAATGCTCTTTGAAAACAAAGGCCTTGTTTTGCTCCTGAATTCAGTCCATCTCGTCAACCATTTGAATCGAGAGCTCCATATAGGAGATCATTTGTCAACTTCTTGTAAAAGTGACAAAACACTTCTTGCTCTCAGCAAACGCATCGATTACCTCAAGCATAGTCATTCATTGCACATGCTTTTTTTATAAGCAGCTGCACCATCGAACTTTTGCACTGAATAAACCATTTTTTGTTACTTCTTGCGTTGATTTTCTGTATAATATTGGCTATTCATCTGTCATACTGCAATGTTATTCAATGGTAAGGGATTGATTGAAAATGAAGACATTTGGGTAGACTATAATCAAACACATTTCTTGTCAAATGCAAAAGCAGGTGTTTGGTTGAATATTGTGAATGCAGCTACTTCTTAGGACTTTGACATCATTTATTAGCCAGAGAGTCTACAATAACTTCTCCTCCTCTTCATCTTTCTCCTCCTCTTCATCTTTCTCTTCCTGTTTTTCTTCTTTTTGTTTTTGTTGTTCTTACTATTTTTGTAAATTTCTAACTTCAGCTTGTACTGACACTATACTTCTTGTGATATTTCTTCTCTTGCTGCTACATTCAATTATATTACTGATATTACTCCTGTTGGTGTACACTAGACCTCAAAACTCTCCATATTAAATGAGAGATCACTAAATCTTTGTTTCTTGTTTAATTCAACTGTAGGTTTTGTCCAAAGACAGCGTCACAGTGGCCGTAGACGCCGTGGTGTACTACAGGGTCCACAACCCCACCATTTCAATTACAAACGTGGAGAATGCCCAGCGGAGCACGAGGCTGCTAGCGGCCACCACGCTTCGGAACGTTCTAGGGACGAAGACGTTGGGCGAGATGCTAACAGACAGGGAGAGCATCAGCAGTCAGATGCAGTCCGTGCTGGACGAGGCAACCGACCCCTGGGGGGTCAAAGTTGAAAGGGTAGAAATGTGAGTTCATAATAGATCGTTGATATATATGAGTTTGAGTTGTAATAAAACGTCAGTCTCCTGATGACGGATAGTCGACCTGTTCAAAACATGGAGCCACTCCTACTACCTGTCCTCTCCAACTGGCGCTCGCTATAGTTCTCCTTATACTATAAGCAAAGAAAGATAACAACAACAACTCAAGAAAGAGTCCTTTCCAGGTCTTCCTAATCCTCCTCCCTCACATTGTGTAACCGCAAACCTACTGTACTATGAAAAAGTATACCAAATATAAAAAGTACATTACCATAAAATAAAAGTCCAAATTATTTTGTTTTAACACCTTTTTTATGTATTGGAAATATTCTACAAATGTAGAACATAGCAGATAATTGAGGAGTGCTTTGCTAAGAAGGTGAACACAAGCTAAAATTGGATATGTGCAGTAGGCTATGTTAATAAAAGTGTTGAGGCAATCTTTGAATACATAACACTCTAAACATATTACCATGTAGGCTTCTAATTTCTAATCCCAGTATTATAGCACCTGTCATATTGTGAAATATTCATGTTTTATGAATTTGTTTCTTTTAATATTTTTAAACTTCTCATTCCCCCCCCCCCCCCAAAAAAAAAAAAAATCCCTCACTACAGTAAGGATGTAAGACTACCAGTCCAACTACAGAGAGCCATGGCAGCAGAAGCAGAGGCAGCGAGGGAAGCAAGGGCAAAGGTAAAGAAAAACACCCCTCTTGAATAAATGGACCCTTCCAGGTGTATGGATTATAAAAATGTTAGATGAATTCATTGCAAGGAATAGGGGTGTTGCCTAGAATCCACTAACTTGTATATACTAGCGCAAGGGAAGCAATGATAAAGTTAAACACCCCTCTGTTTGATGAATGGACCCTTCCATATTCGTGGAATCTTTGGACTATTAGAAGTGTTCATTGCTTGGAATGGGGGTGTTTCTGGGAATCCACCAAAGTTTATATTTTATGGCAAGGAAAGTAAGAGCATGAGGTCAAGCCAAACATCCCCCTATTGGGTCAGTGGATCTTCCAATCTTCCATGTGTATGGTATCTTGATAATAAATAATGTGCAGCAAATAAAATGTACAGAGATTAGATGCTGAAGAATAGAAATGTATAATAGACATGAGAGAATATATCTGATCTTATCCATACAACTACCCCCTAGGGCAACCATCCTCTAGGATGGTTGTCCTAGGGGGTAGTTATCCTAGGTGTCCTAGAACCATCTCTAAAAGTTTCCATTCCTTTGGAAATCATTACCATGGTTTCAGCTCCGTCGAGGCCATTTCAAGCCCACAGTGGCTTCATAACTCAATCATATGTCTTTTGCATCAACAGGTGATAGCTGCAGAAGGAGAACAAAACGCTTCCAGAGCACTCAAGGAGGCGGCAGATGTCCTTTCACAGTCACCAGCAGCCCTTCAGCTCCGATACCTTCAAACTCTCAACACCATCTCAGCTGAGAAGAACTCCACCATCATCTTCCCCTTACCCATCGACCTCCTCAATGGCTTCATGGACGGAAGACGGGCGGAGCCTCCTCCTGACATTGAAGTCAAGATGGTGGAGTGAAGGTTCAGAGGTCAGAGGTCGTGCCCTTTAATCATCTGTGACTTGGAACTTGGTCGTGCTATCCTGGTTTACATTGGTATACCCTCACCAAGCAACATGGAAGATGGACTTGAACCCTTTTGGTGATGACATCATAATGAGAGGTTTAACCCCGGATGCATCTAACCCGTTGCCTACAGGAGCCCGGAGTTGTATTCCAAAAATTACGTTATTTTTTATGCTAGGGAAAGTGATATTAGTTGTCATAGCAAACTGAAACTGCATGAAATAAACACTTACTGTTGTTATCTGCACTAGTTTGGCCAGGAGGGATTAGACCTCCCTGCAGGTTTACTGGCAGGTGGTTCAGCTCTCAATTAACATAAGAAAAAGGGGGACCATAGGGGGACCCATGGGTTCCGCTTAGGCATTGTTGGCTATAAAGAGGGCGCAAGTAGCTTCATATGTCTTTTGCATCAACAGGAAAGTGATATTAGTTGTCATAGCAAACTGAAACTGCATGAAATAAACACTTACTGTTGTTATCTGCACTAGTTTGGCCAGGAGGGATTAGACCTCCCTGCAGGTTTACTGGCAGGTGGTTCAGCTCTCAATTAACATAAGAAAAAGGGGGACCATAGGGGGACCCATGGGTTCCGCTTAGGCATTGTTGGCTATAAAGAGGGCGCAAGTAGCTTCAAGTAGTGCAGTAATGCAGTCCTGCTTTAAATTTCTGCATTCGCAGCCAGCTTTCTTTGCGCAAACATTATCCACTGACTTTTCTTTTGTTATGCCAACTACCATTATTTTTTCCTTATATAAAAAGCTAACATAGTTTTTCGGAATACCACCCCAGGTAGTTTGAACAATGAGCCAAAGGGGAACCAGAGAATTTTCCTTTAAAAGAAGGATAGTCAGCAAATGTTTTTAAATTCTGAGAGTTCCCATATAATACTTTTCCATACTGGTGATAAAAGTTGGTAGTAACAGGTTTTTATTATGCACAATGCAGTACGTTCTATTTCTAATTTTTACCTATCCTTTGTGCTGATTGGCAAATATGGCAAGCCAGTGAATGTGGCTATTGGTAAACATAGCACGTCAAAGGTTAAAGTGAAGTATCATTATTTAGTTCTTGTATGCTTTTGTTATGATAAATATTCTGACTGTTTTGAGCCAGAAGGGAGTTAACTTGTATTCTTTAAAACAGTGTTTTATTTTAATTTAGATTTAATGTGCCCATGGCTCCAAACAGACGATACATATCAATTGTTTGGACCCAGAAGGGCGTTACATTATATAATTTAACTCGAAGTCAAAGCCATGTCTGAATGACCCTCTCGGATGTAATAGAGGATCATTCACACTGCAAGGATGTTTACGGACATACATCATTCACTCCAAAAGCTGGGGTAATAATTAATGCGCCTCAGAATGGAATTTCTAAATAGACGGCGCTATAGAAATTCTTATTATTATCATTATTAAAATTACTTTGTTCCTACTCTCATAGGACTTTAAGCTGCTATCTCGTTAACACAGGAGACAGTTTGTCCACTATGATGGGTAAAAAAAACATGAAGATATTGAAGAAGAATAACAAAAAATAAATCCCTATTCTACCATCACCATCAAGATAGTAGTAAAAATTAAAAAAAGGATCGGCTGTAAAACCACAAAATTTGCATGCATGAATGCTCACTAATTTTGCAAGAGGTTAAGATTCTTGAAAGTTTCCTGCCACAAAATGAACCAATCACAAACTACTGTTACGGCACTAAACTCACGAAAGTTTCTTGCGATGAAAATCACTTTAGTTTACAAAATGCAAAAGTTTCTGGTCTTACAGCATCCTTTTTTAAATAGTTCACAAAATGTAGTCTTAACTAGGTGAATCTGCTGCAGAAAAAGTTCTTGCCACTAGGTGTATCTGGATGAGGCGTTGATGTCAAACCTTTTGTATAAAAATAAGAAATGAAGGGTATATATGCAGAATATGTTTGTGTACTAAAACTGTACGCATGATTTTTATACCAGGCTTATAAATTATGATTATAAATACTGTACAAAGAATATATCAACAGTTATGTTTACCGACTATTATTTGTTCCTCCATTGTATCTTCCTTCTATTTGGCCCGATTTCACAAATGAGGTTTAGATTTAACCTATGGTTTTAATCTTTATTTACATAACCTATGGTCTAAAATTAGCGCAAAATAAGTGCGACACAGTCAGAGGTCCAATATCAGACTCTTTTTTTTTTTGCGCTAAGTTTTAAACCATGGGTTATGTAAATGAGGGTTTAAACCTCCTTTGTGAATTCAGGCCTTTATTTTTAGAAAATTCCTTGATGATCTGTTAATGAAGGGTTTTTAATGCACATTGTTAGTGATTATGCATATCAACTGATTTAAAATCTATGTTCCATGCCAAATTTAGATAGCCATTAAATTCATAGTATGGCAAAGTAGTATTTTGTTTGTGAGAATTCTTAGTAAAGTTTTAAAAGATGTTATTTTGATATGACAACAAAATGTGCATTCTTCATTTTGATACACATTATTCAATATGTGCTGAATAATTGAAGAGTGAGTGCTTTTGCTAAAAAGTATTAACAAATTCCTATGCATCCTTCCTTCATTGTTGTAATTTATTCATGAAAGCTTGCTATAGTTAAGCCTGATATAGCACATTTATATGCATTTATTAATATTTGAAGTGAAAGATATTAAATTTCTAGTGAAAAAATATTGATCACAATGGATATTCTCACATATTTCCTTGAATTTTGTAAATTCAGCCATTAAAGGTATTACAAAGTTTTGGTATGGGGTCATGAATTTGGTTCAAATTAACTTATTGAAAGCATATGCGTTCCTACAATATTCATTGATCGTTGTCCCGGTTGAAATCGAGTCTAAAGTTATGAAATTATAAATAATAAACTCTTTATGTTGTATAGCTCCCTCTCAAGGTCAAGATATCAATTTAGCTATGAAACATTGTTTTTTGACTAAAATCGACCGATTAGATATTCCCGTTTGGAAATTATATATCACAACTACATATTCTGAGATTTTCATGGTCGCAGCTACCACTGTACGGACGTAGGCGCTATTTGAAATTTATCAAAATTTACCGGGAGCACCGGTAAATTTTTATATTCAATTTTTTTCGAAAACAGAAGTGTTTTAGGGGTTAATTTTTTTTTAGTGCCCATAATACATCCACAGGGGCATCCAAATATATCATAATTGTAAAGATTCACTATCCACCAAATTTTCAAATTTTCCCAAAACTTTGTATTACCTTTAAAACAAAACAATCAAAATATGGAAAGGATTAGCTTATATTATTTCTTGTATGATCAAATATGTTTTTTGCAATTGTGTACTACATTAGTACTAGTATTTTTGTGAGGCTTATTTTTTAGTGTTATACCGTAAGTCAAGAACAGGTGCAATAGCCAGTTGATATATTTTACATTTATTATTGAAATAGAATGTATTTATGTGTAGACCACTTTTGATTCATTATTTGAGAGTGTGTTTTGGTTGTGTTTTAAGAAATATAATTCGGTTGTGTCTCCAAGTTTTCCTTGCGAAATATTTTACTGTAGTTGCAGTTCTGAATATGGTCACCATAATGAAAAACAAGTTATGAAAACTTTATTCCTGTGAATGTATGTGCGTGACAATTTATTGCCATTTGGTCTAACATGATTTCCTGTAATACCCAGCTGGCCTAAAATTTAATGGTCATTCTGTCCAAAGACCAGTAAGATTTAAAAAATACTTTAATATTTGCTTAAGGGACATGATTTGTAGAGTTTGGTGTGAACTAATTAGTCAATACAAGAATTTATTGCAGATTAACTGGTCATTTTTTTTAATATACCCTGGTATGTGTATTACATGATTTAATGACTAAAAGATCAAATGCTCATTTGACATTATATTTAAGATCCGGTGTTTATCCTTTTTTTTGGGGGGGGGGGGGGGGGGGGTAAGGGGGTTAGAGATTACAAGCTTTGCAATGGTACATATAATATTTCATTTCATTATGTTATACGTCCCAATCAGTTACATCTTTTGACCAAATCAAACTTGTTTCCCAAATCAATGGTGGTTTTCATGATGTGTTGGGTCACAATTATAAATTTGTCGACCAAATGGTTCAATTAAGAATTTATTGCCATTATATACCCCTACATATGTCGACCAATTGATAGTAAAGCTTTATCTTCACACATGTTCCAATGCCCTTTGAACATGTGTTTGGAAAATGCACTATATAAATACAATATTATATCTCATAGCTGTTGTTGAAAAATGTCTCATTAATTGCAAATGTGAATTATAATATATGTAAAATTTGTTTTGTTATTCTCATGACCTTGATTGTGACCTTCCACATGCTACTGCAATGTCAAACACAAGCTGCCAATTTGGTTTTGCGTTGATGTGCATTGAAGCACTGATTTTAGTTACAAATGTATTTATTTATATTTATGGGAAATGTTGTAGAATCTTTAAAATTCTCTTAAATGAGAAATTCCTTTTTATTCATTTGTAATTATTTGTTTGTTTTTTCTTCTTAGTAATGAAATATAATAGTGTACAAATATTGTAAGTTTTGTAGCTTACACATCATATCCTACCATTACAAAAATATTGTATACATTTTTGTGTGGCTTGTAAATAAATTCATAATTACATACTTTATGAAACTTTTGTGTGTCAGTTTTTTTTCCATAATAATTTGCCTAAGAAGCGATTCATTAGTGGATAATTCCAAGTGGAATTATGGAATAACATTTTCAGAATCTTTTATGAATAAAGAATATTACAAACATTTTTTTAAAAAATCTACAAATTAATGATTTGATTTTGATTTGATTTGATTTGATTTCATTTATTGGTTTTGATTTATTGCCAGATCCAATCAATGTATTTTGCTCTGTTTGGCAATAGGAACTTGTTCTGTTTGAATAGGGGTTGGTTATGAATTTACACACAAAGAAATACAATTTCATTCACTGTTTTCAATAGATCCACACACAAAAAAAGAGAGAAAAAAAAAAAGAAGAGTATAGGGAAAGAGAGGGTTGGGTCATGCAACTATATAATAACCCTATTAAGTCAACAAGACGTCTTCTTTCTCTCAAAATTTAATGAAACGTCAAATTTGCTTTTGCGCAGGAGGCGCAAATATCCCTCCTTCCATCACCCAAAAAATATGCTTAGCGTGCTCACTATGGCAAACGTATTTCTCGCTAGCAAGTTTCTTCATTTTACAAATGTGAACATATATAGAGTCGAAATTACTAAAGTAGTCTTCTTTCTCTCAAAATTTGATGAGACTTGAAAGCTTCCATGCTTTACACAGGGGGGGGGGGAACTCTCACCTTCATACACCAACCCCCTACCCTGCTTTGCAAGCTTACTATTGGCTACATTCCTCGAACTAGATACTAGATCAAACCTTGGAGCTACAAAAGTCAGCATCGAATTAGAGTTGATGAAGCTGTACTATGAGACGTTTTATTTCTCTCATGAAAATTTGATGGAACGCCCAAATTACCGCATGTTGCTGGGAGAAGTAAGCTCTTTCTATTCCTCTCTGCACCCATGCTCACCAATCTCAACGGCTTGCTATCAAGTACCTTCATCATACAGAAGCCGGCATTGAATTAAAGACTAAATTACTGCCATATGTCATTTTCCTCTCAAAATATTGATGCTTTGCGCGGGAGGGGGAGAATTTGGTCCCTCCTCCCCCCTTCTTTACCTGCTCAATATGGCTAACATATATTTTCATGCAATTATTAAAATTCCTACATCAAAAACCGGCATTAAATCAGAGTCGGAAGTATACCATAAGACGTCTTCTTTCTCTCAAAATGTGATCAATTTTCAAACCTTCTGCGCTTCGCGAGGGAGTAGGAAGCTCTATCTACCCTCTGTGCACTCACCCCTCCCCCACTTTGTGTGTTCATTATGGCTATCAATTTTTTCACGCAATCATTCAGTTCCTTTGTCTTACGGAAGTCCTAGTTTCTCTCAAAATTTGCTGAAACATCAAAGCTTCCGTAAGACAAAGGAACTGAATGATTGCGTGAAAAAATTGATAGCCATAATAATAATAAGCTTCCGCGTTTTGCGTTCATATTTTTCTTTCCATTTTACAAAAGAAAACTCAATATAACTGCCTCTTTTAGCCTAGCTAAAATGCTTCAAAAAATGATTGATTCCAATGCTTTGCTGACACAATACTAAAATGCCATACTTTCTCATAATACACTTAACCCCTATTTCTTATGTAGCCTTTCCCTACCTATGCCATGCACAATAATGTGAAATTACCATACACAAGAAAACATGGATAAAGATATGAACAAGAATACAACAAATGTCACTTACAGGTGTCAAAGACAATCTGGGAGCTGTAGGGGAGTCTTCTCTTGGCCTAGCTGCTTGCCCTGATTTCCAAGATGGCACCAAAATAAGATCAATACTGTGCATCCTAGCTTAGCTAGCTCCTCTCACGTGCACTCGGCATGAAGGTCCTGCCTTGACCAGTGCTGAATTCCTTCTCCACTGCAACTAACTCATGCAACAGGTCATGGATAGCTCCTTGCCTAAGGTACCCCTGAAAAGCACACATCACACACATAGCTCTCCCATTGAACACGTGCACTCTAGCTTGAGAGCCTATTGTTCCCTATAGTCTAGTTAAAACTCCCTGGGCTAAATACCAGTCACTTTGTGACAATGTCAATGATATTGTAAGGTTATTTGTTTATTTTACATTTAGCTTTCCACTCTGTTATGCTTCAGCACACTCCTGACCTACTATCATTGTCTGATGTCTGTTAGGCTCTTGGCTTCTATTGTTCTGTCCTAATTCAACATTACCTGCCATAGCACCACACACGGTCACATTTTGGTTTCCTATCAATTTAATCAAATTTACAAAATATTGAATTCTATTAAAGAATCTCATACTAGATCATATATTACATTGCTAATTTTTATATTTAAACAAAAAATGTCTATAATTTTCTAATTTTGACAATCAAACTTTTTCTGGAAAAAACATTCCATAACGTTCTACTGCCCTACTGCCATAATAGGCCATTGACACTTATTATTTTATGAACCTTTTACAAATAATTGTAATTCAATAGTCAGAATGTAAATTGCATATATTACTTGTTGGTAGGTAGGGCAAGCCCTAATGTTTTTCCTACCTAGCAACAACCAATGTATGTACTTTGACTTCTGACTATTGAAAGATTTATTCGTAACAGGTGAATGAAATAAATAGTATTGAAGCGCTTCACAAAGATATATGCATAATTAGGTTACATTATGAAAATGGCCTAATGACGTCATACCATCATCGATCACTGTTCAAAATCTCATACTCCATTGAGCTACATAAATCACAACGGGATAGCTGATGCATGGTCTCCAAGTTTCTATTTATTTCTTCTGGTTGTTTCTTTTTTTCCAGCAACATTTCAACTCTACATTTTCAAACTCTTGCTAGGAATACCGGAAATATCCACATACTGGCTAACAAACATATTTTCAAGGGGTTACACACATTGCTACACAGGTAATATTACAATAAGCAAAGAAGTGAACCTAACGTATGCCTGTGTAAGTCACTGAAAAAATATTACAGCAAATTTCTATATATCTATGATGCTCATACTTGTAGAAAAGCAAGGTCACGTTTAGATTGAGGCAATAGACCTGTTTAATAATTGTAAGCATGCTTTGTGAACAAAGTGTCTCTTGATAACTGAAAAGCTTAACTGTCAGAGGCTTGCCCGACATAGCAAAAACTAATGTATGCAAAGTGTTCCATTCCTAGGTGAATGAAATGGATGGTAACAAAGGGTTAAGGTGAGAAACATGTATAAATTGAAATAGATGAGTAAACAAGTCTATCCTAGTAAAACAGCAGATGTAAAAGGTAGAGGTAGTCAGATCATAAACATATATATGTATGATTTAGATTTAAAGATACCATGTCCCTTTTACAGCCAACATCAAATTCTGTAGGAATTATGAATATGTCCTATGTCCTATCTGTGAAATTTAAACGTTAGCAGTGTCCTAATATTGAAATTATGCAGGGAAACCTGTTTACTTGCTAGACTTCACTGTCAGACACTTTTGAGTGACTGACCAGCTTTTTTGTCTTCTTTGGTAATAACATAGATAAAATGAGCTGTAAAGGGTACATGAGCATTTGTCTACATCAATAACCCACTTCTTGTAATGGCCAAAATTAAACTGATTGAATCTTTGAGCAGCACAAAACGTACGACCATTTGGTACAATGGTCTGTAAATCAGACTATTACTTACTGGCTCTATAGCTCTCAAGTCGATTTGACAACTAATACCCCATTCACAGTGGTTTTGAAATTTGTAGCGGCGTTGTAGCGGAGCGGCGACACCGCCATTACACCGCTACAAATGCATTCACAGTAGAAAAGTTATCCCGCTGCAGCAGCGGGATAAATATCATGTACCCATTCACGCTGCAGCGGGTGATTTTTATTACCTCCGTAACAAACACGTGTATGCATGGCTCATGACCCGCGAGTGACCCCGATATGACCGGAAATACTTCAGCGCGGGGTTTTCGATAGCTTGAAATTGTATCCTCGATCATATTACTTTTTAAAAAACTAGCATTTTTATTGCTTCCAGTCAGAATATTTTAATTTTTTGAAGTGTGAAATATTTTTATTTGGATAATTATAATATCTACATAATAATAAAATCAATTTGAATCCACTGGTTACTTTATTTCTATTTCACTTTATGTTCCCCATTGCTGGAGAAAAGAGGTCAGTGATAGGTAAGTAAACAAATCACACGTGTTTGTCGCGGTGTTATAGCGGAGAGCCTTCACACTGAGTAAACACCGCGACAGCAGCGGGACTGTCCCGCTGCTGTAGCTAGGCGAACCTAGCGATAGTTTGTCGCGGCGTTATCGCGAGGCGGTGTTATCCCGCGATAGTTTATAACGGGTCCGAGCCTTCACACTGAAGACAACACCGCGACAGCAGCGGGACAGTCCCGCTGCTGTCGCGGTGTTTGAGGCCACTGTGAATGGGGTATAATAGTCGTTATTTTCCCACTTAAAGACATTTTCAAGCCCCCTTTTTTCAAAGGGAAGTTCTAAATTAGTACTATCGTTCCAATGCCGTTTGAATTTAACCTTTTCCTTTTTTTGGCCTGCAAATGGGACCAATAAATCTCATTAAACTTGTACAATATAACCTTATGTAAAATGTGTTTTACATTAAAGTGATACGTTAACAATGGTCACTGCAGTGGCCAGGAAAGCAGACTCCTTATTCAGATTTATATTAATAATACATATTAACAAGATTATTTTTTTTACATCACAGTACCCCCTCCTCAAACATATATTCATAGATCATTTCAATTATTCACAACTTGTTATTACTATGAAGTTTAATTACAACAGCCAATGATAATCACATTATTATCTATTAAAATTACAAGAAAGCATCTGAAGCAAATCACATTAAGTATCCATGGAAGCCCAGAATGAAAATAATATTGAAGCCTTTACTTAGTTTAAACTTGTCTTGCACCTGAATTTGTTAAACACTAACAAAATAAAACACACAAATGTCCGACCAAACTTTGTTTTTCCTACTTTTGACCTAAAATTAACTCTGCATAAGTTGAATCTCTTGGGACCGAACAAATAGTTCAAATTACGCAAAATACGTCTTTGGAAGTGTAAACAACATGTTTTGCATAGCTTGGTCCAAAAGATTTATTAGACTTTAGACTAAGGAAAATTAAGACTTGTGAGCCTTTGAGTTATGCAGAGTATGATAACTGTAAATACATGTAGTTTAATCAGGGTATGGATGCAACAATGACACTCCATGTTTTTCAGAAGCTGCTATCTGCCTAATCCACTAAGCTTTATTTAGGAATTCAGCTAGGTGAAATAACAATTGTTGATTTGCCAGGTGCATTACTTTGTTCTCAAGCAACAGGTTTTGCCAACATGCCTTCACTATGAACATGACAGAGAAAGAAAGCGGACAAAATATACAGTTCCTTATTCTACCCTCAACAATTGCTGTGGTAGACAAAGGAACATCCCTTCACTGCTATAATGTAAAAATGTGTAGAACAGGTGTCACATGCATATTCACCTGTGCAACTTATTTTTACATAACAGCAGTGAAGGGATGTTGCTTTGTCTACCACAGCAATTGTTGAGGGTAGAATGAGGAACTGTATAATTTGTCCGCTTTCTTTGTCCGTCATATTCATAGTGCTTCTTACTGTTCAATAGACCGGTTTACTAATTTATTCAAATTTATGGATGTTTCTCTCCTGGGGACCTAGTGACCGAGTTATTCCATTAACCTGTTATCAATGAATGAACTACAATACTTGGAATCCAGTCTGCATGGATTACATGTTGCTATGCCGGACAAGCCTCAGGCAAGCTTTCAGGTTGTCAAGAACAACCTCTGTTAATAAAGAAGTATGCATACAATTTGAATATGTTAGTAAACAGGGAAATTAATCCTAAAAAAACTAGTAGCCCTAAAAGAGGAACAATGACATGAAAATTCAGCAAGATTGACAACATTTGTTTACATTTTCTTTCATTACTATGAAGAATAATTTTTTTTTTTTTAAATGCCTGTCTTTGTTACACATTATCAACAAAAAAATCTTAGGTTTGATATCATTATTGCAAACACAAGTGCCTTGCTCAGCATGTAACCATTCAGGAGAATGAATAATCAAAACTGCATGTGAATAAAAGCTAAAGGCATGGTTACAGAATTAAGAAGACTTCAAAGCTGTCCAGCTAATTTACTCTTTCAGAGCCATATATGATTTGAATCACTCAAACATTGTTTCTACTAGTCTATGACAAAAAAAACTAGTCTCATTAGATATAAAATGACTTCATGAAGTGCAAACATAGCTTGTTTTATTCATTGGTCAGACCAGCAAAAAGAAAAGAAAATTTTACCAGTTAGACATGTGCCTCCTTCCCCCCCCCCCCCCCCCTTTTTTTTTTCTCTCTCTCTAAAGATGCCTGGATATTGGACAGTTTAATCATTTCCTTCAATTTTGTTTAGAATACTAAAAAGGAATGCTCATTTATTTAATGTATTTCGTCAATCTTTTAAAGTTATTAAAAAAACAAGACTACCATGAGCTTTGTTTTTGTTCTAAATAATTCTTACTACACCAGTAACTTTCAGAAAGAGGAAAGAATTGAAAGCAGTGAAATGCACAAGATCTATGCCCTTTAACAATACAATCAACACACACACAGACACACAGCCAAAACAAAACTTCTAGCTATGCATTATCTACATGTAAGTTCCACTTGGAGACCAGTTATATGTTATTTCAGTTTGTCCCAAAACAATATGGAGCTAAGACTGCAAGTTTTCCCATCACCATTCCATCTCCTTTAGAGCTTGCCTGATCTAGCGCCACATCATCACATCATCATCATCATAAACATTTCATATATAACAATCTGATATATATGTACTGATGAAAATTCCTATAGTACATATGTTTCAATTCATATTTACAGACATAAAACTTTATTCTTGTTAAGACGTTTTAGATCACAGGCTATATAAACTATACAGAATATGTACAATACATAGTTGAACTTATCCTCCAAGTCCTTGCTTGCTATATTGCTGTTTTTTATGAAAGTTTGTTGCCTTGTATCAACTGTTACTTGATTTTAATCACCGATAACAAAATATATTACAAAGAAATGACACATAAAGTATATAATCTACTCTTTAGATAAGCTATCCAAAAAGATCTATCAGGCTTTTAAACTGAGCTCAATAATTGTTCTACAATTTCATTCTGCAAAATGTCATTTTCTTGTAGAATTGCCAATCCAACATATTTGTTTACTCTCATAACACAGGAGTAAATATTTATGCTTTAAGTTTATAAAAACTTTGCATGATATCATAGCTTAAGTATAAAGCATAATCTCAATTTGAATGAGTTCATATAAATAAAAATGAATAGGGGTGGACTTCCTTGTTTCATATAGATTTTTGACCGATTATCTTCTTTATAAAATATGACAGATTATACCTTTACCTAAGAAATTGAATTTCTTTGATTCCCATTATCCCATTTTGATAATTTTGAATATATTAAGATAAAATGATTCTACTTTTTGATATTTTAACATTTAAATTCAAATTTGAAATGCATCTTCAAATTATGGACAATAATATGCTCTGCAACAAAACTATGCTTTAATTTGGATGATGAGCATTCAATATCAAAGACCAGTTTGCTAGCCATGTTATAAATATTTCTATAAATATATCATAAGAAGTACTGATGGTCAACAAATTCTAAGTGTAGCACAGATAATTTGAAAGATGACCTAGAGTTCTGCTACCTATCAGGTAGAATGTAAAGAGTATCATCCATGGAAATTCCCTCAAATAAATAGGATCAACATGAATTGATAACTTATTTCTTCAACTTGAATTTGCAGAATAATTAGCAAAATTAAGATGGAACTTAGTGATTGCGAGGACTATAAATAGACTAAATGCACCTTCGACTGTTCGTCCATATAAGCATGTAACTGTTACTGCATTTTCAGCCATTTTTTTTTCTTTTGCTGGTCAAATATTATAAACCTGAAATGCTACGGTTACTCTGCAAAAAACCTAAGAATGCATCTAAACATTCTACCTCTTAAAGAATGAAAGTATCTGCTTAAACTCTGTCATCAATGTCTCTTCATTGACCGATTCCATAGCTGGACTCCTATCGTAATTCATTACACTTGAAGTAAAACTTTAATTTGCTAGCTTTGTTATTTGTCAGCAGCTAGTCAACTTGACCTATTGTGTGTGATTCCTGTATTATGGCATTGAGAAAACTTGGTAGCCAATGGGTATAACTACCTTCAGCATAACAAATGAATTGGACTACAGAGAATAAATAATCTCAGAATGGTTCGAGTTTGAGTCTTCGGTGTGATCATCCATCGCTTCTAACTCCTCTCCTTGACGCTGAATGAAAAATCCTGAGGCGTTTCAAGAGTTCCCTGAATGGAACACTCAACTAGTGATTGTAGCTAGTACATGCTGACTAACCAGAGAACTTCAAGGGACTACTCCTGAGCCAAAACAAAACTTCCAGCTATGCATCTACATATATTGTGCTTATCCGCACCGCCTGCAATTGTTAGTTCATCTTCATGATAGGCTGCATAAGCCACTTGAAGATTACTACAAGAAGATATTAAAGAAGAAGAGTAGTTGCTTCACTCAGTGGTCCACAGGATGCATGCTCTTGCTTCTGATATGATCCCGCTTCCAGGCATTGGTGCAAAGGCTCAGGTGTCCCACGCTGCATCAAACCGTCAAACCGATTTTACTTTCACTTGGATATCAGCAAAGAATCATATATTGCAAGAGCTCAGGTTCTCACTTTAACATCACCCCATCATAACCAAACCAAGGCCAACCATTGGGGTTACAAACACAGATGGAACCACACTGATCCTCCATCTCAAGTTTTCATCTGGAAGCTTTGAAAGGCTCGTATCGATCCATACAACTTTGGCATCCGTCGTGTTGCATCAAAATGTCATTCCATTAGTACAGGGATGACAACAAATGGTTTATCGACCCTTCAGTTGGTTTGTTACTCTTCATCAGATATACGTCTCCGAGAGATCATCCTCGTTGATGCCCGAGACCTTCTCGCCGTGGATGAGCTTGGGCGTGTGAGCGGTGGGCGCGGCCATGGAAGCGTACGCACTGTCCTCCACCGACATGTGAGGGGGTGTGATCTTGTCAGTCACCCTGAGGGAAGTCCGTGTTCTTTGTACAGTGGTGGGGGTTGAATGGTGCAGGGCGGAGCCCGGGGAGGAAGCCGAGGAGGGGGATAACACGCCCTTTGGCATGGACCTGGTCTTCTGTTGGATCTTGTCCGTAAGCATCTTGATCTTATCCTCGCGCTACCAGTGTCGGATGTGGGATGAAACACAAAAAGAAAAGAAAAAATATGTTATTAAATAATTTTGCGGTGGTAGTTTGAAGGGAGGAGGGATCTGGGATTGATTACTTGTAAAATGATGAGGAAAGAATCACAAATTTTTTACTTTGGAGACAGGACTGGTACATCATTTTAGGATGGCTATCTGACATTGCAATTTGGGATTTAAATTAGGTTAAGTACAGCCTAGAGTCCATGATTGAACTTAGGAATTACGTTAATTGTATGCCATATCTGATGGTTCGTATCAGAATTGGACCCTGAAGCTAGAATTATTTAAATGCTTTTTCAAAAGTGTCATATATTTGATCTGCTTCTCATTTGCTAATACAGTGAAACCTGTCTATAAAGACCACCCAAGGGAGACAAGAAAAGATGGATGTCCCTAATCTCATGCCGAGAAAACCGCTTCTATCTTTTTACATTAATTTCCTACAACTATTCCAAGCCAATCTCTATTATTTGCTCTCTCTTCATCTCTTGTGGATCTTACCTCTTTAATATGTCTCTTAATCACATTTTAATTCTCATGATAATCTTGTATGTTTCTGAAATATTTTGAATGTATCTCTTTTTTTCCTACCTCTCTTCATCCTATCTGATCCTATCTCATCTTCTCTCCCTCTCTCCTTTCTCGCTCTATATATCTACGGGACTTTACCTTTTTAACAGGTATCTTAATCTTGATAGTCTTGTATGTTTCTAAATGTTAATTAATCTTTAAAATGCATATCTCTTTCTATCTTTCTACCTTCCTTTAACTTTTTCTCTCCCTCCCTCCCTCTTTCTTTCTTTCTTTCTTTCTTTCTCCCTCCCTCCCTCCCTCCCTCCCTCCCTCCCTCCCTCCCTCCCTCCCTCCCTCCCTCCCTCCCTCCCTCCCTCATGGATCTTACCTCTTTAATATGTCTCTTAATCTCATCATTTTCTGCTGACAGTCTTGTATGTTTCTCCTCATCTTCTCTGCTTGGTGCTGATAGGCCCTGAGTGTTCTTATTATATGTGCCTTTAGGATTGTGTGCAATAGATACCACCTACCAAAGAAATAAGACAACACATGAGAAAGGATCAATTTAAAGCCTGTCTGTACAGTTTGGCCAGGGGGATTAGACCTCCCTGCAAGATCACTGACAGGTGGTTATCTCATCAAATCAGCTCTCAATTAACATAAGAGAAGGGGGATCATGGGGGACCAACAGGCACCGATTAGGCATTGTTTGCTTTATATACGTTGCAAGAAGCTATAAGTAGTGCAGTGTGGCTTTGAAGATTTGTTTTCATTCGATTGAAAGAAATTCTCCATGTGCAACAGGGCTGTGAAAATTCAGGTAACTTGAACTGCATACTCTATGGCAGTTGATGTTCTAAAATAATGAATCTTGTAATAATGCTATTGCTTTGCCGGCCATCATTTTGCTAGATTTATGAAAACACCGTGCCCTCTTCACCATAAAGTCATACCAAATTAGTTAAAGTTCATCAAATCTTTGAATAAAACAATTTTGCACATCTTGGCTGTATCCCCTCAACATTTAAGTGACTGTGGTAGAACAGTAAAGCACAGTCACCATTAGAAGAAGAAAAAAATGTGCCTATGTCTCACTACAGCTACGCAAAAGAGACTAGAACTAAACCAACTTAGCTGATGCATAAACAGTCATAAAATAATGTCTAAGATTAATATATACAGTCCCTGCTATTTTGTCCTTTATGTTATCAACCACATCTTAAGGTATTGGTAAATCTGACCATCGCCATAACTTCAAGCTCCTCTACAGTGTCGGGAGCCCCCAATTTCACCAAAAGTTTGATGGCAAAAATTTTGGCAAATTTGGGGCTCCCAACACTTTAGAGGAGCTTAAACAGCCCTACAAGAGCTTAGATCAGACTAAATATAAAAGAATGATAGATTTGATGTCAATTTACATTCTAACTCCCCAATACTTGGTATCTGTGGGACATTGAATACCTTGGACTTTCCCCGATATTAAACTTACCTTTGGTATAAAAATGAGTGCCAGCGTGATAGCTGAACAGAAGACAATAGTGAATGATGTGAAGCCGTAGACGGCATTATTTTGACTCTTGATTATTAACGTGACGGGAGCTGTGATAATACACAGTACCTGTGAGAGAGAGAGAGAGAGAGAGAGAGAGAGAGAGAGGGACACACAGAGAGAAAGAGACACAGAGAGAGATGGGGGAAAATATAAAAAGAGATAAAGAGTGAGAGAAACAGAAAGTTAACATCCTGCTAAACATGATACAAAGCATTTTGAAAGTAATATATTTGAAGAAACAAATACATAAAATCATTTCCACATAATTTTTTTCCTTACCCTTGAATAAAAATAAAAATGTCTACAAAGGCTGGAAGTTATATTTATTTCATTAAAAATTAAATGATATTGATGACTTTGCCGCTTCTAGGAACAAGATCATTTTCTACAAGTATACAAATATATGAAAGATAATGCTAACCTTTGCTAATGGGTAGAAAATTAACAGTTATGATTATTTCACTTACTGCAACATTATAGATGGCCATGCCAACCAATCTTGAGTCGTTTAGATCCCGTACCGTCATGTTACGGGTTTCATACGCTAGGAAGAGACCGAAGATTAAGAGCAGGCCGTTGATACCATATAAGATACCTGCAAGAATGGAAATAAATTATTTGATAAGTAGGAGAATTTTTCCACATTTTATGAAGACTTTTTGAAGAATGTTTGCATTTTTCTGTTTGCATGAAGAAAAAAAAAGATGACATTTAAATATATTCATGTTTCTAAAAATATACTATCCCAAACAATCCAAATTTTCATACAGATTGGTGTTAGGTTGATGTATTCTGCATATACTCTGCATGTGGAGGTGTACATGCAGATACATTGTACTTTGAAGGTCTCCAGACTGTTACGCCTGGATATTGTTGTATTACATCAAAGTGCCAGAGATTTCACAAAAATAGGTGATCTGTGCAGAGAAATTTTGCATGAAACAGAGTCTTAAGCTCATCGAATATTCTTGTGTCATATTGATGGATCAGATATTTTGCAGCACTGGGTAATCTGTTGAAAAACAGGTCTATATCTTGCAAGAACCTCTAACATAACCATTCATTGAATGTTCTGTTATCATAATCAAAGTACTCAATCTTTTAAAGAAATGTAGTGATATGTACATGAACATCGATACTGCATAAAACATCGATACTGCATAGTGAATTGAACCATACATTAAAAATGCTTGTATCATATTGATTTATCAAATATATCCCAGCACATATTCAACAGATCTGTTTATTATATACAGGTATATAGATATGTATATATATATCTTGATCTTGCATGCAGTTCTATTTAACCCACACATTCATTAAATATTCTTGTATCGTATCACAGCAGAAGAGATATAAAGAAAAAAAGTAGATCTGTTGATTTAGATCTCTTCTGAAATGGACTCCTTATCTAATCATCCATTGAATATTCTTGTGTTGCATCAACATACCAGATTTCTCACAGAAAATGAGGGATTTGATGGTATATCCCCTTTCCAACAAAAGCCTTATTATTCATTAACTATTCTAGTATTCGTATCAGTATTAACCTATTGACTACTGCAACCGGGTAGCTCCTGTATTAAGCCTATGTGAATGCGAGAATCCAGTTGTTAATGGGTTAAAGGGATTTCATAGGCAGCGTTGATGTGTTGATTCATCATCCCACAAGTCTGTCATACAACAGTAGCTGTGTTTGCACGGCGCTGTTGTATTTTTAACTTTCAGTTTGCAATGCTAAACCTTGAAGTTGTAAACAATAACCCAAAGACAAAAGATGCAGGTTCACGCGGCGCCAAAAACATCAAGTGCTGCTCAGGGTTTCAAATACAAGTTGGGCAAGCAGTCGTAACTATGAACTTGTAAAACCTCTAAGTTACTGGAATCTGCCTTGAACACAGCCATAAGTGAGGACCCTCATCTGCTCGTAGCTTTCATGTTATCCATAAAATCACTTATGGTTTATTTTCCACAGTCCTTATCTACAAGATAAAACTGAAGTTTAAAATCATCATGAGCTCAACTTTAAAAAGTTTATGGACAACTGGCGTGAGAACCTAGCTACTGTCCTCAGAAGAGGGATTTTAGCTTGGTAATCTAGATGGATGATTCAATAGTCTATCTCCCTCTTGAAATCCTACATCTATAATTAAAATCATCTGCATATAGAGTCAGAGTGGCACAGACTCCTATGAGATTACTGAGTCACCGCCCTTCTGTCTCTCAGCAGATGATGCAGTACTCTGAAATATGATGCAATGACAGAATCAGAACAAGAAATAGTTTGAAGCATATGGCGCGAGAAAGTCTCCTAAAGATTCAGCAATTCTCATTGGATGAGGGGATGCTCGAGGCTTTAGCCCAGCTGCCCTAAGGGCCATTACACGATGAAACATGGTCTTTTGGATAGGAATTGAAGCCATAGGTCCCTTGGTTCACCCCCCCCCCCCCCAACCTCCTGATCAATATATAATGTGCTTAGATTAGCAAGTGTGCGCTTGTAAAAATGACGCCTGGCTGGAATGGAGTGAAGAACGTGCGTACATTGTGTGCAGGTAAGCCTGAATCCGATGACCGGGGTAATAATATAAAGCGCTTTGAGAGGGCCTTCAGTCCTGAAAAGCGCTATATAAGAACTAGCTATTATCATTATTATTATTACCTAGCCAAATGGACATGTTATTGGCTGTACAGTGCTCCAGCTGAGGCACTATCTCCAGGTCCTGCTCCGGGAAGGTCTCCTTGGGAAGGTTCTCCACGGTGCGGTACATGGGATCCACCAGCTGCCACACCAGGATGATGGACGAGTCCAGCAGGAAGATGATGCCTATCGTCAGGTACATCTTCCAGGTGTTGACCTTCTGCTAGAAGAAGAGAAGGGGAAGCAGAAACAAAAAGAGAGTTTGAGTACCAGCATGAGAGGGATAGGTTAGGTTGATGATTGATGGTGGTGGTGTGGTAGTGGTGGTGGTGGTGGTGGTGGTGGTGGTGGTGGTGGTGGTGGTGTGGGTGGTGATGTGGGTGGTACTTGTAGTGTTGATTTTGGTGGGTATAATGATGATGTTGATGATGATGATGATGAAAAAATAATGATAATGATGATGATGAAGATGATGATGATGATGAAGAAGATGATGATGATGACAATGAAGATGATGTTGATGTTGATGATGAAGATGATGATGAAGATGATGATGATGATGATGACAGAGTCAACTTAAAAAAACGCTAATGGCGTTGATGGTAGTTGAAGCGATGACACTGTAGTGATGATGATGATGATGATGACAACAAATGTGTTGATAATCATAATGTCCTGATAATGATCATAGAGACGGTGGCAATATATTAAGTGGTTGCAATGATGATGTCAACAATCAGAACATTCATCAAAGTGTCTTGATATTCAGCTTCTTACATGAGATTAGCATTGAAACACACCATGTATCACTGCTGAACATAATAGGGACTTTTAGATTTGCGTGGACTGATACGTGTGACGTCCATTCAAGGCAGTGCATCAAAAGGACATCGATCGTAGCAATCCACGTTGTCGTTGTGCAAATCTAAAAGTCCCTATTGACACGTTAAAGAGTGGCAGGCATTAGTGATGACGAGGACAACTATGATAAAACACATCTTCCTTATATTGCAATATATGATATGAGTTATAAATGTATATGTTGTGGGAATCATGTTTTGACCTGAAAGCACTAGAAACAATTCATTGATGGTTTAATAAATAGTGCTGAAAGGCAACAAATAGATAATAAACATGAAATGTATAATTGAAACTGGAAATAGCAATAGGTTCAATAGATTCAAATGCACGACATCAATTAAATGAATGAAATATATGAAACGCAGGACACCATATCACCATATATATGTTTGCCAAAATCAAAGAACATACCATGATGGCAATGGTCATACATAGGCATGTAATTTATAGTAATACACCATTAATATCTGCTGATTATATGATTTAATGTGACTTCATACATCAAATGCAAATAAAGTAAGTATATAGTTATACAAATGTATGCTACACGCAAGAGGCATTATTATACAAATGGTCATCTTTTGAAGACAAAATGTCCATTTGGTGCAAGAAGTCCATTTGGTGCAAGAAGGGCATTAAATCATATACTTTGACAGAGTAAACATCCTTCAAGCTCCTAAAAGACAAATATAATGTATCTTAATCACCGCTTTCCACAAAAGAAGTATACTGAAAATGTATGAAATGGATTGTATGTTATGTAATAAAGTTAGATAATTGAAATGCAATAGCATATGAGTTAGTTCACCAAATCCACACGACCAAACACTTCACGATACAGATCGATATGAAATAGATCCTTGCTTAATCTTTTGTACACTGCTTTCCACAAAAGAAACAAACTGAAAATGTATGAAATGGATTGTATGTTATGTAAGAAAGTTAGATAATTGAAATGCCATGAGCATATGAGTTAGTTCACCAATAACCACTTATTCAAACACTTTGAGATACAGATCGATACAGATCCTTGTTTTTGTTCACTGCTTTTCCCCAAAAGAAACATACTGAAAATGTATGAAATGGATTGTATGTTATGTAAGAAAGTTAGATAATTGAAATGCAATTGCAAATGAGTTAGTTCACCAATAATTACAAGACCAAACACTTCACGATACAGATCAATATGAAACAGATCCTTGTTTTTGTTCACTGCTTTTCCCCAAAAGAAACATACTGAAAATGTATGAAATGGATTGTATGTTATGTAAGAAAGTTAGATTATTGAAATGCCAGAGAATATGAGTTAGTTCACCAATAACCACATGGCCAAACACTTCACGATACAGATTGATATGAAACGGATCCTTGCTTAATCTTTTGTACACTGCTTTTCCCCAAAAGAAACATACTGAAAATGTATGAAATGGATTGTATGTGATGTAAGAAAGTTAGATCATTGAAATGCCAGAGAATATGAGTTAGTTCACCAATAACCACATGGCCAAACACTTCACGATACAGATCGATATGAAACAGATCATTGCTTTTCATATGAAGAGATGCGAGTTAGTTGCACGAAGACAAATACTGTGAGGTTAAATTGGGATCATCAAACCAGAGTTACACCTATCAGTAGTAATTGTCCCCATTTTACAACCCACTGAGTTGTTAAATCTTAAGTTGATTAATTGTCATAATTATTCAAATGCCTTTGAATGTTTGTTTATGCTTAAAAATATAATATTCACCCTTTTATGTGACATCATATATATCACCTGTGCATGAAGACAAGCTCATGCTTGTTCCCTTATTCAATGCTTATCTTCTCACAAAAATTATGTAATATTATCAAACTTCACAATTCATGAGGCTGTTTACAATTTCCACAAAAGACACACTTTTTTTATTTTAGAAAAAATATCAGATTCAATTTAATTTTGTTAGAAGTACATGTATAAACTCCACAAAGCATTGGAAGTGTTGAGCCACAAATTTCTCAGTTTAGGATGCATCCCAGATAAATTATTTCTTTCCCACTGATTAATTGTGCACAAATGAAAGTCAACAAAAGAGAATGCAAACATACTGAAAGCAATAACAAAGTTTGAAATGAAGCCTGAATTTCCTGCATTAGTGACTGCATGATGAAAAAAGCCATTATATAAAACCTCTAGCCAAATAAGACAATGCAAGCTATTAATCAATATCTAAAGACTTAACTCTGAGGGAAATCATTTTGGTTGCTTTCTTTGCCTCTATGCACTGTCACTCGTTTCCCACATGTGTATTTTTGCACAAAAACAACAGGCGCTAGCTGACGGAAGGATTGCTCTATGCAACACAATGAATTTTTAAAATTATCATTTACAGTTTGGACTAGCTCCATGACAACCCTTTTAAGTTTTAACCCCAGTATAGATTAATCTAGCACTGGAAACTGTTAAATAATCTTCAAGCCTTTGGTATATCTGTGATAAATAGGCCTACAATGTAGCACAGGAGGTTTAACTTGTGTGGCATTTAAACACTTCAGACAGCTAGACAAAGCTTTAATAAAGACGTCAACCCAATATGCTTTGGCCTATTTAGAATTCGCTGCAGTGTTTCCCCCAACGCATACTCATTCACTTGAACCTACAAAATGTCGGTCAATCGTTTACTATGAATATCAATCTTGATGATTCAATTCCCTCTCCAACTCTAGACATTCTATGGATGACATAATTCATGTCATATTTTGCCAGCATTTTATGATCCCCAAAGTAAAAGAACCAACAGCAAAAAAACACAACCATTTCTGAAAGCATTGTTGTTAGTTGGTCATGATAGAGCAAAAAGGTTTAATAATACCTTCACAATTTGTTTCTTTTTCTGAAAAGATAAGTGAAATGAAAAATAATAAAAAGACTGCTTTTTCCTTCCTCAACAAATCACGAAATAGACATATTTTTTTTCTTGTGGAACATACAGTTGTGAGAAAATGTAATCAGTGCAATATGGAATGTGCACTGATAGGAAGTTTAACATATACTATCATTCCGTGTATTGATTCACTTCTATAAATTTGTTAATGTTACCACATATTTTTATGCTTATATACTCTAGCAAAGGTACATGTAAGTATCAATATCAACCAAAAGATGTTTTATACAATCCCTAGTTATGTGTATGTAGGATTACATTTATAATCCTTTCTCATTAACATCCATGCGGTCATCGAACAAGACATGTCGTGATGTACTAGAATTATCTCTCTACTAATATCCTCTGTAATAAAAAAAAAATTATTTAAAAGTTTTTATATTACTTTTTTCTTGGGGGCTAGATTTGATTAATACTAAAAGACACACTAATACACAAGCAGTTTATGTAAGAGAGAGAGAGAGACAGAGAGGAGGGCCAAGAGAGATAGAGAGGAGGGCCAAGAGAGATAGAGAGGAGGGCCAAGAGAGATACAGAGAAGGACCATGAGAGATAGAGAGAAAGGGAGAGGGAGAGAAGAAGGGGAGAGAGAGAGAGAGAGAATTAGAGAGAGAGAGATAGAGAGGAGGGCCAAGAGAGATAGAGAGATGGACCATGAGAGATAGAGAGAAGGGGGGGGGGGGGGGGAGAAGAAGGGGGAGAAGAAGGGGGAGAGAGAGAGAGATAGAGAGAATTAGAGAGAGAGAAAATAGAGAGAGAGAGAGTTAGAGAGGGAGAAAATTAGAGAGAAAGAGAATTAGAGAGAGAGAGAGAGAGAGAGAATTAGAAAGAGAATTAGAGAGAGAGAGTTAAAGAGAGAGACAATTAGAGAGAAATAGAGTGAGAGAGAGAGAGAGAGAGAGAGAGAGAATTATAGAGAAGGGGGAACTGGGGAGGGATAAAATAAGGGAATGATGTGATGGAGAGGTGGTAAGAGAAGAGAGAGAGAGAGAGAGAGAGAGCGAGTTGGAGAAACAGATAGAGAGATGGAGAAAAAGAGAGAGATGGACAAAATACACATTTGTAGCCGGGACTCATGATATCAACTGACCTGCAGGCTGACTTTCCTCCTCCTTCTCCTTCCGTCATCATTATCTGTCTTCTCCTGGGTTACTAAGGAATGCATCATCCAGATCTTAGCGAACATGGAGCCGTATCCGAGGGAGAATCCAATACTTATCAACCAAGCTATAGACTGAAGAGAGAACAAAGAAACAAGAGGCATGATGGTTAAAATACATATCTCTTACAAGCAGATATTCATTATGATATTACAGTCAAACCTGTCTATAGCAACCGCCCAAGGGAAACACAAAAAGTGGTCTTTGTAGACAGGTTCCTTCAGCACATGATTCAATGAGAAACCATTTTCAAGCGAAACAAAAAATGGGGTTTTTGTAGACAGGTGGTCACTAAAGCAAGTTTGACTGTATAACACAAACTTCAGCAACATGCAATTCTTCTGAAGTCAGTATCCTACACTTTTAAAATTCTTGAATTTAACCCGTGATCAGACGCTATAACCTACAGTAACCTTATTCCGTTATCTTTGACAAAATACAGCCCAGAGCAACTGCTGCTGGAGTATATACACAGAGCAACCTTCCTGATATTATGTTTTGTTTCTTTGTCGTTTATTTCTTTTTTCCTATCAGACGAGTCATGGAGTGGTACCCAGGGGAAATATGAAGCTTTTCAACAAAGAAATATTATACATTAAAAAAATATATAATTATATATATATATAATGATAAAAATGAAGGAAAAAAAAATGGTACATTGGGTTCATGAAGAGTTATATTGAAGTAATCAACAGTTTGATTTATTTGGTGCGAAAGACTTTTTTAATAATTTCTATCTGTACATTTCACAATGAATACTTGTGTATGTAGATCAAGTACTTTCATGGCTGAATATTATATCATGTTACATGAATATAGAACAAATATTTACACATTTAGCTTGTTAACCTTAATATCACCATAACTCAAGTTTCTGCTTTCAAAGTTTGACTCTATAATGATAAAAATGTAATGCAATCTCACGGTAATAGATGACTAATTGTAGTTCCAACATTCTGACTTACTGTTTTAAGCCAAGGAGCAATTTTAAAATCCTCCATTTCATGACTATATAGCCTTTGCTTTTCATAAACTTTTCTGTTACAGTTAATCTCTTTTTGTACTGTTTTATTTCTATTGTATCAATCTTTATATATCTGCTATGTTTCAAATTTTTTGGGGAATGAATTGGGATTTTAAAAACTTTGAATTTGTTGCTATTTTTTGCTTTAAAACTATTTGAATTTGTAAGTAGAAGGGGTTTTTCCTTCCTTTTTTCAACATGTTGCACATGTGTGAAACACAGCAGAAGATTTCTCTGAATTCTCTGAATGCAAGTCACTTGGCTCATTGGCAGTTTACTCAATAACCTGGAGGCTTTACATTCCTTTCGACATAGTTCAACCTCATGAAGCCTTGAAGCCCCCAAATTTTTTGGGGAATGAATTGGGATTTTAAAAACTTTGAATTTGTTGCTATTTTTTGCTTTAAAACTATTTGAATTTGTAAGTAGAAGGGGTTTTTCCTTCCTTTTTTCAACATGTTGCACATGTGTGAAACACAGCAGAAGATTTCTCTGAATTCTCTGAATGCAAGTCACTTGGCTCATTGGCAGTTTACTCAATAACCTGGAGGCTTTACATTCCTTTCGACATAGTTCAACCTCATGAAGCCTTGAAACCACATGGAAGTTGAATAATTCAAGACAATCCGTGGTTAAAGAATGTATGTTTATGCTCTTCTCTTCAATTGCATGCATGGTTTATCTCTCCAATTCCCACACCCCTCATGTTCTGTCGCCCACGGCAACAGAGGATAATGACCTGTAGTCTAGGTTTGACATAAGTAACAAGGAAGAAGAAAACAACATTCCTTCACTAACATTGCATCCAAACACTCAAACTTTCGTAAGCGCTTGAGTTATTAAACAGTAGGTCGAGTTCCAGTAAAGATGAAAAATAATTTGTGAGCTTTCTAACTCTTTCTACGTCAGTTTGGAAGATTGTAAGTTCATAAATGTGCCCTGCCCCTAAAATGGATTGCTCCCACTTAAAATGCCCTCAAATTCGACCTATGACAAGAAATAGCTTAAAGGTGAACACCAGTTATGGTCATGCGATTGCATTGTGAAAGAAACGTTGTGGAATCGATCAGAAAAGGTTGATCATCTAGCATCTAGCATCTGCAAGGTTCTGGAATCGTCAAAATGATAAGAAATTTGGCCCATTCTTCGTAAAGTTACAAGCACTATACACAGAAAGATGTATATGGGACTACCCTATATCTCTCACAGACCATGAGAGAAACAAATTTACCAAATATATGAATTAGTAGGCGGTTTCCCGGCAAATTTTTAATCATCATGTATTAGTCAAAACATATTCTTTCACATGATTGGTAATGAGAGCTTCCATTTCATTTTTTGAAATTGGGGCGTTTCCAATACTGGTCTTTACCTTTAAAGTTTGGTCCAAACTGTTGTGCCACATGTAGTCCCATTATCCCATATCCTGTGTGAAGTGCACATGACTTTCAGCGAGACTGGGTCAATTTCTTCTCATTTTGTTGATTCCAGAAATCACACAACATACACCAATTTTTTATGAACTACTTAATCAACCTTTCCAAATTGCTTCCAGAAATCAATTTATATGTTTAAGAAGTCTCTTTCTTTTTACAAAAATAATTAACTTAGGGGAGCTAGATGAAAACACAAGGGGCTATAGATGGAAATGAAGGGGTGAAAAAGACTGGTATTCAAAATGTCAAGATAACATTAATGTTTGGGTGACTTTACAATTATTCAGAGTTAAGTTCAAGAGAACTATTTCTAGAAATAAATCAAAATGTTATGAAAACAATGCTAGCAATCATTGTGAAATCATGAAATACCTTAACCATATTTTTGGATAAAGATATGCATGTTTTTCTACTTTTTCCCTTCAGTTTGAAATGGTTAGTGAAATAAGATCTCAGAGACTAATGTTTTTATCAAGATAAGCAAATTTTTTGCAAAGTGATATTTGTGATTACAAAAGTTGATCAAATTTGGCATGTGTGCGAAAAGATGAAACTCCACACTACCAATTTTCATCCTAATGTAGGGTACAACATTGAAATCTTAATGCAATCTTTGCCATCTATGGTATGGAAAGGGTTAATAAAGAATAAATACATGTACCTAGAGTTGGAAAGATGAAAATGAAAGGGGCTGTTCTTTTTTGTTTACAGCACTTCATTATGAAAACGTTTGTACTATCATTTTGAAAATTGCCAGAGGCTTCCGCTTTTTGTTTACAGCATTAAATTTTGAATTGGTTTTCAAATCATCGCCATTTTTTAATTGCGGAAGTAGGGTTCAATCGATATGCACCTCTGCATAGCTTGAACTGCATTTCCATTCAGAGGTTTCAACCCTGCTTTCGCTTGGAGGAGATTAAATCTCGTCAATCGGGAAGGTGGAAATATGATTGCTTATTCTACCCCGGGCTATCTAGCGTAAAGGTCCATCCTTTAATTGTATCATCCTTTGAATAACTGTGACACGCCGGTTAACCTCTCCAAGCTTGTAATGGAGTCCTGCCTTACAAATGTTTTTCATGTCTGGTACAAACAGTTTAAAGAGATTAGTCTTCAGCCCTGGTATTTTTTTATTTTAAAATTCAAGTTTTTCTCTCACCAGGTATTGATTTTTTGATAGAATCTAAAATATTGAAGTAGAATTCACTTAGTCATCTCTGTCAAAATTCTTTAGAAGACCAAAATTGTAACAAACATGTATGTATATAATTGAAGTTCTGAGCTGAATTTTATGCTGAAGGGCTACTATTATCTTCAAGTGCAATTCTAGTAGTTAAATAAGAATACATACAATAATATTCAGAATGTTCAGAATATAAGGAGACAACAAATTAGGTACTATATACACCAATTTAAAGGATAAGACAAATTTAAATCATCTACAATTAACAACAATTTTTTTGTACTCCTTGTAAATTTCATGGGTTTTTTTTTGTTTGTTTGTTTTCATAACTCAAGAATAAAAAGTTCATCGGTTGAATTAGGACCATTGTTGGATACTTTTAGATGTAAGCTTTTATATGTCACATTCTCAAGAAACATAAATTGAAACATCACTTTTTCACAAACTTAAAATATTAACAACACTAATAATACAACTGTATGCTATAGTTAGTATAGATTTATATGGATGGTGTGAACAACAAAGATCTTATTCAAAGAGACTATGATATATTAAATATTGTATATCTCTCCTGTAATTTAACATCTTCAACATATTTCATGGTTTTCTACCAAAAAGTACTGAAAAGGTGTTAAATAATAGAAGAGTAGTGAGAAACCTTTCACTTCAGTGCCTCAAACTAAACAGGCGATTTTCAACGATAAAATCTACAACAACTTTCATCTCTCCCAACAACTGGGGACTTTAACCACCAACTTTATCAAATTCTTGCAGACACTTTTTCTTTCTTTCGATAAGACAACCCACAGAAGAGTCTGTGGTCAGCATCTAGCCGTAAGGTGGCTCAAACAGAAAAATAAGAAAAGAGAATATCTGTGCTTGAATTGCCCTTTGAGGTAAATTCAATCTAATTACGATCATTAAAGCCGTTCACGGGAGAGAGCTGCGCTAAAAGTACATCACGACTCGAGTGAAAAGGTCAACAAATGGACCATAAGATGGTATTCCTCTTTTACTGCATGTGTGTCTTTCTGCTCTCGATTCGATGATGAATTGAGCCTTAGGCTAGCATCTCTACACGCACAACTGTGTTCCTCGATTGAAGAATAATTTTCTTGTTCTGCTTCACAAATTGTTTCCATGAGAGAGCATATTGCCTTGTTTTCTTATGTTCATCTGTTTGGTTTCTCCGACCAAACTCATTTTCCTTGGTGCGTATATTGACTCGACTTTTTACTCCTACATACTTTCTGTGATTTTTTCATTTATATTCAGTGGTTTGTTTTCATTGTTGTTCTATTCCCACACTACATTTTCTTAACAGTTGACCAAGTTCTGCTCTTTATTGGGAATTGTTTATTGCATTCCTGAAAAATCATATTGATTTCACAAAAAAGTTTGTAAAAAGTTGTTTTAATTTGGTATGATGTAGAACGTTTAGTCATCACAAATGTTGATGGTTTCTAAATATTCTTAATTGGTCAAATGAAATAAGGGTGATATATTGGCCACATTCTTCTACCTTATCAGGCACTAAAAAAGACAATCCATGTTGAAATTCATTAATTTGCCTGAAATAACCTGGATTATATTGGGCCAAATATACAGAGGGTTAAGGTACATCTCTTTATTGCAATTTTCTATGAATAAGTATTAGTTTGTTTCAACATTATTATAGGTATGGCTACAAAAGGCTTAATTTTTGTGATGGACCAACTACTTCTTACTTGAACCGCATGCAGTACTTTTTACTCTCAAATCCTAAAGCTAAATATATTACAATCTACAGTAGATCTATTGTAGAAATAACTCTCTGACAATACACACATGAATACATATTTTAATATTCTAAAACCTAATCAGTTGTGACCTTAGGTATTGAGTTAACCAAATGGCTACTGAGCTATCTCATGCCCGTTGGCTTTAATCAACATGCATTATCAAAAGAGTTAAAATCATGAACATACATCAGCCCTACCACCATGCAGCGTACTCTGTAACAACTTACATGGCAAATTCTGGAGAATTTTTCCTGTTTCTGTTGAGTGTCTAGCTCCGACTCTGATGCATCCGGCCCAGAACCATCGAACCCAAGGAGGAAGACACAGATGAGGGCAGCGATGCACCCCAGGGCCGTCACGTTATTCACATGAGGCTGGGAGCATTGGATGTATCTGAGAGGGGGATAGGGGGGAGGGGGAAAGGGGGGATGGGTTGGGTGGGTAAAGAAGAATTGTGATGGTGTAATCATTAATATTTAGTCTAATTTGGGGGCTGTTCACTTCTTTAGAATTAAAAACTACTCTCAAATCACCTTACTAATACCAATGGGGATGAAGAGGGTAGAAGAAAAACCATGGTCATGAATCATTGATCAAAAAACTCAAATATAATTGAACATTGGTGACTTTTCAAGTTTTTTTTAATCCTTAACTAGTCTCAAATTACCTCTCTAAAATAAAAATACACTTACAACATATATACCTCTTTTCCCACAGAACCCTATAGTTTCTAGTTTATAGTAACACCTGCTAACACACATTGAAACCCCATTGCCTTTCAGTTGATGCACCCCAACTCACCCATACCGGTATCCCACACCCCTCTCATCCTGTATGCTGGAAGCACAAGTTAAATTCCCATTACCACTTCTTCTTATTGATATACACTTTCACTTTGCTAATACCCATATTGAAACCCCCAACTTTCTACCACCTGACAGTTGATCTACCCCCACCACACCCATTCTACCGGTATCGCGCCCCTCAATCTCATCCTGTATGCTGGAAGCACAAGTTAAATTCCCATTACCACTTCTTCTTATTGATATACACTTTCACTTTGCTAATACCCATATTGAAACCCCCAACCTTCTACCACCTGACAGTTGATCTACCCCCACCACACCCATTCTACCGGTATCGCCCCCCTCGATCTCATCCTGTATGCTGGAAGCATAAGTTAAATTCCCATTACCACTTCTTCTTATTGATATACACTTTCACTTTGCTAATACCCATATTGAAACCCCCAACCTTCTACCACCTGACAGTTGATCTGCCCCCACCACACCCATTCTACCGGTATCTTACACCCCTCTCACCCTGTATGCTGGAAGCACAAGTTAAAGCCGATGCAGCAGAGAGCAAAGCAAATGATGACACCAGCCAGGACCGATACCAGGATGAAGAGCTGTCTTGATATCCTCTCTAGCTCCTCACTGGTATCAACTCCATCTTTAGGAATCCCAGCTTCTGGATAAGATTAAAAAGGAAACAAATAAAAGATTTGAGACAATTTAAGCTATTTACTACTAACTCCTCTCATTCTCATATGCTTAATACAGGAGCCAACAGGTTCCTATAGCAATTTTAAATGTGGTAGGCATTGTTTATATTATATCTATGGTAATATACATGTATTAATGAGGAACAATTTCATGAATAGCAGGTTTATGCATTATACAAAAATGATTTTATTAAGTTGTGCACCAAAAGTTATGTACTATGATTGAAGAAAAAAAAATAACTTAAGCTATGTATTTGTGATAAAAAGCTACACCAAGACTATATAAACTCTTTATCTGCTTAGATCAACTTATGGAACAATCATTGGGGTTGCAATAGTCAACTTTTCTCACACATACTATTTGCATGTAAAATACATGTACATTCCATGATAATGTGGCAGTCAAGGATGTAAATTCATAGTGGACAGAGAGTTAAATAGTATGTCTGTGTGGAGCTAGAAGGGCATTAACTCATATACTTTAACAAAGAGTTAAAACCCCTCTGGCTCTGAAGAGATATCTTCTGTATCTGTTCATATTAGTCCTTCTGCATTCAAGGATTAATTACTCTTTCGGATATAAATTCATTATGGATTCACATCCAACTTTGTAACATGTGTGTTTCAATGTAGAACACAAAACGCCTTTAGGAGCCAAAATATGTGTTTTATGAAATCATTTACTCCAGTTATCCACTAAGTTGTTCTACTTAAACAAATATCAAGGACACTTGTGTCTCGCAAAATTGAGATATCCATGTGCTAGTAACATTATTAGCACACTTCTCGAGGTTTGCACAATGTGCGTGATTGAAAACATACGTCACATACACGAACATAGCATGATGGACAACTATAAAGACAAATATGACCAGCCAATACCAACTTGCAATAAAGTCTTTCCGGCTATTGCTGAAAACTTCTAAAGTTATATCATCCTAATGTCACAGACATTCCCATATCTCTTGGGGTTTCAAGGAATTCATTAAGCTACTTTACAGTTTGAAAAGAATTTACTTTCTTATTCTAAGCAAACCAGTTTAAAGAGATACTGAACTAATGAGCCTTCTGCCCTAGCCTACTGTTTATTGCACAGCTCCTTCTTATGTTCAACTTGCCAACAGTGCGTAAAACAATAACTAATTCCCACTTCGCCGACAGAAGACTTGATGCGAGAACCAACAGCGCAGCTAGGGAAGTAGCAAGTTACGGAACCATACTGCTACAGCTGACATGAGATTGGGCTAGGGGGATTTTGCAGTAGTTCTTCTAGTACAGTATACCTTTAAATTCTTAGGCAGAATTGCCACCTATAATAATAATAATAATAATAGGCATTTGTATAGCGCCATCTATCTAGACAATGCTATTCCGAGGCGCACAAGAAAAATAGAAAGAATGAGAAAGTTTGGACGAGAAAGTTTGGACGAGTGTGATAGTGCCAAGTAAAAGATAAGATTTCAGCTTGGATTTAAAGGTCTCTTAGGAAGTTATGATTCTCAAATTAAATGGTAAATTATTCCAAAGTACCTATGGTACTCCCAACTCCCTCATCTGACCATAGAGAACCTTCAGTGATCATTAGCTATACACCTATCGTTACATGACCGTGCGACACATTTGCCAATTTGCACGGACAAAACAGTACAAAAATATTGAGTAGAGATTGCACACCGGATCATAAAAGCTTCATGTAATGACTTATTTCCCATCCTAATTGGCAATAAACCCCCCTTTATTATCACCCAATGCATCACGTACGTAGCTGCATTAGAGGGAAGCTCAGCAAATGTTATAAGATCTCCGCTATATTTTAGATAATTCCCTGGCTTACAAAATACTTTAGGGTGACACATTAATTTAAAGGGCAATCCAACCCTTGTAACAAGTTGATTTGTATGAAAGCAGAAAAATAATGGTGTAAAATTTGAAGTAAATTGGACCCATAATAAGACAGTTATGAATGTTTGAGATAAGAGATCAACATCACTATAAATAGGCAATTTTTTCATAGAATGTCAGATTGTACTGGACAACACTCCCGTTTCGTGTGTAAAAAAATATCCTTAATTTCTGTTTTTCTCCTAAGTGCCTTCTCCCTTGTGGCACTCCTCAAGACATATTTATGGACTCAAAACCATATTATTATTGGTCCTCTAAAGAGAGTGTTATATTTTTGAAAAATTGAACTATTAGTTATTTTGTGTTGGAATAAATGGGAAAGTTTTTGCTACTAAATGACAGAAGCATTACTAGTTCAGCCAATTTGAAGAGCCCATACTTATAGTGATTACAACTTTCAAATATTCACTACTTCCTCAGTTTTTGTCTGATTTCATTAAAACTTTCACCAGTCTACTTCTTTGTTTTGTTTGCATTCCTCTAGAGTAGTTTGTTATCAAAGTTGGATTTCCCTTTAAGATAAACCTCCTTCCTGAATTCCTGCCAAAGAGTCGCATGTTCATAACCATTGAAAATTTAAGCGGGACTACACTACTTGTATCTACTTGTGCCCTCTATAAAGCCAACAATACCTAAGTGGTACCAGTTGATCCCCCATGGTCCCCCTTTCCTTAAGTTAATTGAGAACTGATTTGATGAGATAACAACTGCCAGTGAAGGCACAGACTTTAATTTGACACTCAAATCAAACACAACTCCATAATATCTTGAACCGTGCCTGACTCTTTCAGTCTCGGGCTAGCTGGAGCAGCTCCAGTGCAGGACCTATGGACTGTGGTCTCTGTATAGTCTCCTAGCTTAGACTCTCTGTTATGCATCAAGACCAACAACGGTCTGTACGTGCAAACTAGATTCACACCCATGGTCAGTGACTCAGGGGGGGGGGGGGGGAGAAGGATCCTGTTTGTATTTAACCCTATAACCCTTTGATACTCAGGGGGGGGGGGGAGAAGGATCCTGTTTGTATTTAACCCTATAACTCTTTGATCCTGCTCTGTTAATCTCCCAGATCATCTTTCTTTCTCCCTCTCCAAGAAACAGGAGCTGGTGCTAAATCCCACCGGTAAATCCCTGCAAATCGCATGAAGGAACTCCCAAGACATCCACTTTCTATAACACATCTGTGTTGGAAGAGTGTTCATCTTTCTCTTTTTCATGCTCTATCTTTCACTTGCTCTCTCTCTCGCTCTCTCTCTCTCTCTCTCTCTCTCTCTTTACCCACCATTTGTAGTTTTGGTTCTACTTTACTATATTTTATCTGTCTTTTAAATCTCTCCCCTCTCCCCTCTCCCTTCTCTCTCTCTCTCTCTCTCTCTCTCTTTGGTTCTACTTATTTTTTTTTATTTGATCTGTCTTCTAAATATCCCCCTCTACCCTTCTCCTCTTGCTCCCTTCACCCTCTCCCACCCATTTCTCTTCCTTCCCCCTCTCTCTCTCTCTCTCTCTCTCTCTCTCTCCCTTATCCCCTTCTTTCCTTTTCTCCAGTCAAATATCCAGTCATGGGTGCACATGGTGACCTCACATATATTTCACATTCAAACACGAAATAATATGTTAATATTGAAGTCAAAATATAAAAGTAAAAATATAAAAAGCAAAACAAAAACAAAACCTAACATCTCCTTACAGAAGCACATCTTGACACCATACCTTAGAGCCAAAAGGGCATTAATTGTGTGTTAATGTATGTGAGTTAATGCCCTTCTATAACTTCAAACAGACGACAAAATCAATAATAGTGGATATTCAAAGACGTAGGGTGTGGATGAAATACAAATTCAATTATTTTAAAACTAACTCCACATCTACCCCTGATAATCAACTTGTTTACTGCAAGGAATGCAGGAGAAACTGTAACAAGGACATATACCTTATATAAAACATATACCTTATATGAAACATATACCTCATCAATATGAAATATATACCTTATATGAAACATATACCTCATAAATATGAAGCATATACCTGATAAGAAACATATACTTTTATATGAAACATATACCTTATATGAAATATATACCTTATATGAAACATATTCTGACATTGTAAATAATAAAGAAAGACATAACAATGCTGATCTTGAAAATCAGAGCAATATTACAATAGACAAATCAATCAAATATTCATTCCTTAACTCCCATGGCTTCATCTATTGAGAACAGAACCCTGATGACTACAAATTAAAATAAAGCACCCCTTTTGCACAATTGAGTATGAGGCATTCCCAGAAAGCGTCAATAATATTTCTAAGACAGAAAGGTGGAAATGAATTCAATCTATGGAACAGCAGTCCTTGGAAATAAGATATTGCTGGATATTCAGCTCCGAGAGGCAGAACTTCACTAATCTAATATAAGATGGATTTATCGCATGTGGAGGGCATTAGGGACGACCAAGGACATATACAAGTTTGGTTACAGTGACAACATTTGCATGAACAACATTAACAGGATTGAATGACACGCCATGGATGGACAGGCATAATTGAGAGAAAGGAGAAAGTGAGAGACGTTGAGAGAGAGAGAGACAGAGAGACAGACAGAGAGGGTGAGAGAGAGAGAGATACAGAGAGAAAGAGAGAGAGAGAGAGAGACAGAGACAGAGAGAGAGGGGGTGAGAGAGAGAGAGGCAGGAGCAAAATGGATATAGAAAAGAGAGAAAATGGGAAGAGTGGTGAGCATTGAGAAAGAGAGAGAGAGAGAGGGGGAGCGGGAGAAACAAAGAGAGAGAGAGAGGAAGACAGACACAGACAGGCAGACAAACACATAGACAAAACACAAACAGACAGACAGATATACAGCAACAGGGACAGTGAGGGGGAAATGGGTGAGATAACTAAGTAGAAAGAATGCATTGAGAATGAAAATGGAGAGAAAGAGAAGGGTAAATAAACCAGAAAGGGATTTTTTTTTTTAATGATACAAAGAGAAAGAGGTACAGAGACACAGAGATGGAGATTGACAGAGATGTAGGGAGTAGTGTAGAGATTTTTAAAAGGCTGAGAGAATACAAACAAAAAGAATGAAAAAGAGAAACAGCATGGCAAGACAGAAAGAGAGAAACATAGCTAGGGGGAGCAAGACAGAGAGACAGAAGCAGATCAAGAGATAAAATTATGCGAGTGAGAGAAGAAATATTGATCAGACAAGCCCTTAAGCCAGTTTTCAAGGCCAAACGAATATACACAGGCAAGCTAGCAAGCAGCAATGATATCATACGATTCAGAGTTTGTGGGTAAACCAATCATCCAAACAACAAGATGAGAAGATAATACCAACCAAAATCTACAAGCATCCGTAGATGTAGATAGATGTATAAATGGATGTACAGAAATACATGTATATTCAAGCCACTACTCGTAGCTGTGCACGCCCCTTTTATAAGCCAATCTAGGCTAAATCAGATTCCCTATTACATTATTTAAATGGGCTAATTTCTTATTAGCTCAGTTAAATATAACCTCCATTAACCTGGATTTAGATGATAAAGGAATACAGCGAAAAGCAGTCCATTGCAACTCGTCTTCTGCACTGTATTAAGTGGCGATATTGCTATGATGCTACCAATCTACCAGTTTAATTATGTTTATTTGTGTTTGTTTGTTTTGTTGCTTTAAAATAAATTGATGTTCATTGCAACTGGGTAGATATTACCAAGATATGAAGTTATTAGTAGCTTCTAAAGGACCACATGCAGTGTTCATCTTAGCAATAATCAAATTCCCAATAACTGTCCACTTGATACCCTTTTCATAAAGATTTAGCAGAGGTAAATACATCAATACAGGAAACCTATAATGATTTTGATTCAAGTGAATTAAAATCTTCCAAATATATAATGCTGAATAAAATTTTCAAGACCATGTAATGTCTATTAGATTTAGCTAAATCAGTTTCAACTTTCCATCGGTGAATAAGAAGGGGGAAAAAATTCTGAGCTGCCTTATAATTGTAAGCATCTTTGTATTTATCAACTGAATTCCTCCGGGGGGGGGGGGGGGGGGGGACAAAGTAATACATTAGCTTAGAAATCACACGTTCAGAGCCAGAAGTGCATTGTGCTGGGGTTAATGCCTTAATGGCTCCAAACAGAAATCAGTCTTTTGGCAATGAGTGTTGAGTAATGTTTTTGGAATAACAGAATTAAAGTAGGAAAAATGGTTCTCAAACTGCAAAGCTTCAAGGCTTTTAGCACAAGAAATGTTTGATTTTCATAGCGAAAAAGTTTTCAACTAATTTCACTCTTTTTCTTTCAACCTTAAAGAGAAGGTTGAGTTGTGGTGAGGTTTGAGTAATACTTTGTGAGCTATATTATTCTCTGTATGCCAATATCATAAAAGATATGTCCTCTGAAAAATTTTGCTTTTATAATGCCCACATTTTTTGAAATATGACAAGAAAGAGCTGTAAAGTTTGCACCAAATTTTAATTAATCATTTGTGTCTGCAGCTGCTGTGATTTCCCGTAAGATTAAGTAAAATTCTTTCAAAATTTCAATTATTCAAAAACCTCAAAGGAGACATTTATTTTTTTTTAATTACATAATCGACCTTTCCAAATTGCTTCCAGACAAGAAATTTCACAATGGAATCACTTGGCAAATACTCAACTTTATCTGTGCGCAACTTGGGAATCTCGAAGAAGTAATTGCATTTCTAACAGTCACTGGTTTATGTTTCCCATCGGGTTTTCATGCTTGAATGTAATCTCAAAACCGAAAGCATTCCCCCACGGGGGAACATTTTTGTAATGTTGCAGGAAATTGCCCTAACGCAGTAGCAATAGAAAATGTCCAATTAAATTGTTTGACTTTAATACTCTCTTTAATCTTTTATGGCTAGGTAGTTTACAATTTGTTACTTGTTTGATTCAGCTAAAGTAGAATATTTTGAAGAATATTCTGATAAATGGCGTAGTATGGTGCCTGGGGGAGTGGGGGGGGGGGAGTGGGGGGTTTGGGATTGGGTTGGGAAAGGGATGGATTGACTGATTGAATTGAAGGATGGTAGAGTTAGGGGTAGATGGGAATCATTCAACATTTTTCTCCAATTCTTTTCTCCTCTCATTCTTTTGTCCTAATCGAAGGGGGACAAAAAAACTCTGGTGGGAGTCACCCCCCCCCCAGGTATGCCATTGTATCTAGTGCATGATTTTTGTTGTTTTGCTACTTAATTGCATTTTTTTAAAAGTGAACGATAAGTCCATGTATGAAAAACAGCTTCCGCAATTACAAGAGCACACATTTTTTAAATTTAATACAACAACCGACATGGGAAAATCATTTACGTCAAAAGTAACACTAAAATCCAAAATTTATCACATCTGAATGAAACAAGAAACAAAACCAAATTTAAATTCAAGACTGTGAAACTCACAGGGGAATCCTTTTGACTTTTTAAATCAAATAATATTCATGCTACTTTGATTTGAATCTTCATAACTGACAACTCAAATGAGGATTTCATTTCCGTTCCATCGATAACACGAAGGTTGTTATACTTCAAATACAGCATAATTCATAAAATTGCTGTTGTTTGGCAGATTGAATTCCTGGACCCCGTCTTACAAAAGAGTTGCGATTGATCCGTATCAATCGTAAGTCGTCTAATCAATCGAAAGTTTGCAGTCCCCCATCTCTTATGAACATAGTTGTGATTGATATCGCAAATAAGTTGCCATTACTATCAACTCTTTGCTGGGTAGCCAGAAACTACTAAACGACAATGCAAATTTAGCTTTGCCTACTTAAGTGTCTATAGAGACCACACGTCTCCTTTCCCTCGAGAAGTGGTTTGATCACATATCAAAACATGTAATTGATCAGTTAGAGGTTCTATCTGAAGAGTTTAAAAAACATTTGTGGGTAACATCAGCTCCTATACGTCCTCACCAATTTAAACTTACATGATACATGTGTAACACACTTCCCCTATAAACCGATTGCTTACTCGAACCAGGCGGTCTCTGTGTTAAGCCTATGGGAATTAGATCTTTTAGTAGTCAGCAAGTTAACTTGTTTTATTTGTTGGCACTACTTCTTAAAGAAGTCTAATAAATCATATCTGAATTGACCTTCATGGGTGTGGAATCCCAATTACCCCTATTGCAGCATAGTCGCACCGCAGGTGCTTGCCTGTCATAGCAGGTGGTCATTGCAGCACCTCATCAAGGCCATCCAATTAATCCTTTAAGTGTCAACATGATTGCAAATATGGACTTAAAGCCCCACTGTAATACTTATAGCTACTTGAGCCCTCTTCATAGCAAACAATGCCTAATCGTTGCCTGTTGGTCCCCCATGATGCCCTTTTTCTTATGTTAATTGAGAGCTGATTTGATGAGATAACCACCTGTCAGTGACCTTGAAGGGAGGTCTAATCCTTCCATGCCAAACTAGTGCAGATGGGCTTTAAGGACTCTCAACATTTGAATTTGGGTTCTTTAATTTTGTTTCATTGTTGATTGGCTTTAAAATCTTCTGTGAAAATGAGCTCCATGATGTATGTACCCGTTTGTACTGCAGGAGAAAAAAACAACATCTATTTTTACATTAATTACAAAACTGATATTCTTGGCCGAGACTTGTCGCTAAGGGCATGCAAAGAGTTAGGATGGTTATGTGACATTTATGCCATTGGCGAAATCATTGCAGGAGCATGGATAGATGTCTAAATATCTCTGCATCAGTTCAATATTACTATTATCTCAACATATTTTAATTCTCTTTGAGTTTACTTTACATTTTCAAGTGCCTAAATAGTAAAATGGCTTCCAAAAATGTTCCACTTTCTCAACATCTTTATACAAGAAAATTACTCAAGAAACGAAATACTAACAGTCAGCTTACATTGTATTAGTTATTATTGATTTTAAAAATATCAACTTTTTCTTTCTTTCAGACACCTTCTTTGAATGTGTAAATAAAGTTTCATCAGCTTAGTTTTGATAGCTAATAAGGTTATTAATTTGGAAAAATTAGTGGACTGGGATGTGTAGTGTAAATGAAGTTGTGCAGATAAAGTGGAGTAGATGAAATCAAAGGACAGTAGAAACTGTGAAATGCATTTTAAACATAAACTATAGTCATTGTATGCAAGTTTATTTGCTCATTTTTATCACGCACAGACAACGTAGCACATTCTATCTTTTATTAAATAGTCTATCTTTCTCCTACTGAACAGTCTATGCTATCTCCTATTGATTGGTCTATTCTATCTGGGGTGTATTGGGTTAAGATGGAGAAAAGAACACAGTGTACCCAGAGAGATTCTAACTCATCATCGCAGCTATAATCAGGCATGAAATCATTCCGATACTCTATCTAAATACGTCAAGCTCCAGCGCTTAATTTAATCAGCGCTCAGAGCCGCGGATTTCATGTGCTCCACTTACTGCGGATGCAAAGTGGGAACAGTGATTAGAGTGCAAGCTCATGGGATAGGTTTCACGATACTCGATGGAACGATGACCCAAGACAAACAGGGGTGTGGGCGGGTGAGAAAGTTTGAGGTGGGATCGAGGGAAGGGTGGGTCAGAGAATACGTTAGAGATAATGTTGAAGAAAAATGAAGGCCCCCCCAAAAAAAAACCAAAAAAAAATATATATATATATATATATATATATATAGAGGAAGAAAAGCACCCTGAAGAAATGGAGAAAAGTGTAAGACATAGGGACATAACTTTTCATTGGGAGAAAACTAAACAAAGATGAAGAAAGGGAGGTAAAGCAACATATGTAGATAGATGGATGAATGGATAAACAGAACAATAGATAGATAGATAGATAGATAGATTGATATATAGATAGACAGATATATAGATAGATCGACAGACAGACATACATCCAGGTACATTCATACCTACATACATAGTTTGGTATTGATTTTAATTCACAGAAGGAAAAAGATGTTGATATTATTTTGAATTATGCACTTTTTACTATTTACAAAAGTTTTTTTTGGAAAATAATCTAAAAAGAAACAACTAAAAAGAGACTTCTTCATATTTTTATTTACCTATTAATTTATCGTTTACAAATAGAAGAAAATATTAGAAAACCATGTATATCCCTCCAGAAATGGAGGCAAATGCTAAAAATGTGAAAATGTTTATAAAGAAGACCTGAAATGGTTATTTTACAAAAAAATAAAAAATACCTACTTACATACATAAAGATAAAGGAAAAAAGGGTAAAAAAGATATTGAGTTTAAAAAGAGAGAGGGAGACCCATTAGAAAAGACAGATAGAAGATAGATAGATAGTTAGATAGGTGGATTGGAAGATAGATAGATAGTTAGATAGGTAGATTGGAAGATAGATAGATAGTTAGATAGGTAGATTGGAAGATAGAGAGATAGTTAGATAGGTGGATTGGAAGATAGATAGATATGGAAAGAAATAGGGCGAAAGAAACAATGAGCTTTAAAAACAGAGAGGGACCCCATTAGAAAAGGTGAACGGCTAGCTATCTAGGGATGAATGAGATACTGATGAACGTAAGAAGTCGATGGAAAGATAGGGATGGAGACAGAAAATGAGTGAATGTGGGAAAGGAGTGATAATGATAGTGACAGAATGCGAGATAGAAGAGAAATGAGACATAAAAAGAAGAAACAAAGACAGAGTTAGAGAAAGAAATTGAAATGATAGTAAGAATTGCCAGAGAGAAAAAAAGAGGGTTAGATAGACAGATAAGAAGGAGATGGAGATGGTGAGAGGAAAGGATAAATGGGATACAGAAAGAGTCTTCTTACCTGGCCAAACACTTGTATTCAGCCACGTCAGGTTGTCATTAGCGTAGTCATAGTAACCAATCTTTCTATACTGCCCATCTGCAGAAACAAAGATACACAGAAAATATAAATTACAAAATAAATTTTGCTTTCATCACTAGATTCAACTTTTTACAGTTCTAAACTATTCACCAATTTCATACTAGAATTGGGTGGTTCCTGTATCAAACCTATATATGGGGAATACAAGATATCATCAGTCAATGGGCTCATGGCAATTTAAAAAATCATCTCTATATTAATTTTCATAGGACTTCCCAGCATGTATTCATAAGATACCAATAGTTGTTTATTGATAACATACAAGGGCATTAATCATTCTTCTAAATGTAATTCAATAAACGGAAGAACAATCATACACTTTTTCACTTGTGAGGTCCTTTTCTTTTAAAAGAATAACCAATTTAACATTCTTCTGGTTTAGATAATATAAACACTTTGGTTGTATAATGTATGTATGCAAGTAAGTAACAAATAAATTATTTCCTCTCAAATAGAAACTGAGATCTACAGTAATGCAGTATTTATTTTCGTACATAACAAAAACTGTGTAGATTGTTAAATTCTGCAACAAATGCTATGATTCCAGGAAAATATTTGTATCCATGTTCAGTTGATAATTTGGTAAACATCTCACCCGTTTCATAATTCCACACTTTCAATGATGGCCTTGTTTTTATACTTTCAGTGACCAGATTAAATTTATGACAATATCAATGGTCAAATTTGTAAAACTATTTCATCATCTGATGGTTCTTGAGTGAATTATGAGCTGACCTGACCGATAGCTACTACTTTGAGACCTAATAATCTCTCTCTAGATGACCATCACTCATCCTGTTTTCTTTTTATCACAAATTAATAATAATACTACTACAGTGCTTTATAGCAAATATCACTGCCGTAGCGTCTCTATGCGCGATAATTTCAGACTTTGGTGCGCAAATTGTGCATACCAAAACAGCCCTGATTATTTCACACTAGAGGGTTGACTGATTGATGATGTAAAATTGCAAATTTGTTCTTTTAACTGAATTGTATAACAAGAAGCATCTCTTTACATTGCACATCTCTCACACAAATTTTTTGGATAATTCTGTTTAAATCTAACATCAGAGAGTTGTCTTTGAAACATCTTAAATGCCAGGGTAAGGAGCTCGAAACATGTCTGCAAAATATTGACGGGAGGCATACAAAGATTCCCCTCTTTGTTTGCTACAAGACAGATATAACCTTTTTTCCACACATCCAAAAACAGACTATGGTTATCTTGATCAGTATATAGCTGACCAACAATTTATTCTGGATTTCTTTTGAATGCAAGCAGTGATTGTCTATTTTAAACCTGATGAATTCAAAGCATAATATAAACTTGACATTTAAATTTTATTTGAAATGCTTGGAAAGTGAGGAAATCATTTTCTTTCATGGCTTTCGAAAGCTTTTTTAAGGAACAAACCTTATTTTTATGTTTAAATGAAAACAAATCATTTTGGCTGTCAGCTCAAAAATTGGACATTGCTTTCAAAAGATCAACTTCTTTCATTCAGAATTTCACCAAATATGAATATAAACTTCACAAAAATAGGTATGAACAGGTGGCTTTTTAAAAGCCCAGTCGGATAATAATTGCTTCAAAAGGTTACAGGTATTTTATGAAAATACCAAGGCAAACTAGAAATGACATGTAATGGGAAAACAAGGGTTCAAGCAAGCGGACAAAGCCCTATCTGAGGCTTCATCAGTTTGAAAAAAGAGGGATAAATACAGTTTCCTCCTGGATATATTATATGACATAACTTGGGGCCCAGAGAATGACATTAAACTCCTGTCAGTTTTAGTGATCGTTTCTCTTGAATCTTGACAGGTTTTTATACAAACCGCTGACTTTATCGTCCTCATTTCAAAATAAAAACCGACAAGATTGCATACTAATAAGACGATTGCAGACAAGTTAATACATTAATGGAAGACATGGATCACACTTATCCTTGGTCGATCAAGCTCTGCTTTCAATGTCAATGACATAAAAGATTCCTCCCAGGAATTGATTACCAAGTTTACTCTCATTTCCCAATTTTCATGAAACCATCAGACATATCGCTGTATTATTAAGCAACCTAAGAGAAAACACCACACCACAATAAGATCCGTTTTAAGTGTAAGTGAATCGCAAGTGGGTGGAAAATAAAAGTAGTGGTGTCATGTGGTTCAGACACTTTATTGGAGATGCAAAGATAAATGGGTTTGATTCCTGATACGGCACTTGTGTCCTTAGGCAAGGTATTTTACCTTCATTGCTTCCCTTCATCCATTCAAAATATATTAAAGATGTGAAAAGACATTGAAAATTATTATCATTATTAATGTTGTTATTCTCATCATCATCATCATCATCATCATCATCATCATCATCATTATTATTATTATTATTATTATATCATTATCATCTTTGTTATTATTATCATCATTGTCATTAATTTTAATTGTCAATTATTAATTACTCTAATTAAACAACACAGTGCTCTATCCATCCCTAGTTATCTACATGTTGTAACATATGGAAATATTAACAGACTATGCTTATCTAATTTCTTTTTAAAGCAGTTTGAGGCTTAAAGCTGCGTCCCATGCTACTTAGATCGCAAATTAAATACTTTCCCCCAAGCTTCACTTTCAAATTATTTTGCTCGAAAAAAGAAGAAGAAAAAAGAAGCCAAATTTAGGACACAGCCTGATTAGAAAGAAGCCATTCTGTAAAAGCCCTTGTTATGAAAAGTGATTATATGATAAGATCAAGACTATACAAATTGGCAAGAAAAGCCCCCCCCCCTCCTCCTTTCACAAAAATCAAGCAAAAATGGAGACAAAGTTGCAGAAATTCTCAAGAAAATGTTGACACAATTTGAAACCAAACTTTAACAATCATGGCAGCCTAATATTCAATGACATAATCAAAGCAAAGCACAAATATATCAATTTATTGTTACTTCAAATAAGTATGAATTATTTTCATGACATTCAAAAAAGAAATTATTTGGAGATAATCTATGATACATATTACGTTGGAAATGTAAAGGTTGCTTTTCTTTGCTACAGTTCTAAAGACTTTTTCATAACATTGAAGGAAAAAAATGGCATTTCCATTTTGTTGTTTTTAATTTGATCTAATGCAGACCTTTAGTTAAAAGAAAAGTGATGAATTAAAAGAAAAGTTGCCTGGATGGTTTCTTATCATCTGCAGAGAGCCAGAAGGGCGTTCACTCTCTATTAAAGTATATACAGTAAGGTCCTTCTATCTGTCAACAGACAATATGCCTACAACAGTCCTTTGTTATTATAGACATAGCACATCAATGTCCAGTCTCAATATTATTCACCTCTGATGAAAGAATGTTATTTTACTCAACAAGCCGAGTGGCTCATAAAAACAATGAAAGTGACTTGAAGACATTAATGGAACATACATAAACAAATCAGTCTGGCAGGGAGTTCCCCCATTATTGATTAGGGAGGAATATAAACATCATCACTTTTATCAATGTCTTTTTACTTGATGAAGGTTGGGGTATCATTATTTGTACAAAACATTTCAGCGATTCTGATTTAGAAATATGTCTTCAAGCCCTTACGTCAAACATCAATACTAATATAACCACCACATCTTTGCTTTAATAACAAAAGGTTATTTTACCCAATGAGACGAGTTATTCATAACAATAATGAAAGTGACTTGAAGATATTAATGAAAGAGAAATGAACAATCAGTCTGGTAGTAAATTTCTCCATAATCGATCAGGGAAGTGTATAAAAGTCATCACTTTTATAAATTCCTTTTTTTTTACTTGATGAAGGTTGGGGTTTCATTATATATACATACATCTATACATAGGAAACATTTCAGGGATTCTGATTTGGAGCTCTTATGTCACATATCTTTTACTATTATAACCACTGCATCGTTGCTGTCTAAAAATGTTCTACAATTTCTACTACTACTACTACTACTACTACTACTATTACTACTACTACTCCTACTACTACTACTACTACTACTTCTTCTACTACTTCCACTACTTCCACTACTTCCACTACTGATGCTGTTACAACGCAACTACAACCATTGCTAATTCTACTACCTTTACTACTACTACTACTACTACTACTACTACTACTACTACTACTGCTGCTGCTGCTAACACTAATACTAATACTACTAATACAACTATTGCTGCTACTACTGCTATTGCTACTACCACTACTACTACTACTTGTACTACTTGTACTACTACTACTACTTTTGTTTTATTTTATTGTGTACATTATTTAGAACACGTATATTGTACATGAGTTATGAGGAGCTCTAGTCTACCCTTAACTGAGCATCTATCAGCTTCAAGAACTTGTCGGCAGTGTGCTTGAATCAATTCACTTACCAATCATTTGTTCAATCTGTGTCCACGCCAGCCTGTCTCCTGTAGATGTAAACGCTACTGTCCCCTGAAAAACAGATAAAAGAGATAAAAGAGATGGAGAAGAGTAGATCGTGGTTAGACTCCTAGAATCGATGCTAAAGTGATATTTGTGTGAAATTAGCCTCATATTCCTGAACATGCTCAATTGATGAATTTATCATGGAATACTTATTGACATTACATACATTATTTTGATGAATTACTTGTCCATACCTTTGATATATATTTCTAAATCTTATATATATTAACATATCATGTTACCACTATTATATTACTTTTGTGTTTTGATGTTTGTATTATAAAGTAATTACCTGATTACTTTGTGAGACAGACAATATCAGCCTTGAGCTGCGTGTCATGTTGTTTTTTAATAAACAAATTAAATTAATTTCAATTCAATTCAATATACCGGTAGATGGTCTGAAATATAAACTGAACTTTAAATTTTTAGTGTGTCACTATGATGGAGTGAACTATAGGTGTAACTGTACAATGCTATACATTAGCTGAATGTTGAGAAACACCTTAACCCTTTGACTATGGGAAGAGGGTGGTTCATGTACTAACACTATAGGAGTAGGAGAGTCCAGTAGTCAACTGGTTAAAATACATCTCCTTCCTTATGGCTGTCTGTCTGTCTCTCTTTTTTTCTCACTCCTTATCGATCTCTGTTTCTCAGTTTTCTTTGTCTCAGATTCTGAAACAAAATCCTGGCTTTAGCTCATGCTGCAATCATAATTATAAACCTTTAAGTCAGTCAGGAACCCCATGACTTTTACAAGCCGATCGCCTGTCTGATTATCAAGATATTTATGATTGGAAATCAAAATTTCAAAAACAGTTTTCCTAACGGTTTTTATAACATTACAGTCTATTGGGGAAAATGAACATGGTAAAACCAGTCATGCAAACAATTTACTTTTTGTGAGGCACTTCAGGATCATTTTGAAGCACCAATTGTTTTAGGGCTTCAATATTACACCCTATCACAGACACAGATAACGTATAGGGCCATGCATCTCAGATTTAACATTGCTAAACGATGCCTTTAATAATGTGTGTCTCCCTTCCTTGTATCCCTTTCTTTGTCTCTCTCTCTTTATTTCTCCCTTCTTTTCATGTCTCCTATTTTCCTCCTCCTACTCCATCTTCTTTTCTTCTTCTTTGTCTCCTTCTCCTTCTCCTCCTCCACCTTCTCTTTCTTCTGCTTCTCCTCCCTCTTCTACTACTTCTTCTTTTCTTTCTTCTCCTTATTCTTCACCATCATCTTCTCATAATTCTTTCTCACACATACAACCATGTTTGTTTGTATGTTTGTCTGTCTGGCCGTGCCTCCCCGCCTTCCTTCGCCTCGCCCACGTTCCGCCTTCTCTCTCCAAGGTTCCGCGTCTCTCACACGACGATGCTCTTCAAATTTGGAGTATTACACTCATGTGTATGACCATGGGTTTCTTTCAATATTGACCATGTAATACAGCCCTATATGTCCTTGGATTTGAGTGCATGCTTTCATGCTGTACCACGGCCCTGGCTGCGGCAATTGTGAACTGCTAATTCCCTTTTCTCTCTTCTCCAGCAACTATAAAAAGAATTTTTAAATCCAGGGTGTATTCGGTGCCAGACAAGTCCCCATATCATTACACTCACCCTTCATTCAGACCATCAGCATTTGTTGTATAGCTATCTAAATCTTGTACAGCTATACGATAATTCATTGAATTTTAGTTAGTCTGAACATTGTTAAAAGTAACTTCTTATAATCAAACATTGCATACCGAAACCTGTTACTTAAAAGAAACTTTATTAAACAAAACATTGTACAAATGCAACCCGTTACTTGATAAAGAGTCTGGGTCCTGTTCTCGGGTTTACGCATTAATAATTGGCCAGCTGTCATGTAAACTGACCTCATCAAAATGTCGTTGTTTCCTAGTCTATACGCTTTTTTTGCTATATACAATGATTTTTTTTTTTTTTTTTGTCAGGTGGCTTAGCGTCAAATTTATCAATTATCGTTACTCGCCGGATAAAATCATCATTTTTGGTACAGAGCTTCCTTAGCACCTACTAAGGGATATTAGGCTAGGAACCCTCGCAAAAAAGTCAATTTAAGGGTGTGGGGCGGGGGCGTCTTTTTTGAGCCCCCAAATCATTTTACAACATTGATTTGTTGTACAATCCCATTTTTGGTACAGGGCTTCCTTAGGACCTACTGAACCATATTAGGGTAGGAGCCCCAGGCAAGAATATCATATAAGGGTATGGGGAGGGGGCGTCGCCTTGTAGCTCCCAAATAATTTTGAAGGTAATATAAGTTGTTCTGGTTCTCCTAAGAACTTCATTATTGAAAGATGTATTTTGTAATCCGTCTGACTAGTCACCTTCAAGCATTAAAGGTAAAGACCAGTTATGGTCATGCGATTGCATTGTGAAAGAAACGTTGTGGAATCGATCAGAAAAGGTTGATCATCTAGCATCTAGCATCTGCAAGGTTCTGGAATCATCAAAATGATAAGAAATTTGGCCCATTCTTCGTAAAGTTACAAGCACTATACACAGAAAGATGTATATGGGACTACCCTATATCTCTCACAGTAAAATGAGAGAAACAAATTTACCAAATATATAAATTAATAGGCGGTTTCCCGGCAAATTTTTTATCATCATGTATTAGTCAAAACATATTCTTTCACATGATTGGTAATGAGAGCTTCCATTTCATTTTTTGAAATTGGGGCGTTTCCATTACTGGTCTTTACCTTTAACATACAATGCATCATTCTCTTGAAGATTTTTTAAAAACTACTCAAATCAAAATGAGAGCAATTACTGTGCTAATTGTACGGTATATTGTTTCATTTACCTACAATATATACTTTATGCTTCAAGCTACTTGTACACATGCATGTTCCTAAATATCAAGGAAAGGGAAATGTAGTTATCACAGCAGATAACTTATAAGATCTCTGTCTTACATACGTGATATTTTTCTCAGTTGTTTTCTCTCAACAATGCCTTCACGCTTTCATTGTCATCCACTAAACTGACAGAGATAATTTGCACTCTGGAAAATAATTACTATTTGGAAGGATCTGTTTTATTTCCTTTATAGTTAGCAAAAACGTGCATTGATCCATGATAATTTATTGTGATAATTACAAGTCATTAATTAGGCCTATTTTCAGAATATGGAGTCCTTGATAAATGCTTCTGAGTACTGTTTGTGTCTCTTAATGATCATAATAGCATTTATCTGACAAAAGGAGTATATTTATCAACGAAAAAAGGGCTAGTATTTCAGCTTTTCTTAAATATTCTTGAGTCAAGAGAGCATTAAAATATGATTACCAAGACTGTAAGAAGTAAACAAAGTGTAAAAAAAGAGTTGTATGGAATGAAAAGGGAAAAAGAGACACATAGATGTATTCAGAGAGAGAGAGAGAGAGAGAGAGAGAGACAGAGACAGACAGACAGACAGACAAAAAGAGAGACAGACAGTAAAAGGGTAGAGGGCGGGAAGAGATATAGAAGAGGTGTAGAAATGTAAGAGAGGAAAAGAAAAGTGAAAGAGAGAAGGAGGATGAGAGAGAAAAATATAGGGGATATATAGGAGGGAGAGGGAGAGAGACAGAGCCAGAGAGAGAGACACAGAGAGAGAGAGAGAGAGAGAGAGGAGAGGGGAGAGAGAAAAAGAAAGAGAAAGAGCAATGTATATGTACATCATCTGACTACATTATAATCTAAAACAACCATCAATTCCACAGACTCTCGTCACATTCGATATTCTGAAATGGCCATATTGCTCGAGAGGTGTTGATGTAAATCGATCGAGGGTAGTATCAAATATTTCAATGATTGCGGTTCAGCGAGAGCTACGCACTGTCTACATCATAATCAATGTGTGTTTAATATATTCGAGTAGTCAGAAACATCATTATAAAAATCTTAAATGCACCCGAGGGATCTGATTTGTAATTTGAAACCATACTTTCAGAAACATTTCAAGGACTTTCATTCCCTCATTATTTCCTCTTATTTTTAAGAGCCTACAATTAATAAACATATTCCAAGGATATTCAAGGAATTTGCTGGATAATATCCTATAATAACCAACGGCACTTCAATAAACAAAAAGATGAATGGATAGATTTACAAGTGTGTTCAGTAAGTATCAAGGTAATTTGAAAGTTCTATATATTGTGGGATCTAATACATAATTATTCAAGAGAACAGCCTAAAACATAATGTTTCAAAAGACTATGCAATTCAATTTTGTAATACTTTCTATAATCTATATGATTTGGAAATCACTCTATAACTTCCAAGTCCATTTTGTCTAGTAAGAGCCATAAGGCTAGTAGCGTGATTAGCAGCATCCCTCTGGCTCTCAACAGGAAATTATTCAAGGATACTTCAAAGATTTTGCTACAATTTTTTCTCTCTCCACATGTTACGGTACACTTGTGGCTAACAGAATGAAGCAGAGAAATATTTTTAAGCCCACCACAACACTACACAAACTGACTATGATCCATTTTGGAAGAATTCACAAAAACATTTGATATGAACATTCAGAAATGTTAAATCTTATTGATTGAGGATCTGAATAGTCATACAATTTATACAATCTTAATTCAAGGAAACTTATTCTTCCTTAGGGGATAAAATCTAAACGGCTCAGAGTCGAAGTGTTGTCAGACTGCTAGTGCGACTGTCTACATTTGAAGCTCATTCGGCTGTTATTCTGACTGGTAGAGATAAATACACTCCAAGTCTAGTAGTTAGTATTCTCATCATTATTTGGAACCTAAATCTGGAAGGCGATGTTTGTTGGGATATCCGCTTCTAATATTATTGCCATTTCCTCGAAAATTGGATCGCAGAAGGATTGCATGGTGTGCGGTGGGCTTCAGAGTGAGCTGATCGAGCCATCGAAAGAGGATGTAAACTAGGGTAATAATGATTATGATTGTACGGCCCTCAGGGGGAATAGTATTACTACTAATGAGGTTACCCACGGTAAACAAGACATAGTACTGTTGTAACAAACTTCTAAATGCAACCCGTTGACAACTGAATTTTCTCATTCACATAGACTAAACACAGGAACCACTTGGTTCCAGTAAGCAAAGGGTTAAAGAACTGTGCAAACCAATGTATAATTCAAGACCAACATTTTGAAATTGTGAGATGCTTGCCTGGATAGATTTCTCACAAAATATCATGTGAAACATTTCCATACCTCATTTCCTAAATTCCAAATTGTGCGGTATATGTGGCTGAAAGGAATATACCTAAACTTCCATAGAGTGAGCTGGATTTCATTGCAAGGTCGCTAACAACAAACTTTCTGATGTGATAGGGAAAGTAATCTATAATTCAAGAACAAACTTTAGGATCCTTCAAAGATATACCTGGATAATTTTCTCACAAAATTAATGTTTGAACTGGAAAACTTGCAAGAGTATGAGCATACAAGATATTCAAGTGATGTGGAAACCAATCTTATTATTCATTTAAGAATACTTCAAGGACTTTCCTGGATATTTTTTCTTCAAATAATGTTGGAGCTGGATATTTTGTAAAAGTAGGTCATTTTTTCAACAGTTTATGTGATGAAAACTGATCAATAATTTAAGAACATATTTAAGACTGTTCCAGGGACTTTGCTTACTAATTTGAATATATTGAAAGAGTAGGTCACACATTTAACAATTTTAAGTGATGTGAAAACGGATCAATAAATTCAGGAATATATTCAGTAATGTTTCAAGGACGTTGCTTTCTAATTTGTTTTCACGCCGTTTATTGGACTTCTGGTTAATGATACGTTACATAGATCAATTTTATGGGCATGTGCAAACACAGGGGTATTCACTGTACATAATTCAACCATTCTATTTATTTTGGGATCCAATTTACGATTCACGAGCATATTCAAGAGTGTTTCAAGGACGTTTCTCGCTAATTTTTTCTCAAACATTTTATTGGCCTTGTGTGCTTGATATAATATAACGATGTGAAAGACCTATTGTCCAGGTACGGGTTAGATATGCCCGTATTGCAAGAATAAGAACATAATTTATCAAGGCATACAAACCTTAGGATATAATCCACAATTTAATAGAGAACATAAAAATGTTACAAGGATGTTTGCAGAATCATTTTTCTTCACACAATAGGACTTATTTAAGTAGATAATATCTTAAGAAAAGTATAGATTATAAGATTATAAGGGTTAGGGGAAAAAAAAGATCATTTTCTGTGGCGGGATCTGATCTGATTCAAGAGCATATTCAACAATTTTAATAGTGAATTATGAATCAATATTCAAGAACGTTTTTAGAACTTTGCCACACATTATTTTTCTCATGTGACTGAAAAATATGTCCCATAAATGAGCATTTTCCCTTGAACGAGATATGAAATATGAAATTAATTCCAATGTCTGTACTCTCTCTCTCTCTTTCTCTCTCTCTCTCTCTCTCTCTCTCTCTCTCGAGTAGCATAGCCTTTTTTAATGTGACATTTGTACTACTACCCTTCCTACCTCTATTCTCTCCCCCCCCCCCCACCCGCATGGAATAAACAACATAGCGACTTACCGAAAGACCCTCAAAATTAGACGAGTTCAGGGCCATATAGATTTCGTCTGCTATGTCAGCATTCCCGTATGTGTAATTCTCGAGGCGGAGATTTTTACTGGCTAGTCGTTCCTGTGTTCTGTAGAAGATAACAATAATAACATTAATGATAATAATAATAATAATAAAAATAACGATGATGATGATGATGATGATGATGATGGTGATGATGATGATAACAATAATGCTAATTATGATGATAATGATAACAATAATAATGATAATGAAAATAATGATGATAATAATAATAATTATTATAATAATATTAATAGCAACAATAATAATAATAATAATAATGACAATATCAACATAAAACAATGATAATATTAACATAATCATTATTAATAATAAAAGTATTACAAAAATATTAATAGTTTTGTAAAGTGCACACATCTGCCTATAAGTGGAGCCAAATTGCCCAAATGCACAAAACAATCAAGAAATTAAATGAATGCAAAAGCAAAATGTGGGAATGATCTTCGACTCTACACTTTGCTCTTGACTCGCACTGCATATAAACACATTATCGATCCTCTCTCCCTCGGTAGATCAATAATAACTACAACAGGTTTATCAAAGTACTCAACGTATACCCTCCCCAATTTGATCGCTGTTCGCAATCTCCATCCCCATTTCTTAAATCTTTCAAGACAGCATGCAAGCACAGAAGTAAACGCACTTCTCTGCATCATAGAACAGGTTGATCAGGCTCAATTCATTCCATTTGGTCGCGAAAGGAGAATAAATTGAAGCGGAGGGGAAATACTTTTGCATTAAAAATGGTAACTGGTGCAGTCACCTGCTCTGGTCGATAGAATGAGACTAGGCACATGGAAAATATGAGTATCGATCGATCGGGATAAAGTCCGTCTGGAAAAATGTGGAGCACCACTGCCAGATTTCAAAAGATTGCAGTGGAGGAAAGTCAATATGCATACCTCCGTGAGTGATTAAAACCCCATGTAGAGCAGTTTTAAGCACCTGAAATTAAAATTTTCCTGATTTATCTGATTGCAGTTATCAAACAGCAGGACATATCCACTATACAAAATGTGCAATCAAATGCATTTATTTTAGATTAGAGGATTAATCAAATAAGAAGTTATAAAAAACAATGAAACCTTGTTCATTTACTAAAGATCAGGACACGTATATGCAAGTATGGAACTTGGTGTTCAAGTAATTGGGATGCTAGCTCCATTTTGTCACTTTTCCCCTCAATGTTCAGCGTTTATGTATTTCTTTGAAATGGATTACACACATCAAAACTATCTAATGGCTTTCTCTCAAAAATGTTCCATTGAAGATGATTTTTAGTTCAAATTGCTAGGATTAGAAGAGGTGAAGTATACAAGCAGACTGGTTGCCTATCCACCCTTTAACATATTGCGAGAATGTCTTGCTTCTGGTTGGTATTAGCATTTAGCGGCCTCATGAAAGAAGAGGCTTTGTCTGAAGATGTGATGTAGTATGTTAATATGAAATCATTATGGTGGCCTGCAAACACAAATTCCCTCCGAGAGTTACAAATCAAGCTCAATGATCTGGAGTGCGCCTTGGGTTATCTCGGTGGGGAGTTGGAATCAAGAATGATTGAAAACATTTTGACTGAATGAAAAAGAAAACTACAGTGATGTAAAAAAAAAAAATAAATAAAATAAAGAAGAGAGAGAGGGAGAGGTAGAGAGAGGGAGAGGTAGAGAGAGAGAGAAAGAGAGAGAAAGAGAGAGAAAGAGAGAGAAAGAGAGAGAAAGAAAGAAAGAAAGAAAGAAAGAAGGAAAGAAAGAAAGAAAGAAAGAAAGCAGAAAGAAAAGAAAATGATGACATTTTGATAAATGATATCTATGTTAATATGAAATCATTATGTGAGCCTGCAAACACGAATGCCCTCTTGAGAGTTACAAATAAAGCTCAATGACCTGGAGAGCACCTCAGGTTATCTTGGTGGGGAGTTGGAATCAAGAATGATTGAAAACATTTGGACTGAATGAAAAGGAAAACTACAGTGATGTAAAAAAAAAATATAGAAATAAAGAAGAGAAAGAGGGAGAGGGAGAGAGAGAGAGAAAGAGAGAGAAAGAGAGAAAGAAAGAAAGAAGGAAAGAAAGAAAGAAAGAAAGAAAGAAAGAAAGAAAGAAAGAAAAAAGAAAGAAAGAAAGAAAGCAGAAAGAAAAAAAAATGATGACATTTTGATAAATGATATCTATGTTAATATGAAATCATTATGGTGGCCTGCAAACACGAATGCCCTCTGAGAGTTACAAATAAAACTCAATGACCTGGAGAGCACCTCAGGTTATCTCGGTGGAGAGTTGGAATCAAGAATGATTGAAAACATTTGGACTGAATGAAAGAGAAACTGCAGTGATGCAAAAATAGAAAGAAAGAAAAAAGGAGAGAGAGAGAGAGAGAGAGAGTGAAGGATGGAGAGAGAGAGAGAGAGAGAAAGAGAAAGAGAAAGAGAAAGAGAAAGAGAGAGAGAGAGAGAGAGAGAGAGAAAGAAGGATGGAGAAAGAAAGAAAGAGAGAAAGAGAGAGAGAGAGAGAGAGAGAGAGAGGTTATCTTGGTGGGGAGTTGAAATCAAGAATGATTAAAAACATTTTGACTAAATGAAAGATCACTGCAGTGATGTAAAAATAGCACCTAAGAAGACAGAGAAGAGAGAGAGAGAGAGAGAGAGAGAGAGAGAGAGAGAAAAGAAAACGATGACATTTGATAAATGTGGGGGTGAATTAAGTGCAAAATGCTTATGATGTACTTACTTATTGAGAGCAAGAGCTAGGGCCCAGATGGCATCATAGGCTAGGGGAGCTTCTGGGTACCCAGCAGTCTGCTGAGGAGAGGTGGTCAGTTTGCTGTTCAATCGCGCTAAGAACTCTTTGGAAGTCTGTTAAAGAATAAAAGAAATATATTGTATTTATTTGTTGATATTCTTAATATTATTGATTAAATCAATGCCATTAATATTCATTTTCATTGATTTATATTCATATTGATATTCATTAATCAATCTTTATTTATATTCATGTTAGTATAGTGTATTCATGCATGGTAATTCATGAAGAGGTAAGACGGCTGACGGCTGGTCCTTTGACAAAATGAGACGACACGTAAAAGAGCATCTTGTTTCCAAAAGGCATAATTTTGGGCAGGATACTGGTGAACTTACAAGTGTAATGTTATGTATAAGAATCTCAATGACTAACATTTAGCCTGATAAGGGTGGTACTAATATTTCTTACAACTTTTTCCAAATAAAATAGACCTACCCCTATTACATGTTTATGCTAAAAGTAATGATATTAAACAGTTATGCATTTGCACATTCTGGATGCATTATTACACAACACTTACCTTTGGCTATCAAAGTCCATTACTATAAATAATGTTGTATTTGAAGAAAGAAAAATCATAATTTACACTATATAATATATAACTAATAATGATTTTAATTAACAGTGTACTGATTCTATTCATTTCAAATATCTATGTTGATTCAACCATGTCCAATGTCTCATTAATGCATAACATTATTGTCATCTCTATGCATGCATAGCACCCCTGACTACATTTGAATTGTGTAGCATGCAGTAATAAACAGAATCTATTAATACCCTGTTCAAATTAGAAGAAATTCATACAAAAATCTATACAGAATCATTGTATGATGAATGAGGTGTTCACATTGGATAACAACATTGTATAACAAAACAAGTTTTGAAGAGGTTGGTTAACAAGTAAGTTGGCCATTCATCTCAAAAAGGCTGCCCGGTTATATATTGTTTTCATACAATTGGACATTCAGACGATATATTGAGTTTCATTTGAAGTAATGTTCAAACACGTCTTTCACTATATGACACTTATACATCGTGTAAAGAAAGACAAACATGCCTTTCAATTTATGGTGGGGCATCATGAATATTATATTGTTTCATCATGATTTACGATCACATAGCGATTGATGGCCCTGGAGTCTCGTTATCACATAGCAGTTGAGCTATCAAATGTTTAATGTCTCTTGTCTAATGTGACTGTAGCATTGCTGTAGAAAGCATGTTGCAGCACTGGTGTACCTGTTAACATTAAGTAAGTATAGTTTTAAAGGGATCCGGTAACTTTGTCTTAGATCCTTTAAAAAAAACTTGATTTAGCTGAAATGATAATTATAAACCTTTAGGTCAGTCAGGAACCCCTTGACTTTTACAAGCCGATTGCCTGTCTGAATATCAAGATATTTATGATTAAAATCAAAATCAAATTTTGCGTTTGCCAAACGGTTTTCATAACACTACAGTCTTTTGGAGAAAACGAGTATGGTAAAACGGGTCACTCAAAGGTTTTTACTTTTTTGAGGCACTTCTTGATCCTTTTGAAGCGCAATTTTTGTTAGGGCTTCAATATAACACCATATCACATACACTGATAACACGTAGGGCTGTGCATCTCAGATTTAACATTGTTAAACGATGCCTTTAAAGGTAGTCAAGTTATTCTTCTACACAATCATTATCCTTTAGACCCATCTTCACATCACCACCACAACCAACATCATCGTGATACAATCATTACTTGACCAAGTGCATTCTTACCGAACCCTTAAACCTCCATCATAACATCTCCCGTCCTATTCATCGTAAAAAGACCTGGACAAAGATTTGTTTTGACCCATCCCCCTAGCGGAAATATCCACACAAGGTTCTGATAATTAAACTTCCACCCCCATCCCTATAAACCTTAGAGACCTCGCCGGAAGAGAGGCAGGTGATGACCGATGATCAGGGACCGGTTTCACAAAGCCTTTTTTCAATGACAAAGGACAAATACCAGTGACAAATCTGCTGATAGCCAATCAAAAGCAAGGATTTCAGTAGCTTTTAACAAAAACTGTCATTTGTCACTGATGACAAGTTTTGTGAAACAGGGCCCAGTTGTTAGCTTGATGAGATGTCTAAAGATTTCTTCTCAAGTTCCTTGCACCCAACCTGAACTATTTGGGCTTGCTCTTTTTCAATCTCACCAGCTCTCAGTGATGTGCAGTTTTGATGATTGATAAAAAGAGGTGCTGATTATAAGGAGGATAGAGGTGATGATGGTGGTGATGATGGTGGTGGTGATGATGGTGGTGGTGATGATGGTGGTGGTGATGATGGTGGTGGTGGTGATGATGGTGGTGGTGATGATGGTGGTGGTGATGATTGTGGTGGTGATGATGGTGGTGGTGATGATAATGGTGACGATGATGGTGATGAAGATGATGGTGATGATGTTGGTAGTGATGGTGGTGGTGATGATGATGATGGTGAGTATGATAATATTGATGGTGGTGGTGGTGATGATGATGATGATGATGGTGGTGATGATGATGATGATGATGATGGTGAGTATGATGATGGTGGCGATGATGATGGTTGTGGTGAAGATGATTATGATAGTGGTGGTGGTGATAGTGGAGGTGAAAATAGTGGTGATAACAGTAGTTGCATATGGTGGCAGTGGTGATGGTGATGATAGTATGGTAGTTATGCCTGTGTTGATAATTGTGGTAGCAATGGTAGTGATGATTGTGGCAGTGGTGGTTTTGGTAGTGGTAAAAAAATTGTTCAATTGTTATATGCTAATAGAAATCTTTGATTTAATGATCATTATCTTATCTTAAAGCTAATGGTAAAGTCAATTGTTGCATTTGCTATCTCATACAGATATGAACTTATACATTTCACAAATGTCTGTGATAAAATAAGTATCATAATATGTTAACACCCAATCTGTATACCTTTCTCTACCCGTCTGTCTGTCTGTCTCTCTCTCTCTCTCTCTCTCTCTCTCTCTTTCTGTATCTCTCTCTGTCTGTCTGTCTGTCTCTCTCTCTCTCTGTCTGTCTCTGTCTCTCTGTCTGTCTCCCCCCCCCCCATCTCCTCTCCCTCCCCCTCTCTCTTTCTCTCTCTACCCCCCCCCCATCTCTCTCTCTCTCTCTCTCTCTCTTTCTGTATCTCTCTCTGTCTGTCTGTCTGTCTGTCTCTCTCTCTCTGTCTGTCTCTGTCTCTCTGTCTGTCTCCCCCCCCCATCTCCTCTCCCTCCCCCTCTCTCTTTCTCTCTCTACCCCCCTCTCTCTCTCTCTCTCTCTCTCTCTTTCTCTCCCTCTGTGTGTCTCTCTCCCTCTCCCTCTCTCTCTCTCCCTCTCTCCCTCACTCTGTCATCTCCACAACATTGGTAGGTATCACTTTACCCTTCCTATACCTCTCGTCTTTCTGTCAGCTTTCTTTTCTTATCTCCATCCTAGGCTATCCATATCAAATAACGTTGCATCATCACAGCTGTCGCGGGGGCAAGAGAATCTTCACACTTTCTCCTGCCCAAGCGAGGGAGCCTGCACTTCCGTGGAGACCTCTAGCTGTAATGTTTAATCAAATCTCGGCACTTTACCCACCCCTGGTAGGTGTGTGTCTGTCAAGGTCATGGAGTAAAGGAAGATGTATGACCCATGGATTGGTAAGTATGAACCCAGAGGTGGTACAGACTGTCAGGGGGGAATTAGGAGGGGGATGAAAGGGAAAGAGAGAGAAAGAGGAGGGGAGAAAGCAGAGGGAAAGAGGGGAGAAAGAGGAGGAAAATAGAGAAAGGAAGACAGAGAAGGAGTGGAAGATACAAGGAAGGGAAAGGGAGTAGGAAAGTGAGAGGAGTGAGGGGGAGGAAAGGGACAGAGAAGAAGAGCAGCGATGAGAGAGAGAGAGAGATGAAAAAGGGGAGAGAGGAGACTGTGTATGTTCCCATCTTTAATCCTCCAACCCCTCTTTCCCCCTCCAAAAAAAAAACAACAACATCTCTCTCTCTCTCTCTCTCTCTATGTATGTCTCTCTCTCAGGAGATACCCGTTCCCTTGTTCTCTTTCTCTCTCTTTTTATATTTGTTACAATTTTCCCTACCCTATGACCCCCCTCTCCCTCTTTCCCTCCCTCCCTCTCTCCCTGCCTCTCTCTCTCTCTCTCTCTCCCTCTCTTCCATCCTATCTTTGTATTATCATATCCGACCATCACAAGCCTTTACACTGACATACTTTAATTTCATTAAAGCATGGCCGTGGCCTATTTTATACCACAATCCAGAAATTAATGGCATTTATTTTCTGTTCCGGAGCAAACACCCTTTAAATGAAACTCTGATGAAAGGCAATTAATCTTTGATATCAGGTAGACTGTATCATACCTCTATCAAATCATAACATTGGAATATCATAACCATATTCAGATTATTTTCCCAAAAGGGCACAGGTTTTTATCATACCAAAGTTCCTGTTTGTATAGAATGTTTATATCTTAAACCCTACTGTTTTGGTACCCCTCTTCTCTTATTATACTATTCTGTATATATATACCTCTTTTGCTTTTCCTCTACCTCTGAATATGTTTAATAATTCCTATTTTCTACCCTTTCGCACCCATCTCTGAATTTCTTCTTTTTAAAGTGAATAACAAAAACCAGCCTATTGAATCAGCTCAAAATTCATTGAATTAATAAAATAATCACAAAATGAAATCATCATTCTAGACCTGAAAATGAAACAAGCCAAAAGGCTATTACCTAGTATGCATTTACATATATTCATCGTCCTTCTGGTTCCTGCCAGAAGAGCTAACAATTTAAAATCCAAGAAACCTCTGTAAACCCAAATGCTAAGACTACACACAGCATGCAAGAAGGTCTGGGGGTAAGAAATGTCAAATGGTTTGAATATAATTCACAGATTTACAAAGCATGCTCCGCTGTCCTCCCAACCCCAATCGCTTTAATTTGTTGTTCCTCATTGACACAATTTTTGCCATTTTGCCCTAGATGACAGCCACATAGAGACGCCCTAAAGATTTCTGCCCTACTGACTTTCCAAATTCTAGCACCCGGCTAAATTACACTGGAAAACGATTGTTGCAGTTCAGTGAACAGACAAGCATTACTTCTGCCTCGAGCAAAAATGAGAAGATGGATTTAAAGATATATGGATGGAGAGAGAGATGCACAGATATTCGCAAAGGGAGAGAGATATAAATACAGAGAGAGGGAGCTGAGAAAGTAAGAAAGTAAGATATAGAGAGCAGGAGAGGGGGATTGAGACAAAGAGAGATAGACAGATGGAGACAGAGAGAGAGACAGACAGACAGAGATAGAAAGACAGACAGACAGAAAGACAGAGGGAAGGAAAGAAACAGAGATAGAAGAAGGTGATTGTGAGGATATGCATTTACAGTGCAAAAATTAGCGACATTTCTGCCAGCATTAAACACGAAAAAATGCACTCCAGAGGTGGATTTTTTTTGTTTTGTGTGTCTTGTTTGCAGGTAGTCTAGCAACTACGTGTGAAACACTAGAATGTGAGAAAAATCCATGATTTTTGCTTGCAGCGTAAATGCAGTTAGAGTCAATCTGAGCAAGATAATGGCGTAAACATATCATTGAATCCCATGAATAGAGCCATCTAGGTCATCATGTCTATGATGCAACATTACGCCATGCGCCCGGAGAATGCATGCGGGATCAAAGACCGCATCATCATCATTCCATCCATCCCCTGTTCTCTTTCTTGGAATATAATAATTGATGGCATTTCTGTGTCACATTAATGCATCTCGGAGACAGAATGAGAATGAGTGAGATGGATAAGACAAAGATGAGGGAAAGACGAATGCTAAAGATGATGGCTGCTGACACAGATAACTGTAAATGAGGGTATGGGATCCTTTGAATACCGATCCTGTGACTGAGCTGTAATATAATAACCCCCACACTCTTTATTTTTGTTAGAGACTTGTCAGAGAAAATCATTATAAATTGCCATCTTCCATAAACAAATTGCCCGTGAGTATCAATACTCATATTATATATCTAAAACGGTTTAACCCCTTCTTCGTTTAAATTCTAATGATATCATTTTCTTTTAAAACAGTTTCAAAAGTACTTCTTTTTAATAAACCTCTTACAACCTTTTACTTGTGGTAAGAGGATCTTTTCCCAGACTCTTAACTAACTCTTATTCCTTCCATCTGCTTTTCCCTTTCATTTTTACTAACTCCTTTGGGAAAAGAGAATGTTAATCAAAGCCAAGTGTTCTTCAATCATTTTTTTGAAATTTTGTAACCAACCTCATGAATTTTAAAACACAATTTACCCCGTTTGGTAGCATGTGCCTCCATGATGAATGTTTCATTAAAGACTGTGCATCCGTCAACAACCCTAACCATGACATTTAGGAGAACGAATCCATTACTTCTAACAAAGTTGTCATTTTGATTATGATGAATACATAACTTTTTTTTTAAAATTCAAAGTCACGGACAGCAAGTAAGACAAAATATGACTCATCCAAAATTATTTTTACAAACATCAAATATTTACATTTACGTGAATGAGTCCTGTAAATGCACTACACATGAATTCACTGTCCTGAACTCGATTAGGTTTATCCCCTTCTGTTCCTGTTTAATTAATCCCATGCCTATGAGAAGCACTTGGTCCCTGTATAAAGCCTATGTGAATTAGACAAATCAGTAGCTGAGCGGTTAAGAGAGAGAATGAAGCGCGATGGAGATTCCAAACCAATGATGTAACGAGAGATTGTTTCTGCCGTGCTAATGCACTCTGCAAAGTGATTCATAGACAGATCTTGAGAAGCTTGCGTGCCAACACATTTGCGTCGGAGCCCTAAACATTGTGTCATCCATGTGGCCGCGCCGGTCCAAACATACGTGACGACAAGGTGAAGTAGCGTTTATTTGATTATCGACGTGACGGAGCAAGGTTGCACGCATTAGCGCCCGTAATGGAATTGCAAAATTTGATACAATTGAAAGAAAAGGGAAATTTTATTTCTAGTATTTCGTCATTTGATCTACTACCTATCTTTTCTAATTTCTGTTTCTTTCCTTTTCTCTCTCTCTTTCTCTCTTATTTCTCTCTTTGTCTCCCTGTCCGTCTCGATCCTAACTATCTCTTACTTGCTTCATGTCCATTTTGACTATGTCTCAGTATTAGTCACCCTCCAGCCACTCACCCACCTTTCTCTCTCTCTCTCTCTATCTCTCTCTCTCTCTCTCTCATTGATATCCTTCTCTTTCAAATAGTTGCATAAGCAGATGAATGGCACATGTAAATGAATGTCCAAATTTTTCAACATAAAGATGGCTGTGCTAAATTTATTGATTTGATCATAACTTGATTACTTTTCTTTCCTTTGTAATATTTCAAGGTTCTTTTCATGCCTAATTCAATAGCATAATCTTCTCCTGTTCATCAAACACGAAGGGAGAATTATTGGTACTCAATTCCACATCCAAAAATAACTGGGGATTGATGGACGGAGGTATGCTCAGTCAAGTCGACTCCTACATGGTGCTGTTTCATTTTCTTCCCTTGTATCTTGTATTCACAAGCATGCAGAGCACTAAATTTAACTTAAAATCTATATTCGACTATCAATCCTCTTTTCTTTCAAGCTACTTATAACCATCTATCTTCAAACCTAAATTTCATCCATGCTAAATGTTAGCATTACTCTATAATTTTTTTTAATCTAATTACCCATCTACTGGTATTAATTTTCAATTATCCATCCACAAACTATCTATCCGTTTTTCATTTGTTCATTTATCCATCCATAATCCATCCAATCATATTATTATTTTTCAAGTACTCATCCATCTCCCTTTGCATTCATCTACTAATTTTCCATTCATCCATCCACAATACACACCGTACCACACATCCATTCATCTCTGACCATCAATCCGTCATTCATCTGTTTCCATCATTCACCTCCCCCCCCCCCCCCCCTTACCCCCGCCCCCCCCCCCCCCCACTCCGTGAACGGAGGGATACCATGTATGTTCCCAAACTCTCCGGCTCGTAACAAAAGAAAAAAGTCTACCCGTATTGACTTTACACACCAGACTTTTGCTGAAAAGGGGGGGGGGGGGGGTCGCTGGGAACACGTATATGCGTACCCTAAATAACACTGAGTGGGGGGGGGATGGGATTCACCTGCTTCAGCAACCATTCAGTCATTTATCCACCCATCTCACTATCCACAAGTGAATGTCACATTTTGTCAACCCAACATTACCTGGGCTCACAGGAGAGTCCATAAACTTAAAGGCATTGTTTAACAATGTTAAATCTGAGATGAATGGCCCTACGTGTTATCAGTGTCTGTGATATGGTGTAATATTGAAGGAGATATCATGTTCTTGAAGTGGAATTCATTAAAAGTCTAAAATACTTCAAATTTTGCTTTTGAATATATTTTATTTTGAGGCTACAAATGGCTCTCCATAATGTTTAAGTCCAACTTAGAGTTAGGTTTGACTTAAGATCTTTGTGAAACACCCCCCCCCCCCCCCCCTGATTTGATTCTCTCTAAAAAAACACTCTCTAAAAGACAGAGACATTGAAATCCTTGCTTTGAGAAGTCATATTAGAGATCATATGATTAGTTATTCTTTACTCAATTCCTTCCAGATTAAAGTGGAATCTACTCCAAGACTTAGGTTCGACTTAGGATCTTTGTGAAACACCCCCCAGGACTTGATAAAGAATAAAGGCCCAAGCGTGCTCCTACTCACCATGCCAGAGATGGAGGGGGTGTCATCCGGTTTTAACATCATCCCTTCTGTAGTGAAGTGATACTGTAGCGCCTCCTTGAGCTGTTCAGCTGTGCAGTTGATATGTTTGTCATCCGCATCATACCAGTTATCAGGGTACCACCCTATCAGGAACCAGACTATCTTGGGCCCATAAAGCTTCTGTTTGTAAACCTGTCAAATAAAAACAAACATAACAAATCCCTAAGTATCTTGTTTTTATATGAAACAATAAGTTCTTTTTTTTATTTTTTTTACTGGACTCATGTGGATCACACAGTTCGTGGTTCGAGTCCGCCAAGGCAATAATTTCCTTTAGCAAGACATTAATCTTCATTTGGTTTTAGCCCATAAAGCTTCTGTTTGTAAACCTTTAAATGAAAAACATACATTAAAATACATAAGCCTCAAGTTTTTGCATGGTATTTTTCATATATCAAGCAATGCCTCCACTAAGATATTTTACTGGACTCATGTGGATCACATGGTTCACAGTTTAAGTCCTGCCAAGACACTGATTTCCTTTAGCAAGACATTAATCTACATTTGGTTTTAGTTTCTACAATTGATATAATTTGAAATTTGATGATCATATCTCACAAATTTTAAAATACATCAAATTACTCCCACACTTTGCTGGCTTCATGTGCAGTCTTTTTTGTACCTGAATTGTCCTTTATAACTTGAAAATCCCAAGACTTTCAAGGGGTTCTGTGTATGCATTTAAACAAAATAAGGTGCTGCATTAGGATCACTAGACTTTATCTTACTGTTCATAACTTGCAATGGAGAAAGGGACAGTGGCTAGGACTTCAAATTCATCAATTTCTATTTGAAATTTTTTAATAGTATCTTTAACAATGATTTTTCCTATCCATTTTAGCAAGGAAAGAAAAAGAGGTGTCAATATAAAGCTGGACACATTGTATGTATGTCGCACCCTTTGCAAACTTTGCCGGTACGTACACGACACAAAAATAGCACTTTTTGGTACGTTCTATCAGTCCTCGTGGTAACTTTCCTCAAGATCATGGAAGCTTGCCTTGACCTGCATATCGACGTCAGCTGTCGAACTTCCCGTTTCACAGCTAGCATCTGACTGATCGTGTCAGGTTTTTCCGAGAGCGAGAGCGGAAGAATGGAAGGAGCAGGTCCAAATTTAGGACCCGTAAGTAGGGCGGGGTAAACATAGAGTGCACCCCCCCCCCTCCTAACATTAAAGTTTGCTCTCCATACACGTAAGTGAATGTAATATTAAAGAAAGGGGCCAAGTGCAATTACGGTATGGGTAAGGGTATATATGGCATTGGGTGTTTTGTAGACATTGTATGATCTTGTTTGAGTAGCTTTGACAGTATATCACTTTCTCTGATTAGATTTGTAGTGTACGATTGATAATCTGAAAATCTGGTTGATGAAATCAGAAAAATTGCTCTGGTTTGATGGATTCTAATGTTTGATTAATCCGTTTCTATTTAGAATGAAGAGAGAGAGGCATCAAGCAAATACAAATGAAGAGAAAGGGGTGTTGAGCAAAGACAAATAGAGTGATTGAAGAAGAAATAATGATAGAAATAAAAGAGAAAAGAAAAGAAAAACAACAGAGATAGGAGTAGAGGTAAAGAGAGAGGGGGTAGAAGTAGATGTAGGTAGATAAAGAGGGAGGGAGGGAGAGAGGGAGAGGGAGAGGGAGAGAGTGAGAGAGAGAGAGAGAGAGAGAGAGAGAGAGAGAGAGAGGGAATAAAGTCATCCAGGAAGAGAAAGGCATTTGGGAATGTCAAAAACAAATTATGATCAACAACCAAATAGGGTGAAGAAAAGTGAGACAACAAGAGGAGCTGCTGTGATCTTCCTACCAAGAAAAAGAGCCATGTTTATACAGTCCGCTTGTTTTCTCAAATAAGTTTGAAGGATTTCTCACCATCAGGTGATTACCGAGGGGACTTTGGGAGTTCTTTTTATTTAAAATGAAGAAACACAAGAGCAATCTGGAGGTTAATTGGTTGTCACGGCGATCATTTCTTCCTAGGTGGTGGGAAATTGATTGGAGACATCCGGGAGGAGGGATGGAGGCGTGAGGAAAACAATGTTTGTATTGACTCCCTGGTGTGGATTTGACTAAGGAGGTAGCCGTGACGACCGGCTTTAGAGATGATGGGAGAGATGCGGGAGTATGGGGAGGTATGGATGAAGATGGGGAATTAATGATGTGATAATGATGTCAGCTGTACTAATGTGATGAAGTGGAGAGGAGTAAGGTTGTGATGATGTCATAATGCGAGATGCACGAGCATGGATATTGATGGAGATTTGATTGGGGGTTAGTCGAATATTTTGATTGTGATTCTTAGAAGAGAGAAAGGGTGATGTTGATTGCAAAGGACTCATGGGGCATAGCTTGGAATGGCAGTGGTGATGGTGGCGGTGGTGGTGGTGGTCATAGGTGATGGTAATGGTGATGGTGATGGTGGTGATGAGGTGGAGGTGTGTTGGTGATGGTGGCGGTGGTAGTGGTGGTGGTGGTGGTGGTTATGATGTTGGTGGTGGTGGTAATGGTGGTGGTAATGGTGGTGGTGATGGTGGTGGTGATGGTGGTGGTGATGGTGGTGGTGATGGTGGTGGTGATGGTGGTGGTGATGGTGGTGGTGATGGTGGTGGTAATGGTGGTTGTGATGGTAGTAAGGACAGTGGGGTGGTTATGGTAGTGCTTTCTGGTGGTGATGATGATGTTGATGATGGGTGTGATATAGAGGGCTGCATTGCTAATAATCACAGCGGTGACAGCGGGGGTGGCAGTAATGGTGGTGGTGGTGGTGATAATGATAATGGTTATGATAGTAGTGGTAGCAAGGGAATGGTAATGTTGGTGGTGCTGGTAGTGGTAATGATGATGGTGTTGTGATGATTAACTTTGAAGGCCTTAGGACAAATGGTTTCCAAAACTGCAGTGCAAGATTGAATCCCAAAAGAGACATCTAAGTTAGATGTGGAATTAGCAAAAAAGATGTGGAGGTGATACAACATTTTCTTGTGGCATTATTCCATCAAAATATATGGAAAGGTTTTAGTGTTAGGATTGACTTTGGGTTTTAGGTTTATGTTCATGGTTAGGGATAGGGATAGGCTTAGAAATACCACCAGGTTTTAGGATGAAGCTTAGGGTTAGTGTTGCCATTGGGTTTTAGGTTTAGGGATAGGGTTAGGGTTGCCATTTAGTTTTAGGTTCAGGGTTAGGATTAGGATCAGGATCAAGCTAGCTATGGCGCTGGGTTCAGAGTTGAAATTAGGAATTTGACAAATAAATAAGAGGCAATGTTGTTTAAAGCTTGTATGGTACAACCTAAGGGCTGTCATTAGAATTTTTATTTTAGTTACCATCAGATGTTCTCAACCTATTAAAAATTATTTCAATAAATAATGGAGATAAAGAGTCAAGGACAAAAGCTTAAAGAGAAGAGTTTAAAATAGTAGGATAACAGCAACTGATGAAGAAATATATATCAACAAGAAGATACAATAATGAAAAGAGAAAGATTATGTGAAAATAGTTACAAATGTAAAGTGCTAAGAAATGTAATATTAAGTACTCTACAACTGTGACTATTAAATCCTCCCCCTCATATGCCTGAAGATAACATTTAAATGTCCTCAAACTAAAGCAGAGCAATGTAATGTTAGTACAATTATTCCAATATTTGCAAGGGAAATATATGGTAAGTCATGACATCCACTCACAGGCTATTTCTTTCACATAATCCTCAACACTTTAGATGAATTCAAGAGTTCAGACATTTTAAGGTAAGTACTTAAAATACTGCCCTGGCAATATAAGAACTATTTGGCGACAAATGGATTGCCCATTTCTGAGAAAATTCCATTTTCACTCATCTTGATAGCACAACTTCATCCACGAGTCTGTATTCACCGCAACTAGCAGCTTCTATGTTTTTCTTTCTTGCGTGGGAATGGAGATTTCCACATTTTCCACTCTGGCCGGGACTAGATTTAGCAACGTCCAAATCGAAAGTGTTGCCATGGGCTAAAATGACGACAAAAGCTATTTGGTGGGTGTAAGTCAGAGTAGTCTCTCTTGATCGAGTTTGGGGTTAGGAAAAAGGGTAGTGTAGAATAGGTAAGATATGCTGTGCTCGGGAAAACAGAGAGGTTCAGAGATAACGGGTCATTCCATTAGGAAAATTTGCACATTTCTTACAAAAACTTGATCTTAACTGATTTGACTACTGAATTGTCATTCTAAGAAGTAGCCACCTGGGTCCTGTTTCGTAAAACTTGTTGATAACAACAAATGCTAAATTTCAAGGGCAAATTCGCTCTCAGCCGATCAAATGCCATGATTTCAGTAGCTTATGATAGTTATTATAACTTGTTATTGATAAAAAAAAAAATATATATATATATATAACAGGACCCTAGTTCCCAAGGGGAACGGGTGAAGTTTTTTTGTGTCACTCAATAATATCCCTGTGCCTTTAAGTATTTCGGAGGAGATATGTTTACATATGGCTTCTAGATTATTTTCAAAAAAACTAACTGAGGTAAAAATACTTCACACATTAAAAAAAAAGTTTATTTCATGCAGCCAAATAAGAGTGAAAATGTTGTATAATTTCAATCTTTTGTGAAACACAGTACAACTTCCAAATTTATGGTCAACTATTTTGTGTCATTGTTAGATTATTGATACCAATATAAAAATACCAATCTCCACCATTCATGAATCTGTTTCAACTTTCAAGAAAAAGGAAAACACTTTCTTGATCAATAAACATTACTCGCAACTAATGGTAGGTCTTTGTATCATACTATGCCAGAATTCGACAAACATTGTCAAGGGACTTCCAAATTTTCTCATTTCCATAGGTTTAATACAAGGATTATCTGGTTTGCACTGGCAAAGGGTTGAACGATGGCTAGATCTAGAAATATTGTCATCTGTCATCCGAGCATTAGAAAAAACTGGAACTAATTATTTTCGGCAACTAATTATTTTCCTGCAGCTAATTAAAAGATTATGATTGATGTGTCACACCTGCACATGATTTGTGTCAAGAAAAAAAGTGTATAAGGATATAACTAATTTATCTTTCTTTTTACCCTTGTTCTAGAAGAACAGATCAATTCTAATCACTCCCACTTTGAATTAGAATAAGGGATTATGGATGGAACACATTGAGTATCTATTAACAAAATTACTAAGAATATTTAAAGGTGGTTGAGAGCCTGAGAATTACAGCAATTTACACCATTTTATACATATCTTTGTGTGTAATCAAACTAATTAATCAATGAAGAAAAAAAATACAGAAATACACAATGTTTAAGGACCCTATTTTGAAGGCTAAAAAAAAAGATGTTCCATAGGGAGACGATAACGAGCAGATGAAGATTTTAACATTCTTGCTGAAAATCTACACAAAATGCTAAAGAGAAATGCAGACAGCATAATGGCATGAGAGGTGGGCTATTTGCATGATATGAAAATCTATTCATGTATAGGCAGTCATATTTCTGTATTTTCAATGTTAGCACATGCAAGGACAGTTTGAGTGTGAAATGGGCATGACATAAAAACAAAAGTTTACATGTAAGTATTATAGTACAGCCCATGTTAGTGCATACAAGAAGATCTTGAGTATGAAATGGGCACTAGACAAAACAAAAATCTACATGAAAGTGTGTTCATATTATTGTACATCCAATATTAGAACATATGATGGACTCTTAAGTGTGAAATAGGCACTATGGGATTGCAGGGAGATTGCAAGAAACAGTGACAGATCTGGGTAGGATAGTTGATGGTTTGGGCTAGAAAAAAGCCAAGTGGGTGTGCTTCCATAGCCAAAAGGTTTGATTATTTTGTGCTTGCAGCGTAAAATGACAAAATCCTTCATGCCAGTTATGTCGTCAAAACCTGATCATTTCAAGCGAACTAAATTCCAGGTTGACTGAGGAAGCATCAGCTGGAAAATATTTAGATGGAACTATGGAAAATAATTGTGCCATACATTTTGATGCCTGGAGCTAAACCATTGGACAGTTTGAGGGAGGAAGGAAGAAAAAAGCTGAATATCGAGCATCTCCTGCTAAAGGCTTGTTAATTCCAAGTAATGGGGGGAAAGGGAGCAAAAGATCATTTGTGCTACTGAATATAATCACAATGTCATTTTTCTTGAATCAATATAATATTGGGGATGAAAAAGGAGAAATAACCTAGAAAATGCAGCTGGTTGACTTAGCTAACCAAGTAAGAGAGGAAAAGGGTTAATATATTCTGCCATCCATTTTTACACTTGAGGCTAGACCTTCAGAAGGGTGGACTAAAAGAAGATAGCTATCAAGCATGTCCAAATGAAGGCTTGCTTATTGCGAGACATATACCTCTCATCCCCAAATGTAATCACAATGCCATTTTTTCTTGAACCAAAAATAATTCTGAGTTGACAAAGGGGCAAAACCTCGGAAATGCAACTGGGTGACTAGGCTAACAAAGCAAGAGTATGTACGCAAGCGGGAATTATGTGAATATGTTCTTCCACCCACTGATGCTTTAGGCTAGATCTTCTGAAGGTTTAGGCTAGAAAATAGCAGGGTAGCAAGCGTCTTGAGCCAAGAGCTTGTTTATTTAGTGCTCATGGCAAAACCATACGTAAGTATTGTTGCAAATCTTGTTGAACCAAATATACCGGGGCAGCCAAGACATAACCTGCAAAATATAATTGGGTGAACATATTCTGCTATCCATTTGTATGCTTTAGGTTATATCTTGAGGATAGCTGAAAGAAATGATAACCTGTCTGCTTCAAGAGACTTCCTTTTATTTGAAAAAATTACTTACCCTCTGTTTATCCCTCTTTAAGATGTATAATGGATGAAAGCCGCAAGAGGAAATAAATGAATAAATTGTCTAACCAATCCATTTGGTCATGAAAGAATGGACATGAAAGTGTTTGTGGCAAGCTTTTTTAAAGGCATTTTGTCTCCTTCTGTCTTTGTAAAACATTGAAGGGCCCTCAGGCAAAAGGCTATCAACACCACACAAGAATGGTCATACGGGACAATTAGAGTTCGATTGATGAGAACCTTGATGCGGTTACAAGTGAAATGCACTTCTTGATATCTTTAAAAATCTACAGTTTACACTATTTGCTACGCCCTCTAAAATTGATGATGATATAAATGCAGACAATTTAAACATCTTAAACTCTCCACTCAAATGAAGTCATGAATGTGGAACTTTTATCGATTAGTGGTACAGTATTCATAACAGTCCTCCATGAACACTTGAGACACCAAAACCACATTGAAACATAATCTACAAGAGCTTTTTGAAAACAAATCAACATTACCTACATGTTTTTCAAGATTGGTAAGATAGCTTTTACATCCTTTACTCTTGCCTAGTGGGTGGAAAAGTGGACGCAAAGGACAAGGATTTATGCTAAATCTGTTTCTCTCAAGGGAAGGAGATTTCAATGACTAACCTGATGGTTAAAGGCATTGTTTAACAATGTTAAATCTGAGATGCACGGCCCTACATGTTATCAGTGTCTGTGATATGGTGAAATATTGAAGCCCTACAAATTTGTGATTCAAAATGATCATGAAGTGCGTCAAAAAAGTTTTTAAAAAATTGAGTGACAGGTTTTGCCATACTCATTTCCCCCAATAGACTGTAGTGTTAGGAAAACAATTTTTAAATTTTTTATTTCCAATCATTAGTATCTTGATAATCAGACAGGCTTGTAAAAGTGATGGGATTCCTGACTGACCTAAAGGTTTATAATTATGATTGCAGCATGAGCTAAATACAGGATTTTGTTGCCGAATCTGAGCAATGTTACCAAGTCACTTTAACACAAGGTCCTCCATTTTGGATTGGACATGACTACCAATGTTCGGCAGACAAGTGGACACAAGGGGCAAGGATTTATATTAAATCTACCTCTCTCAAGGGAAGAAGAAATCAAAGGTCGATAGCCATCTAAAGGTCTGTCATTTGGAGTTGGACATTTGAATCAGATTCGAAGGCGCTTACATGCACCCACGAGTAATTCATTTTATAAGATGTTTCTTTGCGTGTGGTTGTTTTACACAAAATTTAAGTGTTCATGTGTATCAGCATCAAGAATGAAAATGCGAATAAAATCATTATTGGTAAAGCTATAACATTCATTGTGTTAATCAAACTGAATTAAAATGTGTGTATATGAATTGTAGTTAAGCCTAGTGCTGCCCAACATATCAAGCACATTGAGTGAAACGAAGTAGACCTAAATGATAAATAGATCAAATGAATTACAATCACTTCTATAGAGAATTTGGCCAAGTTGGTTATAATAACTAACAACTTGGCAAATGTTGCTTTGTTGGGCAAGCAAACACAAAATATGTATCAGGGTGTGGCCAGTGGCCAATAGAAATCAAGTTGACCTGACCTCTGCTTGAAGACAGCTCTAATAAATTACAGAGCCATCTATACACAGAGTTTGACCAACCTGATTTGAGATGGATACAATATGGCAAATACTGCTTTGTTTGGCAAGCACAAAATAAAAGAATATATGGCATGTTGTGACCAAATGAAACCCAAGTTGGCCAAACTCTGTGTCTAGATGGCTCTGATGAATTACAACAACTGCTGCCCTCTATGGCTTGGAATCTCAAAACAGGACGCAGGAGAAAGCTGGGTTAGCAGACCCTTGCTCTGGATATACCCAGCATGCACTTGTCTTGGTTCATGCGGAAACCAAAATGCCTCGGGATATATTTCAGCTCCTTTAAATTTGAAAAGGAGTTTATCCAGAAGTCATCCAGGCATAATCAGTGAAGGAGATTTCACCTTTTCTTCAAGATTGAAAATGATTGGGTTCATAACACTTCTACCATGGTGCTTTAATTCACACAAAAAAGGACAAACTGCAAATTAAAGGTCAATGGGGTTGCTGAAAAATAGCTTTCCTTGAAATTAATCACGTAGAAACACAATGTAAATGCACTTTCCCTTCATTTGATTCACCAGGTGACTTTTTTCTTCTTTCATATTTTGTACAATAGCCCAGATTTGAGGTCAATCATCTTGATCTATTCTATAAGCAGGAATACATGTGTAAACACATCATAGTTTTGTTAAAGGCAAAGACCAGTATTGGAAACGCCCCAATTTCAAAAAATGAAATGGAAGCTCTCATTACCAATCATGTGAAAGAATATGTTTTGACTAATACATGATGATACAAAATTTGCCGGGAAACCGCCTACTAATTCATATATTTGGTAAATTTGTTTCTCTCATGGTCTGTGAGAGATATAGGGTAGTCCCATATACATCTTTCTGTGTATAGTGCTTGTAACTTTACGAAGAATGGGCCAAATTTCTTATCATTTTGATGATTCCAGAACCTTGCAGATGCTAGATGCTAGATGATCAACCTTTTCTGATCGATTCCACAACGTTTCTTTCACAATGCAATCGCATGACCATAACTGGTCTTTACCTTTAAGTTTTGTATATCAAAGGATCTTATTTAGAGCACATATTGTTTGTCAAGAGCAAGATGGGCATTAACTCTATTAAAAAATTGTCTGCTTAGTGCCAGAAGGGTTTTAACTTTGTTTAAAATGTTATGAGTTAATGCCCTTCTGGCTCCAAACAGAAGCTGCATGCTTGTATCATTGGATGAACGGCAATTTCAGGGAATTTGTGAAAGTTTTCTAAAACCACCCAAGCTTATATTTATATTTCATGTGATAAATAGCAACTAGCAAGCCACTAGTAATACATTAACTGTCCCTTAAACCAGCAAACAGATTTTTCAGTTATGGCCCCCCAAAACCTAGGAATCCTTACTCCATGTATATATACTAAAGAATCACCATACTCTCACAGCTTTCAAGAGGTTTCTGAAAAATGCATTTTTTTTCCCTCGAATTTGTTATAATATTCCTTCTCTGATTGTAATCAATGCAAGCTTTGTATGATAATGTTCTCTCTCTCTTTGTTTTTTGAAAGTATTTGTTTATTTATGCACTTCATATCTAATGAAAAGGTGCTTTATAAATGTAATATTATTATTATAACAAATTTCCGATTGTAATCCAAATAAGAAAACCTTTGGGGGGCCTAGCTGAATTTAGATAATACCCCCTTTTCTCAGATTGTCTAATGACACTTATGACATTCTGCTTGTGAAAGACAGAGCATATCTCAAGTATGCAACAATTGGGTCAAAAGGATGTAGACTCCATAGTTGTGCGAACCAACATCAGCAAGAGACGCACCTGACCAGTTCACATGTGTATAAAAGATCAAGATGTGCGCATCATCTCAAACATTATAAATTGGTGAAAAAAAAAATGATCACCTTTCCAAATGGATTCCGAATGATCTCCATTGCACTGGATTCCACATGGTTGTATTTTCCTAATTAATTCAAAATAATCACCTTTCCAAATCATGCCGAATTAGATTCCAAATTGTCATCTTTTAAAATGGATTCAAAATCTTTTCAAATCAATTCCAAATGGATTCCAAATGGTCATCTGTCTAAATGGACTCACAATTGCCACCTTTCCAAATTGATTCCATTAGCCATCTTTCTAAATGGATTCCAAATAGATTCGAATGGAATGCCAAATGGTCAATATCCAAAGGAATTCCAAACTCATTCCAAATTGTCATCTTTCAAAATGGTTAGTAATAATATAGACGTCAGATAAGGGCGAGTTACAAAGACTGCAAGGGAACATTGCAGCAAAGCAACACAAGCATACCCAAACTGGAGTTGGTGTGAAAGCTCCCATCACTGTGTGTGTACACTTTCAAATCCTCAATCCAAGGAAATATGGGGGGGGAGCTAGCAGAGAAGAGCCGGCCGGACCTGAAGAAGCATGCACTCTGAAGAATATAGATTTTGCCCGGAGCATGAATTATTGAGAAGGGGATCCTATTGCAGGAGACAGAGACAACATAACAAGGGGATGTCCTTGTAGGAATGAAGTATGCTAGCTTCTTAACCCCTTGCCTGCTGGAACCAGGTGGTCCCTGTATTAAGCTTATGGGACTTTGACAATCCAGTAATCAACAGATTAACTCTTGCAACTCAATGCATTCATTTCGGAGAAATATATGCAATAACAGACATGTAGGTAATGTTTTCAATCCATTTAATGTTTTCAATCTATTGATAATAAAATGTCTGCGTTTTAAAAAAAATGGAGGGAATTTTGACAAGGATTTACTCAATGGTCTGGCTCACCAATTAGCACGAATACCCTTTTTTCTTAAAACTACAATGTATATGCACATGGAGTGATTTTGCCATGGAAAGCTTTCATTGGTCTGGGATAATCTTAAAGATAAAGACCAGTTCTGGTCATGCGAATGCATTGTAAAAAAAACGTTGTGGAATCGATCAGAAAAGGTTGATCATCTAGCATATAAGTATTGCTGTGTACTGCCAAGGTTCTGGATTCATCAAAATGATAAGAAATGTGGCCCAGTCTTGATAAAGTTACAAGCACTGTACACAGAAAAATGTATATGGGACTACGCACACGTGCGCGACATGAGCGTTTATCTCTCACAGTCCAATAGATAAACTAATTTACCAAATATATCAATTAGTAGGCGGTTTCCCCTGCAAATTTGTTATCATCATGTATTAGTCAAAACATATTCTTTCACATGATTGGTAATAAAGAGCTCCCATTTCATTTTGGGACATTGGGGGGTTTCCAATACTGGTCTTTACCTTTAACATGTTGTCACTTCTGTGAGGTTTTAGCATATACAATTGACTTTGCATCCCTTGAAGTCGCACAAATCCAATTTTGTAACAATACTATGCAAAAAAATGTTATTATTTCTTGCATCCCCAACGGATCTAATGTAGAGTTAACTGTATTTGGTAGGGGACATTCAATAATAGATTACATTTTGTTTGTTTTTTTCTTAATAAAGAAATTTAGTTTCATATTGATAAGCAAATTATTGCTCCAAAGCTTTTTTTCCCCAAAGGGTAGGATTCTAGTGAGGATTGTAATCGAGTTAACATTTTATGGTGAGGGGGTTGGAGTTAGGTATATTTTTTCTGTTACAAGGATGAATTCTGGAACCATGTTTGCATGCATAAAACATACCACAGGGAAATTATAACCGGAGCATTAATATCATTGTTATGAAGTATTAATGTTACCTGTGCCCGGGAGGCAAAAAGTAAACTGAACCTCTGAAACCCTCGGGTCTTTCCTCCCAGTGTAACTGATTAGGGGTGTGTAGGTGGACAATTACACCGGGGTTTTCCCCCTACTCTTATACAAATAGCGCAGTGGGTTCCTAACATGCACAGGTGGCGACTCTCCTCTACACAGGGCCTCCATTTAACATACTTTCCTATGGACAGTGTGTTTTCCACTTTAACATATCCTGCGTCTTTGAAACAGAGGAGGGGCATGGTAAAATACAACGCAAACTTCAGTCATCCGCCTGTGTAAGATTCAAACCCACAATCTTTGGTTCAATAGGAAAAAGCTTTACCGACTGAGCCAACAGCATAGATTATGTCTGTACAGATTCATTTGGGCGTTGTGTTAAAGTATATGAGTTAAAGCCCTTTTGGCTTTAAAAAAAGACGATGTGTTGTAGAACCTGCTCAACAGACAATGACAAACATGGAAATAAAATAACCTAGATTATGCAGTTCACTTCTGCCCTCGGGCAATGTGTATTCTTCCTAAGTTACCTGGTCAATTAATCCCAAAGGATAATTTACAGGCACATCAATACTTTCTAAGAACTAAGAATATTAAACAGTTAACCCATCAAAAGAAGCTGGCCTAGCTTCCTTAGAGTTGAGGTTATGCATGATACCACATTCGCAGAGATGCCAACCTTCATCAACAACAAAAGTATTCTTAAGAGCAAAAAACAGTATTTTTGGACCAAAAAAAAAGTATTTTTGAAAAAAATCTCTCACCTTAACATATCGCCCAATCAAGCAGCTTAAAAAAACGGCAGTACCACGTATACGTACCCAGATCAGAGCGCGATGTGCAATACAGTACACATGGGTTGTTCGCAATGTGCGCAGTTTGGGGCCCGGATCACCGTCCTGCGTGCATCGTTTGAAGACATAGGTCCATAATACACTTACGACACAAAGCCCATGATCGGAAATTGAGAAAATCATCAATAATTTTTTTTTTTTTTTTTTTAAACGTAACAAAACATACAAAAGACGTACTGACGCATTCATAGCAAAAAAACGGAACAAATACGGCAAAAATGGAACAGTTGGCATCTCTGCATTTGTCAAGGCTTGAAGGCACGAATATTGTCTGTTGGGAGCAAGAAGGGAGTTAACAGATATACTTTACATGGAGTTAATGCCCTTCTGGCTCTCAACTAGTAGATGACATTTTCTCTCACACAATTACGTCCAAGTTACTTGAAGGTAAAAGACATTAAAGCTTCTGGCACTTTCCATTCCTTTTGTTTGGCATGTAATGAGTCAAGAAAATAGCATCTTAAAGCCCCACTGCACTCTTAATAGCACCCTCTATATAGCAAACAATGCCTAATCGGTGACCATTGATCCCCCATGATCCTCTTTTTCTTATGTTAAGTGAGAGCTGATTTGATGAGATAACCACCTGTCAAGTGACCTTGCAGGGTGGTCTAATACCTCCTGTAAACTAGTACAGATAGGCTTTAACACATTGCCTACTGGAACAGGGTGGATCTTGTATTAAGCCTATGGCAATTAGAGAATTCAGAAGTCAATGGGTAAACCTGTTTGGATGATATTTGTAAATGATCAATGTCGACTGGCTAAGTGAAAGCATCTTGTCTTTCCATGACATAAGAAAAACATGACAGACAAATATCATCGTCTTTTCAAACTTTTAGTGAAACCCCTCACAGTGAAATATAAAGAACTTCACTGGAAAGCGTTACATTTTTCTACATCTAACTCTAAACTTTTGTCCAAAAAGGTCGTCCATGACTAAATGACCGTGCAATGATTCACCCTTTGAATTTCTGGTACAAAGCCATTGGAGTTATAATACAAACAAGAAACCATTTCCTGCTGCTTCAAGAGACTTTTATTTCAATCTATCGATCCCCTGTTTTCCTTTCTTAGAGTACAGAAATACCTCTCATGTGACAAAGAATGAAACATTAGATTAATGAGTTCTGTAGAATGTCTTTGAATCTTCTGAAGATATAGCAGTTTGACTCCTACACATTTTCTGTTCAAAGTCATCGGAGACGAATGTTAAACAAAAATGAGACCATCTCCTGTCGGTTCGGGAGACCATTTATTTCAATCAATCGATTCCCTGTTCCTTTCCAAGGGTACAGAAGTACATCTGATATGTGATAAAGAATGATTTTCCATGCTAAAATGTATCAAATTAATGAGTTCTGTGGAATAACTTTGCTTTCAAGGGTACAAAAATACATCCGTTATGTGATAAAGAATGATTTTCAATGCTAAAATGTATCAAATTAATGAGTTCTGTGGAATAACTTTGCTTTTAAGGGTACAAAAATACATCCGTTATGTGATAAAGAATGATTTTCAATGCTAAAATGTATCAAATGAATGAGTTCTGTGAAATAACTTTGCTTTCTTCAAAGATATAGGATTCTGACTACATTGGTGAGTCACCTCAAGAATTTTCTGGTTCATGTTCATTCGAGATGCATGTTCATTCGAGATGAATGTTAAACAAAAATAAAATTGTTATCTTTATATATCTTTATCAGCTTTGTAAAGAGTCTCCAATTCCCTGCGCCTTTATTAGTTCAGTCGAAACTATATGTCTTACAAGCACTGGAATGATAGTTTCATGTGTACATTACATAGATGTTTGTGTGACTCTTAAAGACAGAAATAGATTGTTCTTTGAATTAAAGGCGGAAATTACAATATTGAAAGTAACATTATTTTAAAACCAGCTTGCATTTCATTGTTAAGTCCAGAATGATTCTGCAGTTCTTCCACTCCCAAACATTGTGCATGCATGGCGAAACTACAATCTGCAGATTATACATAGGTTTTTTTTTTTAATCGTTTTGATGCATATATATATGTTTCATCAGTTTCTGGTATGTTTCGTGTATATTTCATGAATATGTCATGTGTGATTCGTATTTTCTTGACATGTATGTCACCTGTGTTCTTGAGTAACCTTCATGTCTGTTTCAAGATCCTTTAAGATTTAATCAAGTTTGCATAAGTCTCAAATATGTCACTCATGCTGTATGTTCCATTTCAAGTTCTACATAATTACAGATACACTAGGAAGGTGGCACTTACTTCAATAAAAGGAGAAAAAGAAGAAAAGAAGAAGGAGAAGAACAATAACAACAACAACAACATGAAGAACAAGAAAAAGAAGAACTCTTACTTAAGAAGAACAAGAACAAGGAGAACAATAAGAAAAAGAAAATGAAGAAGAATGATAAGAAGGAGAAAGAGAAAGAGACAGATGAGAAAAACAACAACAGTAACAACTAGAATTTAATTCGTCACAAAGACGAATAAGGTGGTCTGTCTAAGTCTTATGATAGATTTGAGAATGGGAGAAGTTATATAGACATGTAAACAATGATGATCATGATGAACATGGTGATGATCATGATAGTAAAGGTGATGATGATGATGATGATGATAATGATAATGTTATATGACGATAAAAACGATAATGTTAATGATGATGATGAGCATAAGCATGATCCTGACAACTGATTAAAAAAATGAGGAAATATTTAGATAGCAAATAGTCTCAGCTACAACATACTAAATTTGTGAGAAAAATGTTGAATAACAACCGAGATACTGGTCAAAACACCTTGTCATGCAGATTCATGTTTTGAAAAAAATGACCTCCCATAGACATAACACGCAAATATGACAATTTATGCATTGTCGCCTTTAATCGAATATTTAACTATGATGACGTCATCTAAATGAAAAATAAATGGTATATTTCTGATAGAAAATTATCTCAGCTACAACATATCAAAATCTGGGAGAAGATCTATCACCGATAAGTGAGATAATCTCAATTAAACAAAGACAAAAATGACGTCATCAACAAAATACATTTTGTTGAGTTTAGATGTCAATATGTTGACTTTGTTACACTTTGTACGAGTCAGGGTGGTATGAAATCATATCTCCAACTCATGCTTTCTCCAACCATGATATAAAAATCGGGGGTCGATGGACTATCTGAAGAGCTATTTCGATTTTTAAAATGGCATGTTTTTGATGAAATTTGCATTATATTGCCCATAGCAGCACGCGCGGAATTTGAACTTTGACGCACGCTCACGGCCTTATTAAAGGTCAAGAGTGACTGAAATTAATGTAAATTGTCAATTACGTTAAGAGGAATCCAAATCATGTAAATATTTTGAATTTGACTTTTTCCGCGCGTCATGAGTGCGCGCAACGCGCGCGGGGACATGTACGGACGGAAAATTTTGAAATGCTTAAAATGACCTGATTCGTACTCTCCTTTAGTAGTTAAGTGATTTTGAGCTTTTTAAAATTTTGACGCACACGTACGCGCGCGTCATGACCTTTATGTGACCTTTAATGACATGACCTGTTGACCCTTGACCTAAAGTATATATGATATGAATATGAATGACCTTTGCTGATGCATCATGAAGATATGATGGATAATGTGATTTCACAAAATGGCGCCTTGATGACGTCACGATGACTTGATGACCTTGAAAATGTTCTAGTCACGTGTCATGACAATGACCTATGACTGTGCTAAAATTGAATCAAATTGACTAAACCAAACTGTGAGTTATCCTGGGCACAAAAAACGGGAAGAAATAAAAATAAATAATAATAATAAATAAATAAAGAAAATTCTGACGAAATCAATAGGTGGTCTGTTGATAACAGACCACCTAATAAGAAGAAAAGAAGAACTACTGCTTCTTATTCTCAGACTTACTTCACAAAAGACTCTCCTGGCCATGCCAACGTAGAACACTCCAACGATGATGCGTGCATCCTGCCGCTTCAAGTTCTGGACCGCGTTGTCAGGCACGGTGAGGAAGCTTTGCCGACTGACGATCTCCATGCCTTCTGCCTTGACACGCTGCTCCAAGTCTTCAATGGTCTAAAAGAAAAGGACAAGAGAGTACACTAAAGGAGTAGAAAAGGAGCTAAAAATCTATTCATTTATTTATTTATGAGTTATGTCATGATCTAGTGGAGTGTGGATCACATGATTTACGGTTCAAGCCCCGCTGTTGCACTAATGTCCTTTGGCAAGTCAATAATCTACAATTGCGTCCCTCCAACCAGATTGAGTACATGGGTACCTGGTAGGAACTTATTCCTTGAAATTGTTCAGCACCTTAAAGGGATTTGGTAACTTTGTCTCAGAACCTGAAATCCTGGATTTAGCTCATGCTGCGATGATGATTATAAACCTTTAGGTCAGTCAGGAACCCCATGACTTTTACAAGCCGATCGCCTGTCTGATTGTTATGATTTGAAATCGAAATTAAATATTGCGTTTTCCTAACGGTTTTTATAACAATAGTCTATTGTGGGAAAATGAGTATAATAAAACCGGTCACTCAAGGATTGTTACTTTTTGAGGCACTTCTTGATCATTTTGAAGCGCGATTTTTTAGGGCATCAATATTACACCATATCACAGACACTGAAAACATGTAGGGGCGTGCATCTCAGAGTTAACATTTTTAAACGATGCCTTTAACAAGGGAGCTTTGGAGAAAGCCAGGGTAATAACAGCACTTCGCAGTTGCCTTGGGCATCACCTGGAACAGATTTGTGCGTACTATAAATGCACCTATTATGATTCTTATTTTCAAAAAAAGACTTGTATGTTAAAACAGGTTTTTCTTTGAAAAATTGATTGAAGTATTAGATTCAACAAGCTCAACACCTGTTTTGATGGTAAAACTCCTAGAGGTAGTCAAATCCAGACTTTCATTCTAAAGCGCTGTGAAGGGGGAAAACAATGTTTCAGTGTATAAGAAGTGACTATAGCCCATAGTTGTTTGTATTTCATTAGCTTCAACCTAATAATAGAATTGTATCAAAAAATGTTCCTGTCCCCTGAGCAATTACCTTTTCTTCTATCAAAGCAAATTATGTGACTTTCTTTGAAGTTTGCACATCTTTTAGGAAAGATTGGAAGATGGCATAGTAATGTGGTTTAAGGTTTAAATCCTGGAATCGGGTTGGGTTGATTTCATAAAAAAAAATCATCCATACCATCAATCTGGCTTAAACATGAGTGGCTTTTTAAACAGATTCATTGGCTTTTCTAAAGGTTGAAGTTCATTGTTCAAGATTATTTAAAGACAAATTACCAAATAGTGTTTATATAAGACATTTTCAGATCATTAAAATTTTAGATTAATGAGGCAAGAATATATGGTAGTACTGAGAGGTTAAAGTTCAAAGTTCAATTTAACTTACTGATGTGAAGACAGAGATGCGTTCCCCCAAATCCTAGCCAGTTCAACTAAAAATTGTTTATTATTTTGTGAATGCTTCAGACAATCATACTGATGAAGCAAAAGAAATATGGTATTATTACAAGTGCAATAATGAACCTTTGAGAGGTCAAAGTACTAAGTTCAATTTAACTTACTGATGTGAAGACTTCTTGAGTCTCTTGGATGACAGAGATGCATTCCCCCAAATCCTAGCCAGTTCAACTAAAAATTGTTTTTTTTTTAGGGATGTTTTGGATAATCATATTGATAAAGCAAAATAAATAATGAACCTTTGGGAGGTAAAAGTTCAAAGTTCAATGTAACTTACTGATGTGAAGACTTCTTGAGTCTCTTGGATGACAGAGATGCATTCCCCCAAATCCTAGCCAGTTCAACTAAAAATTGTTTTTTTTTAGGGATGTTTTGGATAATCATATTGATAAAGCAAAATAAATAATGAACCTTTGGGAGGTAAAAGTTCAAAGTTCAATGTAACTTACTGATGTGAAGACTTCTTGAGTCTCTTGGATGACAGAGATACGTTTCCAGCCCCACGTCCTGGCCAGCTTGATGCGGGTGGGGTTGTGGAGGGTTGCAGAGGGGTGTGTCCGAAAGAAAGTGCGGAACCTCTTCCTGTTGGACAAGGCGGGGGAGCTGGCTCCAAAGGCAAGCTGGAAGGGGGGGGGGGGGCAGAGGGAATGGATGGAGAAGAATGTGAACAGATGATTTACTTGCTTATAGGTAATTGTACTACACTGGTTTCTGAGATAGTTTAATGAGAAAGTATATCTTTATCATATTTTCAAGTATTCTGTGATCTATTTAGATAGATAAGTGAAATGTTGCGTCTGTAACGCAAACAAATATAACAGTCAGTAATATTGGTCCATAAACAGTTGTAATATGAAATATCTAAATAATGGGTTTTTTTTTTTTTTTTTTTGAGGGGGAGGGTAGATCGAGTCTTATCAGGGTATTAGGGATATCTATTAGTCCCTTGTCCTGGAGAAATATGGTTCTATCACAATGCCATCAAATTATCATTTTCAACAAATACACACTTTGCAATCTGGCTGCGTATTTTTGTGCCACTGTATCTTGCTACGCTGCCTTCTTGAATGTAAACCAATAGAACAGATTCAGGCAATTGTTATTTTATATCTTAACACATCCTATCCTTTTCAATGCAATCATCAAATTGCTGTAACTTACCCAAACTATTAATGGACCCTAGAAGGCAATGTAAGCGACTGTGAAATGACATTTGTGACAAGGACCTCCCCCCATCTTCCCACATAAACAATGTATGGTAATCAGTCCATTGATAGTAAACAAAATTTGAACTTGAAAAAGGAGCCCTCGATGTATCGATGTCAGTTGAAATGGATACCCCCTGAACTGAAGTGATTGGGTTACATGATACACAGCTAGATTCAATTATGCACTCCACAGGCACAGACTGACCTAACAAAAACAACATGTCTGAATCTTACAAACTCGAATCATTCTCCTTCAATTTACAGATTTTCTTTCCTCTGTGCGTGAGTGTCTTTCCCTGGCTCCTACTACATCTCTCCTTTCTCAGTTTCTTTCTTTCTCTTTCTCTTTCTCTCTTTCTCTTCTCTCTTTCTCTCTTTCTCTTTCTCTTTCTTTCTCTCTCTCTCTCTCTCTCTCTCCTCTTTCTTTCTCTCTCTCTCTCTCTCTCTCTCTTTCTTTCTCCCTTTCACTCTCTCTCTCTCCTCCTTGATCTTTCTCACACTTATCAGTCCTATCAAATGTATTCTCTCCTGTATATTTCTTTTCCACCCTTCTCTATTTCTCCCAAATATTCTATAATTCTTCTCTTTAGATCCTGATTTAATTTTTATTTTCTTTTGTCCTATCTTTTTATCACCCATAGTTTGATTCTTTATCTCTCTTCTTTCTCTCTATAACGTCTCTAAAAGAGAGAGAGAGATAGAGAGAGAGAGATGGGGAGAAAATCAGAGACGGAGTGAGAGAAATAAAGATATATATATATATATATATATATATATATATATATATATATATATAAATAATAAATTGGATAAGGCAGACTAATATATATATATTTCTCCCTATAACATCTCTAAAAGAGAGAAAGAGAAAGAGAGAGAGAGAGAGAGAGATGGGGAGAAAGTCAGAGACGGAGTGAGAGAGATACAGAGATAGCATATATTTCTCCCTATAACATCTCTAAAAGAGAGAAAGAGAGAGAGAGAGAGAGATGGAGAGAAAGTCAGAGATTGAGTGAGAGACATAAAAAGGGAGAGGGAGAGAGAGAAGAGGAAGAGAGAGGGAGTGGGGTCTTGTTTGGCCAAGAATTCATTTCAAGTAAAACTTCATTTATTCCCTGGGCTATAACATAAAAATATACCTGATTGTGTCAATATTATTACGGTGTATTGAAGCACATTAGCTCCATAATTACTCTTTTTCTCTTTAATAGACTAGCTTTCCAAACCCGCTGTGCATGTCTTACTAAAAGTCATCAAACCTAATGAAATAATCTCATTATATTCGAATTCTTCCAAATGAAATTCTATTTATTTTTTCTTCCAAGCATGATTCAGAACTGTTTGTTTGTCATAATAAACTCTCTTCTGAAGTTTTTGAAGGCTTGGATAATGATTGCAATACGTGACTTTCATTTCTGCTGTCAATCAATCAAAGCAGTTGAGTATCTAAACTATTAAAGTTATGGGCATGTAGAATGAAAGAATGTTTTGACCTTGATGGGTTATTCAAGACTGCCCATGTTCTTAAAAAACTGCACAGAGCCTTTCACACTTTACAGAAGCAAAACAAATTTTGTATAACTTTAAGCCCACTTCGAAGGTATGATATGATTCCCAAAGTATGATTTTAAAAAGGCCAAGGTACGATTTTAAAAAGGCTCATGTATAGGTGAATAACAAAATCAATGATTCCGTGCAATGGGTCCCCAATGTCTTTCCCCATGTATTTTATATCCAAAGAGGAAAAAGAAAATATGTTGATATAACCATTTAGTGTTAGTAACACCAAAAAGGATCGTTGGTCAATATTTTGTCATATCAAGACATTCTCATTTTTGGTGATATAAATGGATAAATGTTGTACAGCACATATTTCACAGTGTAAAGATAAGTTGCAAGTTGTGTTAATTCTTTACAACTTAAGCACTTGTTTAAGGAAAGCCTTAACTAAACTGTATTGTTCAGGTTGAAAAACCTTTTCTTCATCTGGTACAGCATAGGAACAACTAGCGTTTGTTTACAAGACAGAGTATTGGATTAAATGTTAAAGACTGGTAACACGCTGAGAAGCTTTTAAACTAATAATTGCCACAGGCTCCGGCTCTGGTTAGTCTAATCACATTGATCAGATAAACAAATTCTGTAATCTTGTTTATTGTCCAGCGGATTGTTATTTTGAAAGTCATATTTCTTAGACACAGCTGATCAAAAGGCCTGTTTTCATCAGCTCGAGATTGCCAAATAGCCCACTATTTCTGATTTTGGACATTATCCCGAAGTTACAAATCGCGTCTTCATCAGCTCGAGACTCAGCGTTCACGCATAGTGCGAGTCTTCGGGCTGGTGAGGAGGCACCGGGCAAATAGTAGGATATTTTGCCAAATAGCGGGATATTTTGCAAACTAACCCAAGATATCATGGGATGATTATCTTGACCAAGTATCCCGCTATTTGCAACTTCGGGCTGATGCAGATGCAAATTAACTGGATAATTTGCAATCAGGATAGCTCAAATAGCGGGATATTTGGCAATCTCAAGCTGATGAGGACAGGCCTAATTGTAAGTGGTCGAGTGGTAATGCTTCCACAGCTGATCTAAATATTGCTGGATTGAGAGTGTTGTTTTGGAAATTTGAGACATAAACATGGCAATTTCCTATGAGTAAAAGCAATTTTGTAACTGTGTCGCTTTTCCTTTCTGTTCCCTTAGGATTTGGTAGATAATATCTATAAAATCCATAACTACAGTTTGATTTATGGTTTATTATTACTATTGCATTGGTGATTTTACCATTTTTGTTTCCATTTTTTTTTTTTTGGGGGGGGGCTCAACCATTTAGCCAACTACTGATTTTACATCTGTGTCTTAAAATAGTTAAAAGCATTACCGTGAACATCAATTTATGTGGAACCCAATCTTAAAGGGAAAGTCCACCCCAAAAATAAGTTTGTTTCGATAGAGGCAGAATAATAAGAAAATCAGGTGAGTGAAAGTTTGAGCAAATTCTGAATGAAAATAAGAAAGTTATGAATTATTGAAGTTGTGATCAATCAAACACAAATTGGCAACTCTATGACGTATCATGCGAGCTCAACCTCCATTTGCTCAGTACTAAAAAAATCTAAAATTTTCATTTTCCCTCAAGAAAAATTTCAACCATACATTCACCCTAAATATAATAACTGCAAATATGTTTCTATACTCCCCCTGCAAGGAACAAATATATATTCCGTCATCAATAACGAAGAAAACATGATTTTATGGAATATTATGCACAAAGCAAATGAAGGAGAGCTCGTATAATAAGTCACAGAGTTGCCAATTTGTATTTGATTGATCACAACTTCAATAATTCATAACTTTCTTATTTTCATTCAGAATTTGCTCAAACTTTCACTCACCTGATTTTCTTATTATTCTGCCTCTATCGAAACAAACTTATTTTGGGGGTGGACTTTCCCTTTAACAACCTCTATCATCATCCCCATCACTACTATATACACCACTACCACCACCCAATGTAACCATTACCACCACTACCATCCACCACCATCCACCCCATCATTCCCATTCTTACAATAAACACTGCCCTACCCCTAACTTACCAATCCCTATCATTATCATCCCTACCACAACCACCACCACCATCCCATCATCTCACCAGCATCACCCCACCACCATCTCCACCACCACCACCACCACCACCATTATCACCATTTCCACAACAATCGCCACCTTTTCCATCCCCACCCCAGCACTGCCACTATCACAACACCATCATCATCATCATCATCAACACCACCACCACCATCACCACCGCCGCCGCCGCCGCCGCCACCACCACCACCACAACACCACCACAACACCACCACCACCATTTCTATTATCATCGCGATACAACTTACCACCACTAGGTTCCACATCCTAGCTGCCTCAGCCACCGGTGTTGACACACTGCTGCAACCAGTCAACATCATGATCTTTGTGGGTGGGGTGTACAGAAGGTTGTAAAAAATATTGGTCCCCATCCCTGGATTGCACTGCAAGAAAGAGAAGAAAAAAGATTTTTGATTTATCATTATTGATTTACCAATAGAAGTTATATTTTTTACACTTTCAATCTTAAATATTCAAACAAACAAATAATAAACACTGATCATGGGGTGCAGAAAATGACAAAGACGGCCGACTTTGCAGAAGTGGTAACAAATAAGCATACTTTTGAAGCTACAAATATTTGAGCTTCAGTCCCACTCAGAGTGTTTTGGTGTATGGTATCCATGTTTTCCTATCAACATATATGCGGACACATGTTCATGTGCTAGAAATGTAACGAGGACAGGTGTGATGCTGCAAGCTAAAAACATTGAGAACGTTCACACTCGTACCGAACAGATCATGGATCTAGCAAGGTATACTGTGCAGGCTGTTTCTGCTCCAGTGTGAACATGCCAAGAATGTTCATCTTTTTTCTTTCCCATTGTTCTTGTGTGTTAAAGTGAAGAGAGAAATTATCAAAGAAAAAGATATTCATACAGAGAGAGAAAGAGAGAGAAGGAGATAGGGTTTAGGAAGAGAAATGAGAAAGAAGAATGAGATAGAGAGAGAAGAGGAGGAGAGAAGAGAGAAGAGAAGAGAGAGAAAATATGTGGGAAAAGGGAGATAGACGGTGGAGACAGGAGGAGAGGGAAACAGGGGAGAGAGAGAGAGAGAGAGAGAGTAAAGAGAGAAATAGAGAGAGAAATAGAAAAACGCAGGGAGTGCAGGTTTGATTAATAGAAGGGACAGAAAAAGAACGACAGAGAGGAAGAGGAAGGAATGACAAATATGAGAAAGGAAAATTCACAAGGAAGATGTCAAGAAAGATTCCACCTACTTCCTACTTCCGACAAATAAACTCAAGGACAATTTCAATACCTCATTGTGTGTCCCATAGGAATCAAGCTCCTACATTTCTAAAGGTGAAGGACAGGGCTATCAAAATTTTCTTTACCGGTATTTTTTTTTTTTTAAGTCGCTGTGATTTGCATAGAAAAAAATAAGAATATAGGCATGAATAAATTTGATTTGATTTGATTTGATTTATTAGTTTCTGCATCTTTTTTTTTTTCATCATAAATTTTCATGATCATAATATGATTTTATACAATATTTCAAGTGTATATAATTTTATACAGATAATAAACTAAATTAAACAAATATATTGAATGCTTAATTAATATAGGCCTACATTAGATGCAGGAGGGCTACAGAAATAAGCAAAGTAGTTTGACGTGCCCGCAGCCCTCAACTTAGATACAACAATAAGAATTAAAATAAAAAAGAGTGGCTTGCAGAGAAGAAAAGGAATAAGGAGAGAAGGAGCGTTGGTAATAATACAATAAATCAGAAGTACATTTTAAACATTTATTTCATTAGGAAACTAGGGATCAATGAGAAACTGAGAAAAGTGAGACATTTGAGCAACACCACGACCATCACATGTCTATCTTGCCAATCACAAAATAAGAACCACAGAATTCTAATTGATAAACAACCCTACTCATTACAATTTCCTCTGGAATTGATGAAAGGAAATAATCTATCACATTGTATAGTCCCTAAAGATCACATGGTAAGAGAATGGCGTCTTCTCCTCATCATTATTCAAGTCTCGTAACCATGGCCTACCTCCAGGCACCTCCTCTGAGACAGAGCTAAACTCATCTCAAATGCTCTGATGAACGATGAAGAAGAATTAAATGGAAAGACTTCATGCTCTAAAGATCACATTATCTGTCAAAATGTGACTAAGATCTCTCTTTTTTTAATTATTTATATTTCAGAGTGTTTACTTATTCATTCTGTAAAGAACGCTCAAGCTGCTAAAGACGCCATGCATCAACAAAAGGAGAGTTGTGCTGAAGACACCGTTACCAAATTGTTTAAACTTGTAAAATATTCATTCACTTCATAAAACCTCAGTCTCAACGAATGTTGAACTAGCTGTCAAGAGACTGACAACTGACCAAACAAAATAATACGATACCACAATGGCCAAGAATATGTTGGTATGGAGTCAGTTTGGATTTGGTCTGTTGGGAGAGCATTCATGGAAATTCCACCAGCTTTATATATCCAAGACTTTAAAAAGGGAATAGCCAGCGGACTGAAGAAAAGCATGAGTTTTCTGAGAGTGTCCTGTATGCTTACTAATATAAAGGCACACTCACATAATTTCATTTGTCATTGTTTTCTTAAACTGGCTTTCCAAGAAAATTTAAGCCCCCTCCAATTATCTGATAAAAATCATTTGAAGACATTGTAAGAACAAGCAAAAGTATCTTATCCATCAGCATCTTAATGCCTCTCCTTCACAACAAAAATCTTTGTATTATTACTTTTCTTAAACAAACAAAAATCCTTACTGATACAATAAACTTTCTTATAGGTTCAACTACCTGAAAGAACTACAGGATTTTTTTTTATTGCAGGAAATAAAAATTGACCAGGGCAGTGTCTCAGACGCACATCATATCCTACAGCAAACAATCTATGACAGTAACTATCTATAGCCTCTACACTGGCAATCTTGCTTAGATGTGAAATCCTTTTCCAAGCCAATTGTCGTCATGACTCCAAATTGGCCACAGGCCCACCTGAAGGTAACTGAACTCCCAATTTCCGTGCATTGGCAGATTTAATTCTGTCTCCGTGGCATCAAGATTATTAGCTTCATGATGATTGTTTGCGGAATGTTGGAAAGTAAATTGATCATGTGATTTTTATGCTGGAGAAATAATAAATGCTGGATGCTATCAAATGAAATTGGGTGAATTTATTACATTCAATTTTTTTCTGATGAAATTCAATTTTCCATGTCTGTTAGTAATTCCAAAGTAATGATACTTGAAAGTATTGGGTTTGTTGATTCAGAAAAATGCTTACATGAATTGAATGGCAGATTTTTTTGGGAAGATATAGAAGCAAAACTATATTTGATGATATTCCTTATGCATTAACAATAGATCATCCTTTTGGGGGGCTCTCTTTTTCACTTTCACTGTGGCCCTTATAGCTTTATAGTAAAGAGATCTTGTCCTAATTTTGCACATCACAAACAACTAGAAAAGAAAATTTCCTCTTTGCACTTTATTTACACATTTATCAGGTTATTTTTTTTTTTTAATAAGTTACCTCTCTTCAAACATTCAATTAGTTACCTCTCTTCAAACATTTTACTAGTTACTTTTCTTCAAACATTTTACTAGTTACTTCTCTTCAAACATTTTACTAGTTACTTTTCTTCAAACATTTTACTAGTTACTTCTCTTCAAACATTTTACTAGTTACTTTTCTTCATACATTTTACTAGTTACTTCTCTTCAAACATTTTACTAGTTACTTTTCTTCAAACATTTTACTAGTTACTTCTCTTCAAACATTTTACTACTTACTTCTCTTCATACATTTTACTAGTTACTTCTCTTCAAACATTTTACTAGTTACTTCTCTTCATACATTTTACTAGTTACTTTTCTTCATACATTTTACTAGTTACTTCTCTTCAAACATTTTACTACTTACTTCTCTTCAAACATTTTACTACTTACTTCTCTTCAAACATTTTACTACTTACTTCTCTTCAAACATTTTACTAGTTACTTCTCTTCAAACATTTTACTACTTACTTCTCTTCAAACATTCAATTAGTTACCTCTCTTCAAACATTTTACTACTTACTTCTCTTCAAACATTTTACTAGTTACTTTTCTTCATACATTTTACTAGTTACTTTTCTTCATACATTTTACTAGTTACTTCTCTTCAAAAAATTGCATCTTACTCCTTTCAATCCCTCCCTTAATCTAAAAGCTATTTTTGTCATCGTAACTTGCCCTCAAATGCTGTTAAATGTTATAGAAGTCATTGACCTCTCTAGACAATTCAACCAAATCTCTCGAAAAGATTTTTTTAATGCTCCTTCCCAAGTGCTCTCAAAATAGTCCAAGAATGATGCATTTTCTCCTCAATGGGAAGACTTCTGGAATTTCAGACAATGTCATGAATTAAAGATGAGGATGGAAAACTGTTTCCAGTCAACATAAGAATGTAGTCAACATCGATGAGGGTTCAAGCTTGGGAAATGGGGCACATAATTACAACATCTCCGACCTCACCTCCCCCCTGCCCCTTTCCATTTTATTTCTTGCCTTCCCTAATTAGACATATTGATGGATGAAACTCATTGAAAACGTCTTTTCAGTCTAAATGGACAGGAACAAGGCAAGATGATGTGATGATGATAGTTCTCCAACTCAATATATGCATGTGGATCATCGGCCACTGTTGGGAGTTTTGCTTTCATCACAGCGCAGTAGAATATATTTATAGAGTAGCTGCGCTATATAAATTGATCTAATTATTATTATCATTATTACTATTATCATTAATAATAATAACGATAATAATAATAACAAAGTCATTTATATAGCGCTCTAACACATATTAAACCTTTTCACAGCTTTTCACAGAGTTCAAACGAATTAGCATACATGAAGCAAAAGTTGACGATAATCATTAAATAGCAGAATTTTGAGAGCCTTCTTTAAAAACACCTAATGAAGGCAACATGCGGACGAATCATGATAGGACATTCTACAGTCACGGTTTAGCTAGAGGCCTGAAAAACATTATCACCAGCCTTCATACTGTTTGTTCTGGGCACATGGCGTATGGTGCGGCCTGAACGTGAATGAATGCCAGGGGGATGTTTCACAAAGCCCTTTTTTCAATGACAAATGACAACTAGATGGAATTTTGACTGCACGCAGTCGAAAATGATGCCTCCGCCATAGAGCAATTTAAACAAGTTTGGAGTTTAAATCTCCAGTGGTTCTTGAGATATCATGATAACAATCTCAATGTATGGAATTTCATAAGTTGACCTCTGTGACCCTTGACCTTTGACCTACGTGCTCCAAAATCTAATCAGATTGTCTTCCTATGGTGATACACACTATCATTAAGTTTGAAGTTTAAATCTCCAGTGGTTCTTGAGATATTATGATATGGTGATACATACTATCATTAAGTTTGAAGTGAAAATTCTCCAGTGGTTCTTGAGATATCCCGATAACGATCTCAATGTATGGAATTTCATAAGTTGACCTCTGTGACCCTTGACCTTTGACCTACGTGCTCCAAAATCTAATCAGATTGTCTTCCTATGGTGATAAATACTATTCCCGAGTCTTAAGTTTAAATCTTAAATGGTTCTTGAGATATTGTGATAACGGTCAAACGGGACGGACGTACGGACGGACAACCCGAAAACATGATGCCTCCGGCACCACCTTCGGTGGCGGAGGCATAAAAATCAGTGACAAATCTGCTGATAACAAATCAGAAGCAGGGATTTCACTAGCTTATAACAAAAACTGTCATTTGTCACTGATGACCAGTTTTGTGAAACACCCCCCTGGTCTTTCAGAATGGTTAGGTATGATGAATGAGCCAAGATAGGTGGGAGCTTTGTCTTGAAGACACTTGTATGCAATAGTCAAGATCTTGAACACTATACGTTGTCTGATTGACAGCCAATGCAACAACTGCTTCTGCAAAGGAGTGACATGGGCACCAGGCCTATCTGAAGCACATGGTGAATTGAGCACCACCACTTTTCCTACTTTAGACAACTTTCAGAGCATGCAATGGGTAGCTTGAATTAACCTTTGTCACAGTATCTATGCAAGTTCCTATACCAAACAATTTGGGAGTCCGGGATTAAGTTCTTTGCAAACAAAGAGTTGATACCTAACCAAAGGAAACTAGTGGAAAGACCTGCATGGTTTTGAACCCAGGACTTCCTTGTTATCTATGGCTACCTAACCAAGAGCACTCTATATCTCGCGATCCAGAATGCGGGCTATCAATCCCTGGATCCTCATTTACCAACTCTCTCTCTCTCTCTCTCTCTCTCTCTTTCTCACAGACCACTAACCATCCTTCATCATTACAGGGTTCATCATATAAAGATCAAATCAATGTTTTCAATCCCACACAACACCTTCCTGCCGTCAACAGCCCAAGGGGTTGGTGCCAGCTCCTTGGATAGTAACCTGGGGAGCCAGTTCAGACAAGAGGAAAGTTATACCAAATCTGAATTCAGAAATATATGATAAGGTATAGTCAAGGGGAGTATGCATGTGGAAACAGAATTGTATCTAGAACTGTTTAAAGATTCGTCATATTGTGAAAGAGGCATATGCATGTGAAAAAATCATCATGAAAAGAGACTAGATTTTGAAGAGTCGACAGCTGGCCAATCATCATTGAGCATCCAGATATGCCCCGCCCAGTTAAACAGCTTTTGTTTAATACAATATTCACATCAGAAGTAGGCCCTCATTGTTTATCAAGTTTTCATTGCCGGAAACAGGCGCAAACATCTGCTTTTATCATACTGTATTACTGTTTCGGTGGCAGCACCAATAAAGCCTTTGGCTTTCCTAGCTGTCTCCACATTCATATGACATTTTTGTTGTTGTTGTTGTATTCTATTGTAAATGTTTCTCTTTAACTTGTACGCTTTTTTTTGTATTTTATATGTTTTTTATAATGTTTTATGATAAACGAAATAAAGATCAATTACATTACATGTTTTGTTATATAATGTTCCGACTAGACAGGAATGATAATGTCTTCTTGTGTAGCTATACAATGAATCTTGATAGTCTGAATGAGGGGTTGATGAATCCCAGGAAGCAGAGGATTAATAGGAGATGAGATTGCGCAAGAAATGACCTTGCCAGAGGGGGTGGTCCAACGGGACAGGATATTAAGACGATGTTTCGCCGGGAGCAGTCGGCAGCGAGATCACGCCAAGCAAACCAGCGCAAAGCAAGTGCCCTGTCACTCCGGGGCTATAGGGCCTGTCATGGTGGAATCAGCTTAATTTGAATTCACACCAAGCAAGGAAAAAACAGAGTATAGTAAGAAATTTTTAAAAAAGGGAGAGGGTGTAAAAGAGAAAGAGAAAGAGAAAGAAAGAGAGAGAGAGAGAGATAGAGATTTTTTTAAAAATAGGAGAGAGAGAGATAGAGATACAGAGGTAGAGAGAGGTAGAGAGAGGGAGAGAGAGGTAGAGAGAGGGAGAGAGAGAGAGGGGGGAGATAGAGAGAGAGTGTGTGGGTGTGAGTGTTGTGCGAGAGAGAGAGAAAGGGGTGAGTGTGTGTGTTTTAGATAGAGAGAGGGGGAGAGAGAGAGAGACAGACAGAGAGAGAGAGGGGGGGGGGGTTAGGGGGAGGGGTGAGATGGAGAAAGGGTCAGGCGGAAGAGGTGAGATGGAGAGAGGCAAACAATTAGAAAAATCGATAAATACCGAGCCAGAAAGAGTTTTTCAAAAAATCTGATCATCAAAATAAACCAGGAGATCTGAAAAACAGATAGCAAATTAAAGGAAACTAAAAAGTCTCTTTAAAAAAAATTCCATGGCAAAAGGTATAGAGGTAATGCAATAATATAAAATGCAAGGTAAATTTAAACATATGAGTAGAAATAATTGACTAAATTAAGCATCAAACTGACAGGCCAAGCTGTAGTGATTGATCATGAAAGTTTTCTTTCCAATTCCCAGTAGAGGAAATGTTACAGAAAGATTAATTTATGCGATCTTCAGATCCCTCTCATCAATCACTAACAATTTCTTAGAATTTCAATTTAGTCTCGGCTTATCTGTGCAAATATTACATGATTGATGAAGATGCTTGACCGTAACTCCAAGAGTCTCTGCTTGCCGCTAACAATCACCATGAACTCCAGACCAAATTGAATGTTTTTTTGCAAATCTTTGATGACGACTCCAAGTTGGGTGTTTGCTCTGTGTGATATCCTGTAATCATCTTACAGGCATGAACTTCAAATGCACCATTCAAAGGTTATTTCCTTCTGGCAATTTCTACTCATTTTACAAAATACTGTATGTTAATAGCCAGAAGGACATTGTGTCAGTGTCGGTCAACATCTTTTAGGCCCCAGATGATATTCAAGTAAAATAACGTATACAGAATAGCATAAACAGAATTTTAGGGGATGGTAATACTAGGAACGGGGTTTAAATCCCTTTAACCAGAAGCTTCTGTCAAGTATGCCTGAGCCCATGATGTAGATATCATTGGTTAACAGCCAGAAGGGCATTAGCCCTGTGTTAAGGTAAATGAGTAAATGACTTTCTGGCTCCAAACAGAAGGAAATGGAAGATAGAGGGAAAGGAATAGATAGAGATAGAGTAGAGAGAGAGGGGAGAGAGAGGGAGAGAGAGAGAGGGAGAGATAGAGATAGAGATAGAGATAGAGTGAGATAGAAAGAGATAGATATCATAAGAGAGTGAGAGATCGAGATATTTATATTTATAGAGAAAGAGAGAGAGAGAGAGAAAGAGATATATATATATATATACAGAGAGATAAAGAGAGAGAGAGAGAGAGAGAGAGATATGAGAGAGTGTGAGAGATCGAGATATAAAAAGAGAGAGATAGAGAGGAAGAGAGAGACAGAGAGAGAGAAGGATAAGGGACTCGAAGCAAAGGGGAAAAGAATACTGCAAACAATGATATCAAAGCAATGGATAACAATGCAACTATATCTCACCTCACCCCCCCCCCCCCCACCTTTACATTCGTCATATCATCTTTCCAATATTAATGTTACCCCAACCCACCATGAGCACCTTTTAATACCGGTCCCCAGTGGCCACATCAATGACGGTGCCTGGGCGCACCCACGGCCGGCCGACCTTGCACGTTAACAACATGCCAATCGCCTGTAATTACATTCGCTGCAGGCAACCGTCACACGAGAACCAGCTCCCTATTGCAATTTAAACTGCCCACCAATACCTCATTTCCAACCATGTAATAGAGTTCCTATAGCAATGCCCTCCGAGCCCCCATCATCATCGTCATCAAAACGTTATCAGAAAACGCAAACATCCAGCAAACATGCCTTATATTTAATGACTACTGTTGATGCTTCATGTTGGATGTCTGCAACCGGTTCATCTTCAGTTTCTTCTATTTTACCAATGGGTGTCCAATTATCCCATTTCTTTCACGTTTCATTCCAAGGGTGACAGCCCAAGAGAGTTCTCTGAAATGCTCTGTGAAAACCGGTCATCTTCATCAAAATGGTATTGTAAAACCCAGACAATGGAAACACATTCTCCATTCATTAGTGATTGCTTTCTCGCTGAATGTCACGTTTATGTCAGCAAACAAGTGAACCTAATCTTCCTCTTTCTTTCTAATCTCAAGTTTAATAGCCCCATCCCTCCCTACTTCTCCGAAATGCCCTCCAAAATGCCCTTTGAAAACCCATCATCTCCATCAAAATTGTATCGTAAAACACAAACGACTGGTAAACATTGTCCATTCATGTGTGATTACTTTTTCTGCTAAATGTCATGTTGCATATCAGCAATTTAATAATTCTAAATCTCTTGTTTTTTTCCTTCTTATCTCAAGTTTCATGCCCGCCCCCTTCCCTACTTCTCCAAAATACCCTCTGAAAACCCATCATCTCCATGAAAATTGTATCGTAAAACACAAATGACTGAAACACATTCTCCATTCATTAGTGATTGCTTTCCCGCTGAATGTCATGTTGTATGTCAGCAAACAGTTGAACCTAATCTTCCTCTTTCTTTCTAATCTCAAGTGTAATAGCCCCATCCCTCTCTACTTCTCCGAAATGCCCTCTGAAAACCCCTCATCTCCATCAAAATTATAAAACACAAATGACTGAAGCACATTCTCCATTCATTTGTGATTACTTTTTCTGCTAAATGTCATGTTGCATGTCAGCAATTTTAAATCTTGCTCTGTTTCTTTCTCATCTCAAGTTTGATGGCCCCCAAAGTTCTCCAAAATGCCCTCCAAACGTCCTCCATCTTCTTCAAAGTGATTTTGGAGAAAATAACGACGGGGGGGGGGGGGGGATATAAATTAATACATATTTATATATTTTATACTCTAATGAATGTTTTTTTCGTTGCAAAATGATGCACTCCAAAGTCCAGTTCAAACTAAATCTTTCTACCTTAACATAGCATGTCCCTGCCACCAGGATGTCATTTTGTTGCCTCTGTCTTTGCCGCTAAATTTTTGCAAGTCGGCAATCAGTTAATCCTTAATTTTCTACTCACCTCCGGGGAGTCCCAATTTCCCCATTTCTTTCTCATCTCATTCCAAACTTAATAGCCCCTTGTTACTGTCCCATAAATCACAGTGATAATCTCAGACTACAAGTATATATAGAAACCTATAATGACTCATTCTTCATTACCATCTCTAAATTCCCCAACTAATCATTAAATTTATTATCTTTTCAATACCATTCTCTCCTCAACTATCAATTAAGAGAATGAGAACAAGCCATGTGTGTTTATAGTTAATAATTAAGTCTCTTGTCATTTTATCGGTCATACAAGTTTCAATTGCCAATAGACACAATCACCGGGACACAGAAAGAAACAAAACTAGATATCAAATCATTTCTAAACGTAACTAATCTAAACAGAGACCAGAGCCTAAAGCCACACCAAGATTTTCATGTGCATGAAACAAGGAAATTCAGAAATGGATCACAATTTATAAACTGATCTTTGAATATACTTTACATTATGTTATCTTGTCTTTTAGCGCACCTGTTCAAATGTGGGGGAAAGTCCCCAAAACGCATGTTCACGTCAGCTCGCAAAACTAAACAGAGGCCAGAGCCTAAAGCTACACCAAGATTTTCATATGCATGCAACAAGAAAATTCAGATTTGGATCACAATTTATAAACTAATCTTTGAATATTCTTATAATATATAAATCTAGTTGTGAATGGACCTAATAGCATAATGAGACAAGACTAATTAGGCCTTTATCCCCGGCCCTCCCCACTCTTTTGTTGGAGGGACCCCATTCATGTTCCCAAAATCTCTGGTAAAGGGGAAATTTTCTCACAACAAAGTCTTGCCCGTTTGACTTATACACACCAGAGATAGGGGGTACTTTCAAAATGATCGTCATCTCCACATTTTTACCCTTTATTGAGCTTAGCAGAAAGGGTAACCCACTGACTACTGAATTCTTTACTCCCATTAGCTTATTGTTATTATTAAATCAAGGGGGGTGTTTCACAAAGATGAACTTATATTATATTATCTCTAAGTTTGACATAACAATTATGGAAAGCTGTTATCATCTTTTAAACTATTTTGTAAAAGTTATTCAAATGGCATAAAATTTTGATTCAAGTCATTCATATTTTCTATTATCAAGAAGATTTTATGTTCTTGATGTGGAATTTATGACAAGTCTAAAATACTTCAATTGTTGCTTTTCAATATATTTGATTTCAAGGGTACAAATGGCTCTCCATAATGTTCAAGTCCAACTGAGAGTCAAGTTCGACTTAGGATCTTTGTGAAACACCCCCCCCCCCCCATCATTGTCAGGGGTAGATATAGACATGGTAGAGAGAGGAGTCCATGAACGGAAGACAAGATCATCATCGTCTCCCACTTGGAGAATTAAAAGGTCCCTCTCATCTGCTCTGTGGGGGGTATAATGTGCCCTGCAGCACATCCTCCTCTCTCACTTTCATTATTAGACATACAGTTTCTCCCTCTCTCTATCTCTTTCTCTTGCTCTTACTCTTTCTTTATATATCTCATATCCTCTCACCTCTCTTTCTCTCTACCTCTCTCTTTCTCCTTCTCTCTCTGACTCTTCTTTCCCCTCTCTTACACATTATACTATACTATTTTTCATAACTTGTCTTTTATCTAGGCCCTTCAATATTATCTCTTTATTCATCATCCTTTTATTCACTCCCCCACCTGATCAATCTGTCAATTTAAATCACCTCCTTCTCAAGCTCAGCTCCTTCGCCCTAATCAAAATCAAAATCTGAAATCGAACAAGAAGAATCGTCAAACTTTTGATCTTACAGATGTAAAGCTTCACTAATGCAATTTCCTTTTCAAAATACTGCCAGAAATCAGAATTATGTTTGTCTTTATTTCAGCCCACTCTGCCCTGGGCTACTACGGAGAGTCAAAATACCAAGGACTTCAACTGACTCTCTAAAGGAGTTTTCACACCCAACAGATCAGGAAAAGTTCCCACAGATTTCAGTTAAAAATAAATCTCACAAGAGTGTACTTATTTGGTGATCTGACAAAAATATTTAAGAGAAGTTTCCCACATTTTTTCATTCACATAGCCAACATAACTTCCACTTTAAAAATGTTCAGGTTATTTTCCCCAATCAAAAATTTCAAGAAAATCTACCAGATTGAAAGGTGTGAAAGGACCCCAAGAAGATGGCAGTTCTCAGAATGGAAAGAGGGACAAAAGTTTTGAAAATATCCTCACCTGCTGTTATCTAATGAAAACAACTCTCTCTCCAACAGATGTTTCAGGATATTGATAAAACGCCAAATTCATTATACTGAAATCAATGAAAAATCAAAAGGGAGGGGGGTGTCACCCCGTGGCTACGCCCCTGTTCCAGGAACTGCTATGGGCTATATTAGACCTTTTCTGCACATTTGAATAACAAGGATAAATAATAACTTCAGATTCAATATGTTACACCTATTGTTAACTTAAGTTATAAAAGAAAAACCTGTACCCGTAGTCTTCAGAAGATTTGAAAGGCTTTTCTTGAATTAATAATTCCAAAGCCAAGGCAAGCCTTAAGCAGATCACTCATATGATGCAAGTACACAAACAGACTTGAACATGACAACTATATGCTAGGAAGTACATCATTTTGTGACTTGTCCAAATTCATTTTTATCCAGTTTTCCAAGAAAACGATCAAATTTAAAACTCTCTTTTTATTCAAATCATGCAGAATGAAGATCTTGAGTACAGGCTGATGGTAATTTCACATGGCTTTCATAAATTTCTTGACAATTCCCTCACCTGAATGAGCTGGAATATGTGTAGCTGCCTTGCCAATGCATCAAGTCATTACTACGAACATAACTGACTGAACGACTTATTTCAGCAATTAATTTCTCATTCATGGATATTTTTTATGCGTTTAGCATGTCTAAACTCAGACAGAATGGGATCACCATGAACTTGATCATAACACACCTGCTAAAAAGCATAACACCTCATTGGTTTCACCTCGTATCCCTCTTCTTTCTCACATAATCTAATATTGTTGGTTCTTATTTCCTGATCTTAACAAAAGTCATGCTCTTAAGGACTCAGCTTAAGAAAACTGATACACAAACCGCAAGGTGTTCATGTAAGAAATATGACTAATAATCAAACAATTTCATGATAGCCTGCAAGCTCATCAGTCTTTCCCCCGTATTCCTCTTATTTCACCCATAATCTAATATTTGTTGTTATGACTTCATTAGCTTCATATCCTGATACACAATCCACAAGGTGTTAAAGTAAGAAATATGACTGAAATAGCCTGAAATCTCATAATTTTGTCATCTAATTAATGTTATTTTACTCATAATCTAATACAATTTAATATGGCATTCTGATCTTCAGATACAAATAATAGCTACATAAATAATAAGATGTCGATGTAACAAATTCATTTCACAAATATTGCCTCCTTGATTCTGTTTGAATAACACTTTGTAAGCTACTAGCCACTTGGAAATATTAAAGAAGCGTCTATTTAGCAGTTTTGAATGACATCCTTTTTCAAACAGGGTCACATAAAAGCTTGCTTACGCATTACAATCAATTGACAGAAATAGCTTTCATAAGTGCACCTTTTTATTTAAGGGGGCTCTTCTAAAATTCCAAGAACAATTGGCCTACCGGTAGTTAAGATATTTTGTTTTACAGGCATTTAGTATTTTAGTTTGAAAAAGGATCTATTTTTCTCAATCAAGTGATCTAAATACAGTCTACTTGGAACAGCCTCAAATAATAATTAAAGCCTTATATAATCATAACAACGTGATAATGTTAAATGAGCAAATATTGACCATCCACTACCCAGTTCTCCACATTTTCACTTGTTTTCACGACAGCAGACGACTTTGGTTTAAAGTCAAGGAGAATCGCTGTTTATCAACTCATCCAATATGCAGGTGTGCGAAATTGTCCCGTAATTATGACCCACTTTCCCGAACGAGTCCGCTTCAAATCAAGCAATCGCAAACACATTAATGTTGCCTGGAATCATCCGTGATTGATTAATTGGGAGTGGATTGATGAACGTTATTGCAGCGTAATTATTTTTCTAAGAGAAAATTTGTACTCCTGCAAAACAGAAGGGCATTCATTCTGTGTTAAGGTATGACATAGTGCCCTTCTGGCTCCACAGACAGGAATGTTCTCATTTTGACTTAAATCATGATGTAAATGGAATTTGTTTTGTCTCATGGGACTGAAGAAGCAGTGAAATTATTATCATAATTATTGTAATATGTACTTGCTGTTTTTTAAATGAGATGTGGAAGAATAAACTAAATAATCCTTATGAAATACTGCCCCCCCCCCCTCCAAAAAAAAAAAAAAAAAAAAAAATTACTTTGCAATTTTATAAGCACAAAATCAAATCAGGCAGTATGAAAAAAAGGGAAATAAGTTAGATGTCATATTTTAATAGCTCAACTATGCTTTTACTTTTGCTGAGATTAAATATATTATGAAATGGGTACTTGTACTTGGGTGAAAGAAGAAAGAATTCCTTTTTTATGTCATGCAGATGTAATCGTTGATTAGAATATCTGAGCAGATAGATATAAGGAGACACGATTCATATCAGGATAACATAAAAATACTGGCTCTTAGTAAAAGAATCCATCAGCTGAGAATCAATAGGTCATAACAAATAATACTAATGAGCAAAATGCCCTTGAATTAAAAAAAGTACAAAACATTTCTTCATTACAGACTACACCGTTTGACTAAATCTGAATTACAATTTGTTTGTATACCATATGTAGTTTATGTGACGAAGGTGGTCAGGCCCCACATGCCTTTTATGAGTCAATGACTAAAGACCCGTCAACTTTAAATAGGTGATGCATTACCATGGCGACAGTTTTCATAAGCTGATGAAATCAGGGGCAGCCTTGATGAAGAGAGAGAGAGTAGACCTGTCCTCATCAGCTCGAGTTTTCCAAATAACCTGCTATCTTAACTATCCCATTTGCAAATTTTCCAGCTAATTTTTTGGTTAAGAAAATATCCTGAAAAATGTTGGTCTTGTTTCTAAAATATCCTGCTTTTTGGGAAACAGTGGGCTAATTTGCGCCCGTCTGAGCTAGTTTGTGAGGAGCGTATCGGTCTTGTGCAGACGCAATTTCCAGCTTCGGCATAATATCCCAAGTCTGAAAATAGCGGGTTATTCGACAAACTTGAGCTGATGAAAACAGGCCTGATGAAAGTGAAGGATGGGCTCAACACTGCATGAGTACCCACCCATGAAATTAAATACGCGAAGTGAGGAAATTAGCAATGCAATGTGGGTCATTTACACGGCATTGAATGCATAAATCCGCCCCCTCCCACATGACCAACTTCCGAACTATGTCATCCATGGCATCCCTAGCTTGCACCAAATGGCAGCTAACAAGTGATGTACCTTGTACTGTGAAAGTATAAATATTTGTGGTACATCAATTTTTGCGGATTTCGCGAATTTTAGAACTCGCGAAAATATAAGCATGACTTCTTATGCGTGTCTTAAACCCGCAAATATGTTTGGGGTTGATCGCTCAGTGCAAAAAATTATTCACACAAAAATAACAGCGTTTACAGTATACAGTTTCTGATAGGTAACACATGATATTTTCAAAAGAAAAGTTAAATGTTTTGTTTAAATAGAGGTGTCGTGGTCTAGTGGATTTGTCACCAGACCGTGGGTCACATGGTTTGCGGTTCATGTCCCGCTGCGGCATTAATGTCCTTTGGCAAGACAATAATCTACATTTGCCACTCTCCACCCAAGTGAAGTAAAAGGTACCCAGTAGGAATGAATTCCTTGAATAATTTAGCACCTTATTATGATGACTCAGCTACAGCCAGATACTAATATGATTATAAGCGCAATGGAGTATGTTCATATAGTAACTGTGCTAGATAAATGGACCTATTATTATTCACCTGTTCTTTGTCCATCCGATACTTTAGTTCAATGGTACAAAAATCCACAATATGCAATCTTGATTTGAATTTCAAGAAAACAGTCACAATTTGCTTCAAACAAAAATATGGGAAAATAAATAGCAATAATGTGTCGTTTACCCAGGGTAACCTCATCAGTAATGAATATTGATCAAGCTGAGGGCCCTGCAGTCATATTATTAACTCTGCATGAGCAGTCACTGAATTTCTTCATACTAGGTACCCATTTACTTCACCTGAGTGCAGGAGAGTGGCAAATGTAGATAACGTCTTGCAAAAGAATTTTAGTGCCGTAACAGGGATTCGAACCACGTACCTTGTGGTTAATAGTCTGGACGGGGGCTTCTATCCACTAGACCACAACACCTTGTGTTCAATATCAGAATGGCATTGAGATGGTTGAAGAAGGAGACGTAGGGTGTTAAAGACAGAGAGATGGAGAAAAAACTTGGGAAAAGAGAGATGGGTCTCTATAAAGCGCTTTGAGAGGGCCTTCGGTCCTGGAAAGCGCTATATAAGAACTAGCTATTATTATAATTATTATTTAGCAAAAGTTTCGCCAGCTTGATCAATCTATTAAAAAAAAAAGTCTGGTAGCAAGATTTTTGTGTCCTTCACAAAATGTCATTAAACGATCAATCTAGAAAGCAAGACAGTGTAAATGAGGGATAAATAGGTGAGGGAAAATGTGAATTTCCCCTCCATCCCCCCCCCCAACAAAACCCCTCTAGCTAGTAGGTTACCCAGGTGTACTCTAATTTGGCGACAATAGTCTCATTATAGCTCCATCGCTGCAGCGTGAAGGTACAGCGTGAAGGTACTTTACCGAGGATCGAGGAAAGAAAAGAAAACAATGGGCACAACTCCAGACAGATTGGATGTTGATTGAAAGAAAACTTGATTGAGATGAAAGAAAAACAATCCCTAACTTGATGAACAATGTCGGGTATCGATCGGGAGTTGGGGTTGGATGAAGAGGAAGATGGCTAGGAGTGGCGGGACCTTTGCTGATGCTATCCGTCTGGAAAGCTCTTTTATAGTCTATACAACAACATGGATACTATTCACTAGAGTAAAATTGTAGTCTGAATCTTTTGCTCTCCGTCTTTCTCTCTGTTGTTCTCTCTCTCTCTCTATCTATCTATCTCTCTCTCTCTCTCTCTCTATTTATTTCTATCTTCTTTAGCTACATTTCAATCTCTTCCTCCTTTCATCTATTTCCCTTTATCCATTTCTTTTTATGTCAAAATTTCTCTCTTTATCTGTGTCCGTCTCTATTTATATTTGTAATTTCACTTTCTCTCTCTCTCTCTCTCTCTTTCTTTTATCTGCATCCATCTCTCTCTCTCTCTCTCTCTCTCTCTCTCTCTCTCTTCTCCTCTCTTCTCCTCTCTCTCTTTCTCTCCCTCTCTCTAAGCTCCAACACTCAGACCTTCGTCTTGTCTGTTTGAAAGACATATAATTGAATATGTCTCCTTGTTATTAGCTTTCAGTCTGTTCTATTATTTATCTATTAAGCATACAATATTCATTTTAAGTATTCATTAATATGTTAATACATTTATCCCATTATCTATCAATAGATCTACTCCCATACAATTGTCCATCCATCTAATAATCTTTGCATTATTAATTGAAGTAATATATTTTCAATCACATAATGTTTCAAAAATATATTGTACACAATTGTCTTTGTTTTTTAATTCTAATCTGATAGATTTACATTGTAATGATCCAGGTATATCCTGAATAATTATAAACTTATCACGAATAACTTTGCTTGCATCTGACATTAAAAGTTGCCAATGTTTACTTTGATAGCAGTAGGAATCCTGGTTATCAACTTCCCAGGTACATCTTCCCACATACACCAAGTAATATAATACTTTGGTTCTATATCCAACCAGTAAATTCTAACGTAGATTATTCCTTTATTTAATGAGACTACAAAGAAGGTGATCAAAATCCACGCCCCTCATCTTTTCATTAATCTTTTATAACACTTATAAGACCTGGATATATTCAAACTAATCTGAGTCCCAGAAAATTGTCATCATGATCTAGCTAATGTGAGACAGCGACCGTGTTCATAAGCAACCTCTTTTGAGTTATGCACTTTTCTCTATTTACAAAAGCTTTGTTGGGAAAGAATTTAAAAAGAAAAGAACAAAACACAGACTTCTTCACATTTTGTTTTACCTATTGAATTATTGTTTAATGATAAAAGAAAATATAAGAAAGCTATGTATATCCCTCCAGAAATGGAGGTAAATGACAGAGGAAATAAAGAAGACCAGAAATGGTTATTTTACAACAACAGCCAACAAAAAAATAAACAACCTCTACTTGGATACATCATCTGACTTAGAGTGAAAGGTTTTTTTTTCCCTCTTTTATTTCTTTCCAAAATCTAGGCCATTTCATGTTTGACATTTGAATTTCCAATAAAGGGAACAGCAACATATTAAAAAGGACAAAACCCTCAGGCATTCAGCCCAATTCTACATTATAATGGATGGTCACTTTTAATATCTGAATTTCTCTGTTTCTCTTAATAATAGTACTCTATTTCCTTTGTATGGCTAAATTTTGTAGGTGCATTGACAGCTTACTTTAGCCTTAGGGTGGTTAGTTCAATATTATTCTTCAATGAAAATATTCAGGACAAATCATTAAAAACCTCCAAGACAAGTCATATTAGTATGATTTGCCCATCAAAGACACTTTTTAAAATGGAAACCTAGCTTTGCTAAGAATCAACTTAACCCTCACTGTGTCAGAGCCTATTTCAATAGAGTAACATTTCAAATCATTTCAAAGACTACATGCATCTTGAATGTGTATATTAATTCTTGTAGCTCTCTTGAATTATTGCAAAATATCAGTCGGAAGTTCAAGAATTTAAAAGTTTGTAAAAGTTTGGAGGCTCTTTATATGAGCCAACATCCTGGACATATTTTTTTTTTTAATTATTAATGTCTATATATCTAGATGTATGGTATATGTTTGTAAACTTTGGTGGCACATTAGGTAGGTTGATAACAGCTTGTATTATTATGAATAACGAAAGAAATCACCAATAAAAATATGACCTGTTATTTTGTAATCATCATCTGTTTGGAGCCAGAAGGTCATTAACTCATATGATTTAACACAGATTTAATGCCCTTCTGGCTCTGAATGGATGAGATTGTTCTTTTTTGGTAGCAGAAGGAGTGAAACAGTACCTTTAAGTGAAAGCACATCGTGTTCTGTTGAATGTACACATGTACTTCTTTCATCGATTCAGTATTGTTCATGCACCACCTATGTTTATACATTACATTAACATACATAGCACTACGCACATGAGCAGGTGAGGTTACACATTCCTCATGCCTGTCCCTCAGGCTTAACCCCATCACCACTGCAACCGCAAGACCGTCTATGACAAGACCGCCACAGGAAAGAGAGCGAGATCCTCTGGGTTAAACTTGCGAGGTGCATCATCCGATATACACGTGAGCCATGGCTGTCAGGAAACAATCCTCATGAAAATTCAGACAAACAGAAAAGGCCCAAAATGGAATTCACGGGCGCAACCCGATACCCGAGGACATACATCACGTAAGAGAGTAGGAAGAAGATGAAGAAAGTCGAAGGAAGATGAAGAAGGGTTCAGGGTGAACTGATGCACAGGAGAGTTTGAGAGAGATGCGGGAGGAAAAGGGTCGATAGCCAAGGAGACGGTGAGGTGAAACGGGAGACACAAGCCGATGATCTTGAAGCGGGGAACGTTGTAGGAGTGAACGAGAGGGAACAGGATCCCTCCGCCAAGGGCCACTTGACACACCTCAATGACACCCTAAGTACCATTACCAATGCAGTCTTGACACACAAAACGGAAGAGGGAGGTTGCATAGGGTTAAAAAGCGCCAAGACCTAATTCAGATAGAATTGACTTGGAGGGGGCATATACACATTACCCCTTGCAAGATTCATAGGGAGAAGTGAGTTTGCATAGGGTTAAAAAGCACAGAGGCCTTCTGGTAGGAGGGCTTAGAGGGGGCATCGGTGTACCCCTTGCAAGCTCCAAGTAAAGTTATATATGTAGACAAAGGGAGAAGGGAGGTTGCATAGGGTTAAAAGGCACAGAGGCGTTATGGTAGAAGGGCTTAGAGGGGGGCATCGGTGTACCCCTTGCAAGCTCCTAGTAAAGTTATTTATGTATACAAAGGGAGGAGGAAGTTAATTTGCATAGGGTTAAAGGGCACATAGGCCTTCTGGTAGAAGGGACTTGGATGGGGGCATCGGTGTTACCCTTGCAAGCTCCTAATAAAGTAATATATGCAGACACAACAGGAGAGAAACCCTTCTAATGGAAGTGTATTGGAAGGGGCATCAGTACTACCCTAGCTCACTCCACGTAAAGTGATATATGTGCATGTGTATGCATAGTACAAACGCAATATGGTTTGGATTATTATATACACATGAACCATTTGCTAATATGTCATGATTGAGCCTGCAGCACACATCTGAAACTTTGCTGCAAAAAAAACCCAACATGCATAAATAGGCAAACAGAGGTACAGCAAGGTGGCAAAGAAGATTGTCTCAGAAGAAAATTGAAAGATTTAGCAGAGAAGTAATGGTCCTCACTGCCATCCAAATCATCAATGCATCTGTTTGGAGCCAAAATGCTGTTTACTCATATTCTTCAACACTCTTCAACAGACACATTATAATTTCTTCAATGGGAATGAAACATTTCTTCTGGAGCTTATAAAAGAATTATCAACACCCCTATAGAGTAGCGAAGTGCTAACATCATCTTTGCTCATCATCCAGGTTACTGGTTCCAAACAACAGAGCCAACCTATCGCTCTTCCTCCGCCTTTCAATATCAGGGTATCAACATAACCTTGCTATCTAGAGGTCATCGTGAAGGTGACTTTGAAATCAATCCTCACCTGGAAGACACCCAAAACTCCTGAAACCCAAAACTACTATGCTTGAATCCTTTTAACACCAGACACCATAAAAGACGACTGGAGTTCTTTTTCAGAGAAATTCAATTTCAGAAGAATGTCTCCATTTTAGTTTGATCACACTTCAAGAACCATTCTCAATGTGACAGTACGGTCACACTACTCATTCTCAAGTTACAATTCATGCCTTTTTTTATAGTGCAATAAGACTCTTTTCAGGTATTCTTTTTATAGATGTAACCAGTTACTATTCCATTCACAAATTTTCAAATTGTATGGGGGGGGGGGGGTATATAATTCACCATCCAATATTCTTTGTAACTGAATTCAAAGCACAGAATGTATTTCAACAAATTCTTAAATTTTTTACGAAGATATTTCTGCAATACAAAAGAGGCCAAACCCTTTGAATGTTTGATTATTACAAAGTCCTGACTCTATAATGCAAATAAGACGTGATTGCAAAATGGCAACTTGAAAGAATTTCTCTTTAAAAACATCATTTCAAACATTAATTTCCGGGGTCCTTTGCCTGTTCTCTCCCCCACATAGAGATGGTCTTCAGTGTAATGACAAGTTTCCCTATTTTTCCCCAGTGGCGTAGCCAGGCTCCGGCCTCAAGAGGGGCCAAAACACCTGAGCTTACAGAAATTATTGTTCAACAAGAATTTGACGTTGATTGCCCTGGAGAGTGTAACGAGGGAGAGTGGGTGATGATGATGACGATTCACAGCATTTGTATGTCGCCATATATCTGTTTAAAAAAACATTCAAAGGCACTGGGTGGGGTGGGGGGGGCAGTGATTTGAGGGAGAAAAAAATTTATATTATTAACTTTCAAATTATTCCCTTACCTGTTAGCTATGGCGTTATTTTATTTCTTATCCAGAAATTTGTTAGAAAGGGCAGATTGCCCCTCCCCCCTCCCCCAACTTCATGCCCCTCCCTCGAAAAGTGGTTTCTCCCCAAGAGTCCTGCTTAAGGAATGAGGCTACCACCGGCGCCCATTTCCGTTCGATGCTTTTCTCCACTCCAGTTACCTAGGGCTAATTAATAAACCTGGATAGCAAGGTAGACTTGGCAATATTTTGTCATTGTGCAAAGGAAAAAAAGTATGAAGAAAAATGATTGCATCCTAGATCTGAGCTCAGAATAGATAAAGTCACAACTTCATTACCAAGTTCAACACCTTCTTGTCAGATAGACTTAAAGCCTGTATGTACTAGACTTAAAGCCTGTCTGTACTAGTTTGACCAGGGGGAGTGGACCTCCCTGCAAGGTCACTGACAGGTGGTCATCTCATAAAATCAGCTCCAATTAACATAAGAAAAAGGGAATCATGGGGGACCAACGAGTACCGCTTAGGCATTGTTTGTCATATAGAGGGCGCAAGTAGCTACAAGCTAGTGCAGTGGGGCTTTAAAACTTTATGTCTTGTCTTTCTACAGATAATACAGACATTTCATTATTGGAAATGCCCTCCAGAGAGCAACTCTTTATTCATCTGCAGTGCATATTCTTAAAGCCCATCTGTACTAGTTTGGCCAGGGGGATTAGACCACCCAGGAAGGTCACTGACAGGTGGCTATCTCATTAACTCAGCTCTCAATTAACATAAGAAAAAGAGGATCATGGGGGGACCAATGGTCACCGACTAGGTACTGTTTTCTATATAGAGGGAGCAAGTAGCTGCCAGTAGTACAGTGGGCCTTTAAACTTCACGTTTTGCATGACATATATCTTGAAAATATATTTGAACAGTTTTGCTATATCATGTTGTATCATTTGTATAGCATTCAATATGTTTTATATGTATTGATTTTTTGTGTCACAACTTTTAATTGTATAAAAAGTGCTACGTTTATAGAGCAATACTTGTTGTCGAAAGAGCCGCCACGAATAGAAATGACTGAAATAAATGCATGAAAATTAAGTAAAAGCAATATTTCATATAGTTGGAGCCACGATATCTTATCTCTCACAACTCATCAGTATTCGTCTTCTAATCATCCGTACATATCCTTCAATTTTATTCTCCTCACTCCCATCTAAAGTGCTTCTCAAATTTTATTTCCAATGTGGAGTAAGAAAATGAGGACGTGGAAATGAGACCAAGAGAAATAATCGATACAAGTTAATCGCAGCCTTGGCCGTGGAATTCAATATAAATGTATGTTTTTAACGAAGAGACGAAACTCTGACGATGGGAAGAGAAGGTAAATTGTTCTTAATGACATCCTGAAGCTGACGTGGGGTTTGTTTGCTTCTGTGCTTGCGTGTGCAGTCAGGCGAGAGAGTGGTGGTAAGCACATCTCTGCAATCTCTTCAGTGTCTGCTGAAGCAAGCGCTAAGTGGAAGAATTGATATCAATCTGGACGGTAAGGGAGAGTATGAGAAAGTGAATGAGGGGGAGAGAGAATTATGGAAAAACAGAAAGAGAGAGAAAGGGAGGACATCTACTCGATACATTTGATGAAAATTCTACATCAGATATTTTTTTAAAGAAGATATCTTTTTTAAAGAAGATATTTTTTTTAAAGAAGACATTTTGAGCTCAAGGAGAAGATACAAATCTGATATCAATTAGAGGGTACAAAGCAGTACCCAAATTATGAGAGAAATACCATTCCAGTTAAGTCTAATATAATATTTACAATGCAATCATACCCTAAAGAAATATTGTCAAAACTTTCTTTCTAAAGAGTTAAAGAAACATTTGTTCATGTACACAAGCACAAAGATGATGAATCTGATCCATGGTATATCACAAATCCAAAAGATTCCATTTAAAGGGACTATGTCCCATTTGCAGGCCAAAAAAAATGAAAAAGTTAAATTCCAAATGCATTTGAAAGATAATACTAATTTAGAACTTCCCTAAAAAAGGTGGGGCTTGAAAATGTCTTCAAGTGGGAAAATAACGACTATTAGTTGTAAAATCGACTTTAGGGCTATAGAGCCCAAAAGTAATGTACCGAGTAATGTACCGAATGGTCATACGTTTTATGCTGCGCAAAGATTCAATCAGTTTAATCTTGGCCATCACAAGAAGTGGGTTATTGATGTAGACAAATACTCATGTACTCACAACTCTTTTCATGTATGTTATTACCAAAGAAGAAAACTAGATGGAATTTTGACTGCGCGCAGTCGAAAATGATGCCTCCGCCATAGAGCAATTTAAACAAGTTTGGAGTTTAAATCTCCAGTGGTTCTTGAGATATCATGATAACAATCTCAATGTATGGAATTTCATAAGTTGACCTCTGTGACCCTTGACCTTTGACCTACGTGCTCCAAAATCTAATCAGATTGTCTTCCTATGGTGATACACACTATCATTAAGTTTGAAGTTTAAATCTCCAGTGGTTCTTGAGATATTATGATATGGTGATACATACTATCATTAAGTTTGAAGTGAAAATTCTCCAGTGGTTCTTGAGATATCGCGATAACGATCTCAATGTATGGAATTTCATAAGTTGACCTCTGTGACCCTTGACCTTTGACCTACGTGCTCCAAAATCTAATCAGATTGTCTTCCTATGGTGATACACACTATTATTAAGTTTGAAGTTTAAATCTCCAGTGGTTCTTGAGATATTATGATAACAATCTCAATGTATGGAATTTCATAAGTTGACCTCTGTGACCCTTGACCTTTGACCTACGTGCTCCAAAATCTAATCAGATCGTCTTCCTATGGTGATACATACTATCCTTAAGTTTGAAGTTTTTACATCTCCAGTGGTTCTTGAGATATCATGATAACAATCTCAATGTATGGAATTTCATAAGTTGACCTCTATGACCCTTGACCTTTGACCTACGTGCTCCAAAATGTAATCAGATTGTTTTCCTATAGTGATACACACTATCACTAAGTTTGAAGTTTAAATCTCCAGTGGTTCTTGAGATATCATGATAACAATCTCAATGTATGGAATTTCATAAGTTGACCTCTGTGACCCTTGACCTTTGACATACGTGCTCCAAAATCTAATCAGATCGTCTTCCTATGGTGATAAATACTATTCCTGAGTCTTAAGTTTAAATCTTAAATGGTTCTTGAGATATTGTGATAACGGTCAAATGGGACGGACGTACGGACGTACGGACGGACAACCCGAAAACATGATGCCTCCGGCACCACCTTCGGTGGCGGAGGCATAAAAAGCCAGTCAGTCACTCAATAGTGTTTGACAGTAAGGTCTAGCAAGTAAACGGTTTTCCTTGCATAATTTGAATATGAGGACACTGCTAACGTTTAAATTTCAGAGATAGGACATACATGACATATTCATAATTCCTGCACAGTTCTACAGCATTTGAGGTTGGCTGCAAAAGAGACATAATACCTTTAAATCCATCATTTTAAATGCTTCCTATATTGTGTATCATTAATTTAGTTAAAGGGTAGCTTATATTGGGGCTTGAACCGGCAACCTGCCCATCTCTGGTGAGTGCTCATACCACTCAACTACCACATCTCTACTATCAAGAAGCTCAACTTAAAATGAAATACTTTTTAAACTTTAGGATATATCGATTTATCTTACTAACTGCTCTAGATCTTAGGGAGATTACAGTTCTTTCATATTTCACACTGTTTTACCTTGCCTGTCATATCTATGCATTTTGAAACTTGATACTTATTTTCCGTACATTATACTTGATTTGAAATCTTTAATTTTTTTTGTGTGTGTAATCTACTCTTATACGCTTGTATAAAAATAGAAGAAAACAAATTTAATTGTTTTTTGATATAAAATGTGGAATAAATAAACTTAAAACTTAAAACTTCAAAAGACAACTTAAATTTATTGACTTTAAAGAGTTATTGAATGTTTTCAGCTTTTAAACTGAATAAGAAAAATTAATTTTCAAGAGCTAGCTTCTATCTATTCCAATCAACTTGAAAATGTAGAAATATATTAAGAAAATACAAGCATTGATGTATAAACTGTTTACCATTCACGGAGGCAGAAAATAATTTCACTGTTTAAATGGAAAGCGTGTCTGTGTAGAAATACAAAGAATTAATCATCATTTGAAGGATTGAAATGACGCAAGCAAAGTTTCTTGGACTTGGTAAAGGTTTGGGTAAGATTGATCCGATGACATCATATTTTGATTAAACGCAAACACCGCAGAGATGGACTACTTATCGAGTGGTTGCTAAGTGTCTGCGTTTAAGAGGATGACTTTTGGCGGATTGGTCACGTATAGGTACGATCATAAATGACAACAATTTGCGTAGTTTAATCCCGAGGGTTTTTTGCAGGAGGTAGTTTAATTATACTTTGATTGAATATGTGTGGAGGCTCCGTTATTCTGGGAAGTTGATTGATGAAATACATTAGACATCAACTTCTTCTTGATGCTTATTTTTGTTTCTCTTCTGTACTTTCTTCATCTTCTGTACTTTCCTCATCTTCTTCTTCAACATCAACTCCTTATTCCTTATATTTCCTTTATTCTTCTTCCTTATCTTCTAAATTCTCGATTGTATCCTTCCTTTCCTCTACCATACATTTACCAAACATCAATACATAGTGAAGATCCCCATTCCATATTTATGGAACTCATCAATTTTAGCCCAATCCTTATTACCCCTTTCTATACCAAGCAATTATGCAAGATTATGTGAGATAAAGGGCATCTCTTTAAATCATTTGATATCTTTCCAAATCTCCCTCTCTCCCCCCCTGTCATTTCATAGTTAAAATGTCAGCAAGCAACCAAAATGAGAGTACCTTCTTGATATATATCCCTCTCTTGTCTTCTCTCTCTCTCTTTCTCTCTTTCTTCATGTTCACTGATTCTCTATCTTTCGCTCTCTCTCTCTCTCTCTCTTTTCTTCATATTTTTGAGTTTACTGTTGAAATCCTGACAAGAAAATGTTTTAAAAAGACTCTATTTCTCTTCCCTTTCCCTTTCTGTCTCATCCCATTCTCTCTCTCTATCTGTATTTGTGATCCTTCTCCCTCTCTCTCTCTCTCTCTTTCTCTCTCTCTCTCTCTCTCTCTCTCCTTCTCTCTCTCTCTCTTCCCCCGCCCAATCACTCCATCTCCCTTCTTCTATCTCCTATTTTCATCGCCAGATCTTCAGTCTCATAATAGCCATAAGTTTGCCTGCCTGATACCATGTTGTGATGCCATGGGGTATTTTTGTAGCAGTAATCATGTTTCTGCTTCGCTAGAGATTCTCCGCCCTGTATCTCCAAAGAAAAGGAAGCAAACCATTTCCTCTTCAAAATCATACCCTTGGAGAAAGAAAAAATCCTTTGAATTTTGAAATGTCATTTAATTTCAAAGCTCACCTGTTTAGGAAGAAAGTTTTAATGCTTTCTTTGTATTTTGATTTGCCAAATAAATGAAAATGACCCAAAAATGTGTTTTGATTATTCTGGATTATTTGATGCAAAAAATTTAGGAAATTAGACCAGTCTCATTTTCAAAGGTATGATTTGAAAACAGTTCATAGTGAAACACACAATATCAAAGTGCTCGGAGGAGGGGACCTGGTAAAATAGTAAAAAAATATTCAAGGCAGCTGTGAAGATGGAAAGAGTTTGAGCAGTACCAAATAACTTCTTGAGCAAGGCATCCTTCTTCAAGAATATTGTGAAATAAGTTACCCATCAAGGATGCAAACTACTCCTACAAAATTAATTATCCTTTCCTTGATGATAAAAGTAGAGGCTTTTTAGAGGGGATGAGGAAAAGAAGATTAAGGGCATGATATACTTTTTACAAAAATAATTCAAGGAACTGATCCATAAAGACCCCTAGCTACCGCTCCCTCTCCCCCTCAGATTGACACCTCTTAGCTTAGTTTGGTAAAACAGTCACTGCTGTTCTACAAGGTTGCCAACCAATGACGCACTCCTTCCAAAACTATTAAACATCCTCCTCTCTCCCTGATACAGGTAGGAGCTATTACCCACCTTAAAGATGGAAGGCTGGGCAAAATTGCTCTGCTCTATATACTGGGGGAGATAACTGCCCCCTACTTCCCCGATCAAAGCTTCCAAGCTTTGGTATAAATAGAGTCACTGCTGTTCTGCACGGTTGCTCATCAATGATACCCTCCTCCCAAACTACCAAACATCCAGCGTGTCCACACACAAAACAATTTATCCCGAAACTCTATAACGAAACGTCGTATAAAGAATCATCGTATAAATTCCAGGATGTCCACACACAGAAGGAAGTAATCCTGAAACTCTACAGCGCAATGTCGTATGGGTGCGCAGTTTGTTACTGCCGTCATGAAATGGAAGCAAAAATGAGAGGGCAGGTCTCCTTTCGCTTGAGGTCACGTTAAGCCCCGCCCATTTCTAGTTCTAGTTTGACTAGTTATACTAGTTATGTCCACACACAACATATTCCGTGATTAGGCGTGATTAGGCATGATTATTTATACGTCGTATAACGAAACGCATGTTTGGGCATCGTTTCGTTATACAAAGTTTCGTTATACGACGTATAGTTAGTAAGCGTCCACACACACAATTTCATCGTATAACTATCGCGAAACAGTATAACTATCCCGAAACAGTATAACTAATCACGCCTAATCACGGAAAATGTTGTGTGTGGACACGGGGTATGTCACTGCTGTTCTGCACGGTTGCTCATCAATGATACCCTCCTCCCAAACTACCAACCATCTCTCTCCCTCTCTCTCTCTCTCTCTGTCTCTCTTGTCTCTCTCTCATTCTCTCTCTCCCTCTCTGTCTCTCTCTCTCTCTCTCTCCCTCTCTCTGACACAGGTAGGAGCATCATCCTCCTAGATCAGAGACAGCTAATGCAACTCACACAGCTGACCCAAGCAAGATGATGAGGTAATCAAAGACTGAAAACGTGTCCGCATCACATCTCCATCAACCACTGGGCATCATCAAGGGGCCGAGGTGCTCGACGCCCATGACATTCGGGACCAGGGATGTGGGTGGTTACCACGGTAACCAGCATCTCGTACCTGCACATGAATATGCTCTGCAGCATTGTTTGAATAGGTGACATGTATATGTATATGTATATGAGCATGAAGGAGTATCCAAATGAATGAACAAGAGACAGAGAGAGAGAGACAGAGAGACAGAGACAGAGACAGAGACAGAGACAGAGACAGAGAGAGAGAGAGAGAGAGTCAAAATCTATGACAGAGGACACACAATAATTTCAATGAAACAAAAATTGAATTTTGCGAAAGAGAAAGGAGATAACATAATTGAGTCGTGTCTACAGGGCGTATCATAATAAAGGATATTGAAGTTTAATGACGATTTATATGAAAACTACTGATTTCATAATCAAGCATTTTATGTCTGTTGTAAAGGACAGAATGTCCTCTTGTTAATGACACCCCGATCATACTACTACTGTCACAGTTGACTGAATAACAAAGCATTGCTGTCCACCATGCGAAAGGTGCACTGTGCCAAGTTTGATAACATTTCCTTCTTAGACACATAATCCACTCATTGTTCAGCATTTCAATATGTCTGGGCTGACACAAGCACTAATCTTTAGAATTTATCTGTGAATGCTAACTTGTCACAGTGCACCTTTCACATGGTGGACAGCAATGCTTTGTTATTCAGTCAACTGTGACAGTAGTAGTATGATCGGGGTGTCATTAACAAGAGGACATTCTGTCCTTTACAACAGTCATAAAATGCTTGATTATGAAATCAGTAGTTTTCATATAAATCGTCATTAAACTTCAATATCCTTTATTATGATACGCCCTGTATATGTAAAGACTGGAATGGAAAAACAACCAAAATTAAATGAATATGTACACTAATTCTTCTCATATCAAAAGAGAGGGAATTGTGATTTGAAATGAATTTTAACGAGGAAAAAGGCAGGAAAGGCGGGATAGACAGGGAAAAAGAAAAAGAAAGAAATGCATGGACTATAAAAGGAGGGGGAGGGAGAGCGAGAGAGAGAGAGAGCGAGAGAGAGAGCAAGAGAGAGTGAGAGAGAGAGACAGAGAGACAGAGACAAAGAGACAGAAAGAGGATAACGGGAGTGAGAGACAACAATTAAAACAGAGGGTAAAACACATACTTGTAAAGGATTATTAGCGACAAACAAGTCTGAGTTTGGGATGCCTATATCTGCCTATAAATATCCGCTGTAATCTCGAGCAGAATCAACATTGGAAGATGGTAATACTTCCAAGTTGAAAAACCTTTATTGATGGGTTCAGCCAAGAATTGAGGAGGGATGAGAAATTCAAAATAATAAATGAAGCCGTAGCCATAGCAACATGGATGACATCAATTGAACAAAGGTATACTGTTCTATCATTATTATTCTTTCTTATGATTAAACTTGGCTACGGTGTGGGAGGTGGGTGCATCAATGGCGAGAAGACCGTAACGGGGGATGCAGAAAGAGCTTTGATTAACAGGTAACTCTTAATATGCCACACCTTTCCAAAAGAACGATTTAACATACATTTTCCTGCATATCTTGATGATTCCTGGTTAAAGGTCTTGCAAAAATGTCATTAACACACTGAGTGCTGAATTCTCTCATTACTATAAGCTTAATACAGGGCCAACATATTTTCCAGTGGGCAATGGGTTGCCAGAAGTTATAAGTGCTCATTCAAGTCAGAAATAGCTCATTAGATGGGTTTAATCACAATTAGTAATTATATTGTTCCTATCTGAATGTTGTATAAGAAACGTATAGCGAAACGCCTATTTGAGGATCGTTTCGATAAATAATCTAGTCCAAACATCTTATTGTATGAAAAAAGTATACCAGGGCAAGGCTTACTATAAGTGCACACTCATGATTGGCAAGCTGTTATGTCAACTGACCTTGTCAAAATTAGATTCTTTAAATGTTGTTTTTTTGTCTATATATGCTCCTTTCGCTACACAATGATTCTTTATATAAGGATTCTTTAAACATTTCTTTATACTTTTCTTTATACAAGTTTTGTATAAATTCACTATAAACTGAACAGGCAATTAGACATGATAGGCCTCCCACCCTGGTGCTGAAACTTAGCTGTACTTTCTATGACAATGTTATATTTGCTCTGTCCTTCGAAATCCCTTGGTAATAAAGACACCACCTTGACCCGTTTTCCCTCCCCGATCAATCAAAATCATCCAGGCGAAAGAAATAAGTTCAGTTTAGATGATATAACAATAAATGCAATAAAAGGAAAAAACAAACACCTACGGAGAATGAACAGAGTCGAAATTCTTAGGACGATATTGACTTCCGCCTAGTTTAGGTTTTGTTTTTTCGTGTCAAATAGAGCGGAAGTGACCGTCATATATTAGTCGGGAAGAGTCGGCCGACGGACGGACGGCGGGTGTGTCCCTGACGATTAAGTGCTGGCACCCGGTCGCTGAACTGTATATCATTCACTCAGCAATGGAGGGATGTGTGAATTGCTTAATGACCTGAAAAGTGGAATCTAGCTTTAATTCCTTGGTACTGTGTGATAATTATATCTTTTAACTCTGAAGGACAAAGTGCCTTTTTAATTGGTTATCATTTCTCTTCAGATATACTGATAATACGAGGGCAGTAGGGGACAGAATTTGATGATTATTATGTCTGTCTATTCAAACGCTATGACGTCTCTACAATTGTTTATTTGTAAATGAAGGCTGACAACACAAGGATGCCAATTGTCATTCAACTGGGAAGAAATTGTGAAGAGATGAGATAAGAAATGGATGATGAGAAAGAAGAAGAGGGAGAATTAGGTAAAAGGGAAAGGAGGAATAGGTTTCAAAGAGAGAAAGAGAAATTTAAAGTGAGATAGAGAAAGATCCAAAAACAAAGGGAAAGAAATGAAATGGGAAGAGATATAGATGGATAGTGAGGAAGAAAGAGAGAGTGTGTGTGATACAAAAAGACAGAGAGAGAGAGACAGCAAAGAAGGAAAAAAGAAATTGGTAGGGAGACAGAAGGAGAGAGAGATGGAGAGAGATGGAAAAGATGAAAGGGAGAGAGAATGAAAGAGAGACGAAAACAGAGGGCAGAGAGATAGAGAAAGAAAAAGAAAAGGAGAAAGAGAAATCGGGAGAAAAAGCAATAGAGAAAGAGACATCATAGGAGAGAGAATGAAATAGCCAAGGGAGATATTAGTAAGGTGACAAATCTCTCAAGCACTTTGTTGAACCCAGGCAGAATCACCTGAGCAGAGACAATGTCATGCTGGAACACAGAGGTGGGGTTAATAGCCGCCACCCGAGACGATCCCGACACGCACCGCTGTGCCCTCAAGATTGAGGGATGACACGGGATAGGTGCTTATCAATGAGATGGGTGGATCATCACAGAGAGAGGCAGGATGAGACTGTGGGATGAAGAATGAGGAGATGGAGGAGGGAGAGGAGGAGGAGGAGAAGGAGAAGTGAGGGATGACACGGGATAGGTGCTTATCAATGAGATGGGTACATCATCACAGACCAAGGCAGGATGATACTGTGGGATGAAGAATGAGGAGATAGAGGAGGAAGAGGAGGGAATGGAGGAGGTGGTGGAGGAGGAGGAGATGGAAAAGGTGGAGGAAGAGGCAGAGGAGAAGTGAGGGATGACACAGGATAGGTGTCTATCTATCAAATGGCTGCATCATCACGGAAATAGAACATGGAGGGATAAAGAGAGAGGACTAGGAAGATGACAAGGTATAGGAGGAGAAAAGAGAGGAGAAGAGAGAAGGGAGGAAGAAATAAGGATGACATGGTTGCTTATCAGTGAGATGGGTACATGATACTGAAAGAGGAAACGGAGGAAGAAGCAGAAGAGAGGGAGAAATAAGGAAAAGAAGGGGAGAAGGGAAGAGGGGAAAGGAGGAGAAAAATGAGAAAAATTGGACAACAAGGAATAGGTGTTCATCAATGGGATAGATCAGTCCATCTTTTCAGGTAGAGGGATAAATATACAGGAAGAGAAGGAGGAAGAAAAAAGGGAAAGGATGAGAAGGGACAAAAGAAGAGGAGAATGAAAAGGAGGAAAGAAGAAGAGGGGAGAAGGAAGATGAGCAGGAGTAGGAAAGAGGAAAATGAGAAGTAAGGCAAGACATGAAAGAGGTGCATCTCAAAGAGATGGTTTCATCAGCACATTGGGAACAAGGATGTTTATGGGATAACGAAGAAAGAGTGGATGGTGAGAAGGAATTGTCGCCTTGTTTCTAAATTTATTCCTACAGACTTGATGTCTGAGTGGCATTCCCTCTAGTATCACAAACAATCAGTAGCAAGAGCCATAACAAACATAAATACTATATTTTGTCATTATATTGGGTGCACATAGATTAGAAAGACGTGTTCTTTTCAAATTCATTCCTTGAAAATTTGACAGGAAATCCCAAGACAAGGGAAAGCACAAAGCAGTCTAAATCCTAGCCTTAGGATCTAGCTCTTTTTTGTTAAATTTTTTAAATTTGTATAATGCATCATTATTTTCATCATAATAAATGAAGAATATACATCTTGATATTCTTCACAATTTCAAACAAATAAAGCTCTGAAGGCTTACCAAAACAGTACACAGGCTTTAACAAACCCATTCAATCTTGACAGGGGGATTATCATTTGATTTTGTTTTGGAATTATCTCATCTTTGCAATAACTTTGATCAAGATTTGATGACACTCTGTGCTAGTATATCCATGGTAAAGGAAGAAAAAAAGGTTCTCCACCCATGGTCAGTCGAGTAATTAAAACAAATATTAACCCAGTATAGTGACCCATTAAGAAACTTTAAAAAAAATCATGTCTGCCATAGTTCTTTCTTGCATGATGTGTAATCAACTTAATATGTAATTAATTAATCTGTTTTTTATAGATAAGGTGAAACACTTAATTGGCCCATCAGAGCACTCAGTGAAGTCTGCTGTTGCAGCACGTAAAACAAATTTGTAAGATTATCCGGTGATACTGTTGTTGACAAAATATTGGAGGGCATAATAAAATGTAATAATAAACGTACAAGATCATAAATTAAGTGCTCTGAATTAGAAAGAAATTTTCATTTGAATTACGTTTGAATCAAAATTTCGGGGGGAATATTATTCATCCTATCAGATTCAATCTAAAGAAGAAAAAAGGAATATATGAAAATCATTATTACCACTAGAAACGAGAAGGATGGAAGCTTCAAGTTTGATAGAATTTATCCATCAAATCCCTTCAAACAAATTTCAGTTAAGGACCTTATGTTTCTCAACAGATTTGATCTGTCAGCAATTTACTGGAGCAAATTTTGAGAAGCCTTCCGTTCGGACCAATGTCTTTCGGCATGACTTTGAAGTTGGTACATGCAGACGACTAAAAATGCATAGGGCACTTCAAGAAGGTAATATTAAACCAGACAACCAACAGATGGCATTATTAGAAAGTAAGAGGTTTGCTGGTGGTCACAGATCTCTTCTTAAAGAGAGAAAAAGATATATCTCTTTTCCATTTTCTTTTCATGATTTCAGGTAATTATTTATTCTATGAGACACTCAGTATAGTGGTACTTATCTTTCCAAAATCATGTGATTGTGAACACTTCCTGTTGCGATGTAATTTTTAGATAATCATGAATATATTCATAGCCCTGCTATGTCATAAATGGTAGGTTTCACATGCTCTTTGGGTTTTTGAAAACAATTATCCAGACTTTTCAACTACTGTTGATATTATTTTTATTTGTAAAAATGCAATATGTGATATTGTTCACACGACATTAGTGTTTAAAGAATAAATTTTGTATGATTATTCTTGTTTTACAGAAATAATTCCATTCTTTTTCTCTCTCTTTCTGCCCTCTTTCATTGGGCAAAACTACATATATCTTTAAACATTTTTCAAGATGTTATCATGTCTAACAGATCAATGGGTATAGCAGTGATCTTTAAACTTGAAGGTCCTCAGTCCCGTACTAATTAGTCAATATACAAAAGGGCATTAATCCTCAATTACCTTACTCCTAGGTTAGAGTTAGAGTCAATAATACCAAGGGAGTGTTTCACAAAGACTAAGATCAACTTTAAGTTGGACTTACATATGGCAAGCCGTTCATGCCACAGTTTGCTCTCACATTAATACTGGCATTTGTCTCTCAATGGATGTACGAATCATGGTCACACAAATCATGGTCACACATCTACAGAATTTATATTTTTGATATTTCATTATTGAAGGAAACTATATTATCTAAAGATCATAACGGTGAGAGTAAACAGTGGCATGAATGACCCTGCCATATTTAAGTCAATCTTAGCCTTTGTGAAAAACTCCCCATGACTGCTAACCTAGAAGTATTGCTCTTCTCAGGTACAACATGCACCAATCACTCAAAGTTTTTAGCAGAATGTTTATGATGAACCTCATTATGCACAAACTAAATAAATGTTTAACCAGTTGACTACCACATTATCTAATTTCCATAGGCTTAATACAACGACCACCCGGTCCCAGTAGGCAATGGATTAATAACTCGAAACCTGAATAGGAATGATGAATTACGAATGATAGCATCATCAAATCAATCAAGGGTGAATTACATCTGTGGTTTTCTTCCCTTCTTCAAAATATTGGGAGGGTATATCTACCATCTATCGGCATACCTGCATGTAATACGATTGACAAAAATAGCTCGTCACGGCTCAAAACTGTCTCATTTAGGTATGCATCCATGTTGGGGATTGTACGTGATGGGATCTCTGATGAGAATGATATATCTTTAAAGGTATAGTCTGAGTTTGGGATCCCATCTGTACGAATAACAAACATAAATTATCATTTTTATAGTCACCGGTATTGATGACAGAATAGATTTATTTGTCATTCAGGGGTTGTATAGAAACAAATTTGAAATTATTTTGATAATGGTGAATGTATGATTGAAAATTTTCTTGGAGGAGAATAGAAATTTCTGATTTTCTTTAGTACAGAGCAAATGGGAGGGAACCCGCAAGATGCGTTAGAGAGTTGCCATTTTATGTTTGATTGATTGCATCTTCAAAATTCATAACTTTGTTATTTATAATTGGTTTTTGCTCAAACTTTCACTGACCTATTCCTCTCATCTTTCCGCTTCTATTTAAACTTAATACCAGGGTGGACTTCCCCTTTAAGAACCTTGATGATAGTTAAGACGCTACACAAGAAATCAAAATCATTACTTTTTATTCAGTGCATGTCATTGTTTTAGCAAGATTTCATAAGTGCAAATTTCGCTTGGTTAAATGAGCCATCAACTGAATGCTAACCAACTAAGACTGACTATAAGTTTCTCTCAAAAGGCAACCCATTACCAGAACTCAAGTATTATCTTTAATTGCACTGTTAAGAAGATCATCTTTCAGCATGGATTACATGATGTTTACATGTTCAAGGCTCTTTACAAGATAGCTTGGATCATGGCATTGGGCTATCAAAGACTCCAATGATGAAAAACTTGATTCATGTCATCAAGTCGGTGATAAATATTGAGATAAAGAGAGAGAGTTATCCAATGCTTCCTAAACGGGATGAGATGAAGACGAATTTACAATTTTTTAAGCATTTGTAAAGGGATTTGGACTCCTTGGAGTCATCATTAACAGTTTATATGTATATATAGATAATCATCAACTATCTAACAAAGTTGATTCCTTAAATGCCTCCATGCTCTTCCTGTGATGATATTATACTATAAGTTGGCAGCTGAAGACTGTTTAAAAATTACAAGGGTCTTAATTTATTAATTACATTTTGACATTTGGTAGCAAGTAGCTGAACTAAATGAAATTTTCATGCATAGTATGGTTTAGGAAAGAGATGTTCTCGACCACCTCAAAGGCTTGTTAAGGATCATCAGGCCTAGCAACATCCAAATCATGCAAATCAATGATTTATGATCATTATTAATCACAAGAACTGGCAAAGAATTATCCATCAGGTTTGCATCACAAAAGAGGTCTTTTTTAATTTTGCACATTTTAATGATGACTAGAAAATGTATCCACTATTGTACAAATACAATTCACACCTTTCAAACTAATAAATCAACCTAAAATGTAATTTCTGATCTATACTATTTTACAAGGTACTGTCGAATTAATACATTTGAACGTTGAAAGCTAGAGCTAAAGTTTGGCTAGCTTCCTGCTAGAGAGATTTGAAGCGCAACTCAAGCTGGAAAAGGGAAATTTTTAAAGTTTCGGAAGGATGAGGATGGTGGAGCTGACAAGAAAAAAGGGAAAATTTGTAATTCTGAGAAGAAAACACGTTTCCAGACTGATCTTGGAGACAGGATAGAGGGCTCCGATACATTCACATTTCCGGGATTGTTCCTCCGCCCCTCCGTAATGGCTCCAGATTGGGTTTCGCGACATCAAAAAAGGACAGGCTACCACTCAACTATCCCTCCCTGCGGATTCCCTCGTGTTCACCATGAAGCAGTTTCTTGAATTAATATTTCATGTCTAAACAGCTCCCCGTCTCTTCCCCTTAAAAATTCATGGTGAGCCCTGACAATGAATGAACGCGGATGAACCCCAATTGACTCATGGGTGTCCAGGCGGCGTTGATGAATGTTCTGTTGTTTGCTTTCAGGGATCAACATGAATGTTGCGAGAGAAAATGACGTGAGAAAGAGAGATAGAGAGAGAGAGAGAGAGAGAGAGATAGAGAAAGAAAGAGAGTTAGAGAGAAAGAAAGAGAGTTAGAGAGAAAGAAAGAGAGTTAGAGAAAGAGAGAGAGAGAGAGAGAAAGACAAAAACATGGATGTCTTGATAATGTGACATTTTACTATAGTGGCTCAACTGTTGATTGACTTGTTAACCCAATGCCCATTACTGGTGTGTTGGCTCAGTCAGTAGAGCATCCGCCTCACAACCGGGGGTCGTGGGTTCGAACCCCGGCCGCGTCATACCCAACAACGTTAAAAGACGGAGCTGCTGCTACCTTGTTTGCCGTTCAACAATAAAGTGGGATATAGAGCAACGTTGATCTGACGCTGCTCAGTGCCTGCCGGGCTCTTGATCAATTGGGCAAAAAGAATTTCCATTTTCGGTTTAACTTAATAAAATTTGGAGTGGACTTTAAAAGATTATTAATATTAACCAGAAGAACGTGGAATAAAGTCTATGAGAGTGATCAAAAATCACTAGTAAGAGGGTGAACTTTTAGTCTGAAAAAAAAAATCTCCTTTTGATATGAGAAGTACAGTTTACTCTGCTTGCTTTCTGGGTAATCTTCCACAACATAATGATTATTTTGCAAAGATTTTGCATCATAAAACCCCTGGGATAATACTATTAATAAAATCAATAATAATAGTTAATCAATAATAAAGATGAAGTACCTTAAAAAGAAAAGGGGGCTTAGATCTCAAAACAAACTGGTGAGCTAACCTTACAAAGACAATCAACTCAAAAAATACTCTCAACTTCACCTAATATGATCTTGGCTGTTTCTTTGGGGGCACATTTAGGCTATTCTGTTCGACATTCCTATACAAAGTTGTATTCTTGCACAAGAAAATCGCCACAAAATGAGAAACTGAAGACAACACACATTGAATAGAATACAAAAGTACTTTCACGTAAACCTGACCAGACATTTAGGATGTCCAACTATTACTTTCATTCCAAACGTCTCCACTTTAATTTAGGGTATGCACTTTGAATTCATTCATAGAAATGTTCATGATTGAAAAATGTCTGTAGGAGAAATCATTAAAGTAGCGGGGTACTCTCCAACCAAGCTGACCAAGTACTCAAGATGGACCACTTTGAATTCATTCATAGAAATTGTCATAATTGAAAAATGACTGTTCTAGGAGAAATCATTGAAGTAACAGGGTACGAACCCTCCATGGAAGCTGACCAAGTACTTAAAGGTAAAGACCAGTATTGGAAACGCCCTAATTTCAAAAAATGAAATGGAAGCTCTCATTACCAATCATGTGAAAGAATATGTTTTGACTAATACATGATGATAAAAAATTTGCCGGGAAACCGCCTACTAATTCATATATTTGGTAAATTTGTTTCTCTCATGGTCTGTGAGAGATATAGGGTAGTCCCATATACATCTTTCTGTGTATAGTGCTTGTAACTTTACGAAGAATGGGCCAAATTTCTATCATTTTGATGATTCCAGAACCTTGCAGATGCTAGATGCTAGATTATCAACCTTTTTCTGATCGATTCCACAACGTTTCTTTCACAATGCAATCGCATGACCATAACTGGTCTTTACCTTTAAGAAGGTACTTCCCATTCCGTCTCCACAACGATTTACAGCATGCATATGATTTTCAAATGTACTTTGCAGTCACTGATTTATACGCTTCAGCCATATACAAATGATATCAAGAAGAGACATAAAGATATTCCCTATCAACTAAATTTGTGGAAATGATTAACGATAATTTCCGGGAATTGAAATTTGATGAAATGAAATCGTTTGTGTATATTTTTTCTCTATCTGTTTCTGGGTCTATCTGGCTGCTTCTCAGTCTTTCTATAGGTCTATTGGTGTCAGTCTCTCTCTCTCTCTCTCTCTCTTTGTTCAGTTTCTCTGTCTCTCTCCCTACTCTCTGATATTTTTTTTTAATAATGACTTTCCAAATAAGTAACTGATCAATAATATAGTTAGGATAACACTTTATGATGCAGAAGTTGAAGTTGATGAACATATTGTGAATGATGATGGTGATGATGACGACGACGACGATGAAGACGACAACGACGATGATGATGATAATGATGATGATGATGATAATGTTAATGATGATGATGATAATGTTAATGATGATAATGGTGATGGTGATGATGACGTTGATGACGTTGATGATGTTGATGATGATGGTGATGGTGATGATAATTATGATCATGATCATAATGACGATGATGGTGAAAATTTACAGCATATTATTTGGTATCCTCATTCTCTTTCAACATTAAACAATATTCAAGAACCTCAAGCATAATCACATGCATCCATACTGAAAGACTTTTGTCTATTTACGCAACAACATGTATAAGAATTCATAAGAGTGCATAAGAGTGCGTTGCACTGCATTTATCAGCCTTGAAGTCGGGAGAAAGATCTAATGTGTCTTTGCGTAGAACTGTCATCTTGCGTTTACGCTGCAGAATGATGTTGTGTTGCATGCTTACTGTAAACCGGTGTGTAGCCAATGGATCACTTTCCAAACGTTTCTTTTTTAACTGATGAACGATCAGTACGTTTGTGTTGTATCCCACCTTGTTACTTTTAACTCCACGTTCCTTATACCTATGAAAGCAGTATTTACAAATTTTGAAACTCTATTTGCAATTTAATACCTTCAAGGCAATGTGCACCAAATCATAATAAATTTGATCATATACAGTATATATGGACTGAGAACTTTTTTCTTCTTCTTTTCTGAATAGTAACTAGAAAATGCAATTGCAGAGTATTTGCCCGAATAATTTGAAAAATGAAAATATGAATTCACGAAGTTTATATATGATATTTCTTCACAACTTTCCAGGCATAGAAGGAAATAGATGAGTATGAATCTATTATTAATTTTTAATCTACCTTCATGGAAACCATATATAAATATGTTATTCAGGTATTAAGAACTTGGAACAAGACATGTCGATCGTTATCCCCCTTTTCACATATCCTTGATAGAATTTTTTTTTTCAATTACAAGATCAAGCACCCAATCTTTATTCACTGGGTGCAAGCCAAAAAATTTCTCATAGAAAAAATATTATTCCGCACTGATATGGGAAAGTTCACAGATTAAATTTTATCTTTCCGGAACTAAATCTTTTCTTAAGATGAAAAATAAATTAAAAAGAACTGAATACAGAGATATAGAAGATGTAAAAATGGCACGGTGGGGGGGGGGGGGGAAGAAATATGAAATACTTTCCCCACCGGATATTGACATTTTAGTCGCCGATCGCGCGATCCTTATCGCATAATGACTAATAAAATCAAGAAGCACTGCCAAGATGAATAATGATGAATCCAGGATTGTCTTGATTATATTCATGCAGCTCTGCTGAAAGGTACATGATTGATTCCTTACTGATAATTTTATAGACATCAGTCAGGAGGGAATAATAGCTCATTTTGTAGCCGAGACAACGAGAGACTCAGGCTCTGGGCATTCTGGGAAAGATTGTAAGCAACGTTTAGGATATGAGTTCATATAAAGGCTGAATACATTTGGTTGATTTTCAGTTCGATGGCACTAAGCAAAAATGTGTTTTAAGTGTAAATGATTTGATAAGCCTAGCATAGAATTTCAATTTTAAGATAGATATTTCATTGTATGGATTTATTACATCTATAATAAATAATATCAATAAACTTTTTTGTAGAGCAGTGGTCTCATATAAACCAAGAGGTCCTAAGTTCAAAACTCAGTTTCGATGCACAAGTTTCCTTTGGTTAGGCATTATAATCTTATGTTACTTAGTCTCTCTGATAGGACTTAAATCTGTAGGTTCCTGTGGTTGCCTAAAAGTGTCTAAGTTTATATACTTCTCAGCAGTCAGGTAAAACTGAAATCATACCAACTAAGATACATGACTGCCTTCCTTCTCAATCACTTCCTTTTAATTGCACTTTCATACAGCTATCTTGAGCTCCCAAATTCCTAAATTAATGATAATCACAATTTTTCTTATTATACATTATGATACCCTGTTATTGTCTTTATTTTGTGCTGGGAAAAGTTTGAAATCCCACTATTGAGCTACAAAGTTACCCTAAAAACATACTTTTCTCACTGTTATCATTGCTGTTGTTATTATTCTACTCACCAGTCGTCTATTCCCTATTCGTATCTACTGTTATGTAGCCCTTATCGATTACATCACAGCTCGGGGAACGATATCATCTTTAAACAAAATTGCAAGAAAATCATTTCCAAAGTAGGAAATTGAACACCGTGCTCATGAGCAGAGCAATTCTGTGTTACTTTGATATCTGATTTCATCTTCTCCTCCAAGCGGATAACATTAAACCAATATCTAAATGATGAGTCCGGGGAACAGGATATCGAATGAAGAGATGAGGGTATTAGTAGGAGAAATCATTTTTTTGAATCGTTGCGCCATGAAATGTTTTCTTAAACAGGGAATGAAGAGTAACAAGGTGGGATTAAGAGATTATAAGAAATTGGAAAGGGAGGGTAAAAGCATTAGAATCATGACATGGGAATTAGTTTGCTTTCCAAAACTTTTGTAATTAATGAAGGAAGAGGAAAGGAGACTTGGAGACAGAAATTCTCAGAGGCAGAGATGGGCAGGGGAGAAAGAGAGGGGAAACAGAGAGAGAAAGTGAGAGAGAGAGAGAGAGAGAGAGAGATTGACAGAGACAGACAGAAAAAGCACAAACTTTTCGCACAGGGAGGAGTTACCTTTGGTATATCCCGACAATTTGGTGCAATTATGAGAAATATTTGAATTTAAAAAGCAAAACAAAGAAAGATTAAAATTTTGAAGGAATACATAAAACCACTAAATTGCCATGAGGGAGAATATCACAACAGTGGAAAAGCTTCACATTACAAACGAATTTCCTGAGGGAGGATAATCCTTAATATGACACTGTGATTTCTGGTGTATTTTCTTTTTTATGTTTCTGCTCTTTATCTTATATATTTCCTGTTTGTTAACAAAATGGAAATATAAAACAAATTTGAACAAACTAAGATGACTTCTAAAGATCATTAATGTCCTTGTCCCCCTCAGGGTCACAATGTAAACCTGCTTTGATAATACAAGTTTTCACACATTGTTAGTTCTAAGCCAGAGAAGGGAGTTATCTCATACACTTTCACAACGAGTCAACACCTTTTTGGGCTTTGAATAGACACATTTTTCTATTGACAGATGAGATCAAGTCAATCCAATATTGCTTTTCCCAGAAACAGCATGAAAAATGACGAGTATGAGACAAGGAAAGTTCATGAAGAGTGCCAAAAATGGCACATTAAATCACTGTAAGCCTTGGGCGAGTAAGGTCGGAAAAGGTCGGTGTATTTGCCGTCCAGCCAAAAGTGACATGTATGTACAGCCAGAGGCCTTTAACATTTATAAACCGATGGCTTTTTTCACTCTATGATATTAGAACTGATGGTTGTAGGAGAGAAAAGGGAATAGTTGGACGAAATCGGCAAAGGGTTCATGAAATTCTGAGAAATGGAATCGTAGATTGGGGAACAGTGAAGGGTTTATGGTGAGTAGATTTGTAGACGATGCAGAACATTTTAGCTACATTTACACTGCGAATAAAAAATGGTTGATTTTTCTCACATTCAGGTACTTTGTCGGAAGTTGCCAAGCAACTACTGGTAAACAATAACAACAAACCCAAATCTAAAATCACACCTCCAGAGTGTGCTTTTTGAAACGCCTGCAGAAATTTCTTCAGATTTTGCAGTGAATATACTCACTCTCAAAACATTGGTGAATCGTTCCATTTTTGGGGTACGGTACGTGACTCTCTTTGCTTCTGCGGGTTCACATGCCATATCGGTCGCTAAGCCATCAAGGTAATGATCAACCTGATTTTACTGCATTCAAGTTTACATGTAATAGTCTGCTACCTGTTGCTTAGAGTATAACGTGGGGCAGAAAGACTGCCAGTAATTGGGAAAACTATCTCAACATAGGAAGCGTAAAACCTAGCTTGAAGGGTTAATGCTAAGACATACATATTATGAAGAAGAGAATATTCTGTGACAGACAGACTGGTGTTAATGGGAAATTTATCCCAACAAAGTTTCATAGATAGAAGCAGAATGAATCCTTTACGAAGCTAGATTCAATGCAAAGGGGTTACATTAGGGTGTACATTAATAGGTAGAGTTACAGGTGCCGATGGAGGATTCCCTGACATGGGGTGGGCACATGTTGAAAATGAGATATCGCTCCTCTATAGCTTGAGTATGTCTCAAAAGTTTCTGATTGGCAAAAAGAGCCCCCCCCCCCTCCCTCAACTACATTACTCTTAATATAGGGGCATTTACACCGTCATCCAAACACGCCAAAAAACACGCAAAACCGTAGCCTGACCGTGATGTTTTAGTGATGTTGCCAAGGCAACTACGCTTTACCGGCAAAAATGCCAAGCCCGAAACATTCCAAATTGAAGTGTGATCTTTTGGCGTGTTTGGCAAGTATAAATGCTCACGGTTGTAACATCGCGATGTTAGGTCACGTGACTTTAAAGAGCGGAGCTAACTTTCGTCCTTGAAGAAAATGATAGAACGATGAAAACAAAGAATAACATAAGAGAAGGTGATAGAAGGAAGAAACAAAGAATAACATAAGTAAACACAGAAAGAGGAAGTGATAGAATGATAAAGAACAAAGAATAACATAAGAGAAGGTGATAGAAGGAAGAAATAAAGAATAACATAAGGAAACACAGAAAGAGGAAATGATAGAAGGAAGGAAACAAAAAATAACATTCTATAAGGAAAGACAGAAAGAGAAAGTGATAGAACGATAAAGACAAAGAATAACATACGAGAAGGTGATACAAAAGGAAGAAAAAACAAAGAATAACATAAGGAAAGACAGAAAGAGGAAGGTTTATGCATCGGAGTGCCGTGCATGCACATTACGAACCAAAACACGCAAAAACATCACTGAGCTTTTCGGTCGATGATTTTTTCGCATAAGTGTAAACGGGTGCGCGAAACATCGCGATTTTTCAAAATGTGGTATTTGTCAGTATAAATGCGCCTTATGTAGATTTCTCATGCATAGACCCGAGGTATGTTTCTATACATTATAATGGAACCCAATTTCAACTAGCTTAAGTTAAACAAGATCAGGTTTTTACCTACAAATCAGTTTACATGATGGGTTACACTTGAGGCTTGGTGCCTGACTCGTTCACTATCTCTCCTTCATACTAAAATCTCCTTTGGACATTCATTTAATGAAGATCATCTCTCAGTGTAATACTCCTGTTCTCACTACTCAAATAAATGATTACTATCATTCCATTGAGTGCACTTCATCTCCTTCTATCTCTATCTCTATCTCTATCTCTATCTCTATCTCTATCTCTATCTCTATCTCTATCTCTATCTCTATCTCTTTCTCTTTCTCTTTCTCTGTCTCTGTCTCTGTCTCTGTCTCTTTCTCTTTCTCTTTCTCTATCTCTATCTCTATCTCTATCTCTATCTCTATCTCTTTCTCTTTCTCTATCTCTATCTCTATCTCTATCTCTTTCTCTTTCTCTTTCTCTATCTCTATCTCTATCTCTATCTCTATCTCTATCTCTTTCTCTATCTCTATCTCTATCTCTATCTCTTTCTCTTTCTCTATCTCTATCTCTATCTCTATCTCTATCTCTATCTCTATCTCTTTCTCTTTCTCTTTCTCTTTCTCTTTCTCTTTCTCTTTCTCTTTCTCTTTCTCTTTCTCTTTCTCTTTCTCTTTCTCTTTCTCTTTCTCTTTCTCTTTCTCTTTCTCTTTCTCTTTCTCTTTCTCTTTCTCTTTCTCTTTCTCTTTCTCTTTCTCTTTCTCTTTCTCTTTCTCTTTCTCTTTCTCTTTCTCTTTCTCTTTCTCTTTCTCTTTCTCTTTCTCTTCTCTTTCTCTTTCTCTTTCTCTTTCTCTTTCTCTTTCTCTTTCTCTTTCTCTTTCTCTTTCTCTATCTCTTTCTGTTTCACTCTGTTTCTCTTTCTGCCAGTAACTACTTCGAAACTATGTTTTCCCATTGGTCATATAAACACTCGATCATTTCACTCTCTCCCTTTCTGAAACATCATTTCAATTCCTACAAATACACAGTTGACCTGTTTTATAAAACCTGCTTCGCCACGGGGCATCCAACGCCAAATCCCACCTCCGATTCACGCGACAACCCAAACATGTCTGCTCTTCACTCGTAAAATTTTGTCGGTCACCGTTGGGCGTTTCCCGGGGCACGGTCTCCCGAGAAGGCATTAATATCCTGCGATGGGAGGAACTTTGGTGTAGGTATCGGGTCCGATCAACCGTTTTCCCGCAGGCCCAGGATGCATCAGCCGCGTGTCACGAGACGATGTCTAATGGATAGAAAGCGGTTCTTTTACCTGTCCTGTCTGATCAGGATAATTAACCCCTCTGTCAGGTATAATTGACATGTGGAAGTAATCCTGGAGCAAAGTGATCATCTTTTTCCCCCTAACCACCCCCCCCCCCCCGCCTCAAATCCCTTCAAACACACACAAGCATGTTTACAGCTCCATATCAAGGCATACTCTAAAACTAGAAACTTTGACAACTCGTTAAGAAAGGCCTTTTCCCCATACAAGCATATTCAGAAAATACAACTATATGAGAATGTTTCATGAAAGCAAAATTTTTGGTTCTAAGGCGAAGATGTTGTCGACGAAGATGTTCATGGTGATCATAGCCAGACTCGAGATCCCGGTACCCAGGCATTAAGGCCTTACATGAAGAAGGAATTTTGGTTGCCTTATAGAACTGAATCTGTCTTGAAAAATGTCCAAACCAATTTAATTATAAATAACAGAAGTTAATTCTGTGTCTACATTCATCTAATACTTATAAATAAAGCTACAAATGTATTTGTTAGCTGATCGTAAGTTTGGGTAATAGAAATGCATGTAAGAGAAAAGGGGCTTACAGTAATTCAATATTGAACAACATGTTGCTGATGGATTATTTGACCAGTGAATATATTGCAACCAATATGGGACCATGAATAATGCACTTTTCCGGGAATACTACCTGACTGTTCAAATATCTCTCTGTTCATTCTTCAGTGTTTGTCATTAATTTCTAGTCTTGAATATGCAGGTCTTGAAGTCTCATTTGATGCGGTGGGAATCTCTCTCTCTCTCTCTCTCTCTGCCAATGTCTCTCCTAATATTTATTGTGTTTCTACTTCTCTATGAGTCCACATTCTAAAGTGCATTTCCACGAAAACTCAAGAAAGACCAAGATGGGCCGAATCCACTTAGACGGTCAATATCATTACCATAAGATATTGCATCGTTTTCAAACAAAATCCCTAACATCCACAAACATTTACAAGGATGTTTCCAATTGATTCCAGATCAAGCAATAGCTTTCATATATCATCTGTTAAGAGGCAGAAGGCCATTTACTCTGTGTTGAAGCACATGAGTTAACAACCTTTTGGCTCATAACAGATGCAATGAAGGCTTGTCATCTTCCGAGAGAAAAGTAAAATTGCATTTTTTGCTTAAAGTGAGGAGGATGTCGTTAGATTTGCACTCCCTCCAGACTTCACATCACATAGAGCCGAAACTCCTTAACATTCACAGCGGGGGCAGGCTAGATGCAAATATGGCAACCACAGGTATTTGCCGAGCACTTTATGAATTCACCTCCAGATTGAGATAAAAGATGAGGAGTTCTCTAAATCCCTTGTGACATAGCTACAAAGATGCCACCAAATCGCATGTGTGGGACTAAACGTGCTGGGATGTGTAGAATTACAATTCCTACCACACTGCCAGCTGTATGCCATGTGTCATAAGGGCACAAAGAGTCTGGATAGGAAAGGCTAGAAAGCATTGCTGGCCATTTGTGAGGCAGAGTATTCTCTCGTGATTATTGTGACTAATCTGTTATTGTGACTAATCTATTAGTAATTTAGAAGAATGACCTACTGTGGACCCTCCCCCCCCCCTCTCCCCTCCCCCCTTTTTCTCTCTCTCTCTCTCCTTCTTTGTCTCTTTCTCTCAATATCTCTCTGTATCTCTACCTCCCTTTTTTATTATAAATTTACAAGGAAAATCATAATATCAAATAATGAATCCACTTAGGACAAATAATTGCTTTAACACTTAATAAAATATGGCGAAAATCAGCCAAAGACGATGGAAAAGGCCATAAAAACCAACAACAACAACTAACAACAGCACATAATTATTTCTTTCCATTTTTAATTCAGCCTTTTACCACTTTTCTTGTGTCTCTCTTGTTCACTCTCTGAACGGGTTTCCAAAATTAGGTATAATGTGAACTTACCTGTTAGTTGAAGATGGAACAGAGAACAGGTGATGGGTCGAAGTGCGTTCACATCAGCAGAAGATATCATGAAATGAAAAGAGGGAAACATACGATAAGAACTTACATACTGCTCTTCTGAAAACCTGACATATTTAGATTTTACTAACTATCTCATCAAATCAAGGCTGAATATCTGTAGATACAAATGAATATGTATACCTATTTGTATAGTTTTATATTGTTTCTTCCCGTGTCATAAACTAATTACTGTCAATAATGTTCACAATGTAAACAGTTACATATGAATGGTTACTTTGAAGTATATAATTATAAATAATCTAACACTCACAATTTGTTAATTTCCTTAGCTTATTCTCCTCCCCCCCCCCCTTTTTTTAAATATTTTATCTATTTTTCTTCTTTTATTTCTCCCACCACTTTTTGTTGAAATATCTCCCCTTTTCTGTTCAATTTCTAATTCTCACATCCCCCCCATCTCTCCCTCTCTCTCTCTCTCTCTCTCTCTCTCTCTCTTTCTCTCTCTCTATCCCTCCATCATTTTCACCATCATCTTCTCCCCATCCGATCTCTCTCTAATGCTCCATATTCACTACTTTTCATCCTCTTCTTCCAAACATCTATTTCTCATGACCTCCTCGAGAAATTAGACAACGAAATATATCCAAACATGATCTAAATTCAAATATCAGTTGACTCAGATCCAACCTGGCCTATAATATAAATGGGATAAAAGTCGCTACAAAGATTTTCATGGATTGCTGCTCAAAAGCATCATTCCATGTCACGGTGTCGTAAACGACTGCGTGGGGCGGTAACGGGACTCCTTCTAAGGGCCGCCTCACCAAAATGTCAGACTGCTATGTATAGTTTTTTTTTCCCAATTTCTCTTGTTTAGAAGTATCCTTTTCAACTCAACGGGAGTGTGAAGGAGTGCGGAGTCTTGTCTTCGAGTGGTGTCGGACTTATGTTTCAATTCTAATACCTGCTTGAGAACAGCAGCTTGTCATCGGCAACAGTTTGGGATCATGCATGCAGCACAATCAAGTCTTTTGCAATGAGAGGAGACCATGGGGGGGGGGGGAGAGAGAGAGAGAGAGAAAGGGAGAGAGATAGGGAGAGACAGAGAGAGAGAGAGAGAAAGAGAGGGGGGAGATATAGACAGAGGCACACAGATAGAAACACACAGAATGGGAGATAAGAGAGGAAATAAAAGGGGAGAAAGAGATACAGTGAGAGAGAAAGAGAGAAAAGACAAACTGAGACAGTGAGACAGAGACAGAGAGAGAGAGAGAGACAGAGATGGAAGAAAATGAAGAAGAAAATAGCAATGATGAAAGGGGAAGGACGGCGATGAGTTTCTGAGCAAATACGTTTATGTCTTGGGAAAAATATCTCACACCTCGTTGTAGGAACACAAGTTGTGATGTTTGAAGGGCTGGTGAAATCTTTCATTTACAGTCCGTCGAGATTCCCCTCCCCGTTCCCCTTTGAATATTCTGGCTCTGCCAATGTAACTTACATATGTTTTTTGATATGAAGTGATGATCCCCATGTTATCAATTATTGCAAGTCTACATACATGAGTTATTTACCTTTAGAAAAACTCCCACTCAGTTTTATCCTTTTAAAATTATTTACAACATGGTCGATTTAGTGAAAGAACATGTCATCTAAGGAATGGATAATACAAACTTTTCCCAAAATACATATCATTGTTACTTGCAAGACACCTTTAAGGCAGCCCTTTCCACTACAGGCATCTCACTTTATTTTATCCTTTTTAAACTTATTTACAACATGGTTGTGTCGGCAAAGGATCATGAAATCTAGGGAATGGTTAATACAAACTTTTCCTATTTTCCCAAAATACAAACCATTGTTACTTGCAAGACACCTTTAAGGCAGCCCTTTCCACTACAGGCATCTCACTTTATTTAATCCTTTTTTAAACTTATTTACAACATGGTTGCTTCGGCAAAAGATCATGAAATCTAGGGAATGGCTAATACAAACTTTTCCCATTTTCCCTAAATACAAACCATTGTTACTTGCAAGACACCTTTAAGGCAGCCCTTTCCACTACTGGGAACTCACTTTATTTAATCCTTTTTTAACTTCTTTACAACATGTTTGCTTCAGTGAAAAAAACAAGAAATCTAGAAAATGGTAAATGCAAACTTTCCAATAATACATAGCATTGTTACTTGCAAAGACACCTCCGAGGAAGCCCTCCGCACTACAAGCATCTAAATATACCATACAGCATGACATCAAAATCTCCAGTATTTTCTCCTTCAGGTTAGGTTTACTCTTATGCTATTTTTCTACAATTGAATGCAGGTTTCTTTCCTCTAATACACGACTAGATTCCACCTTATTTAAAAACGCCTCACAATACTGTTCATGTCTTTAAATAGAAGGAGCTTAAGGACATTCATGAAAGAACATTCTTCTTTGCAAGCACACCTGTTCTAATTATCTCATGAGCCAAAGAAGCTTTAGGGAAACAAGCAGTCAATCTTTCCTCCATCATTCCCCTCCCTCGCTCCCTTTAACTCGCTTCCTCTTTCTTTCTCTCTCTCTCTCTCTCTCTCTCTACCCTCCTTCACTTTATCTCTCTATATATATTTTTCTCTCTTTCCCTTTATTCTCTGTTTCTCTGTCTCACGTCATCTTTATCTCTCTATCTCTCTATCTCTCTAATTCTCTAATTCTCTATTCCACAATTTCTCCATTTCTCAATTCCTCAACCTTTCCCCATTTCTCTTTTCCTCTCGTTTAGGATGTCTCTTTTTACTGTCTATCCCTCCGTTTCTCTCTCTCTCTCTCTCTCTGTGTCTCTGTCTGTCTCTCTGTCTGTCTGTCTGTCTCTCTCTCTCTCTCTCTGTCTCTCTGTCTCTCTGTCTGTCTCTCTCTCTCTCTGTCTCTTTCTGTCTCTCTCTCTCTCTCTCTCTACCTATCTCTTTTCCCATGTCTTCATTTCCTTCATTATACATGTATTTCTCATTGTTTTCTTTCTTTCTTATCGTCCTTGAATCATCTTGTATATCATGTACATGTACAATAAGTCATCAATATTTTGTCTGTTTGGAGCCAGGAGGGTGTCAAGTCTCTGTTAAGTATGCAAGTTTAATGCCCTTTTGACTCCAAACAGACATATTTTCATCAACCTGGAGAAAGAAAGCTAGAAGTTCTTGGAAAAAACACCAAAGAAAATCATTCTGCTTCCTTCTAACATACATCCAATGTATTTTACAGGAAAGAGATCCATTGTAAGGTTTTGTTACAAAGAGACAATGGCCCAACAATAAACAGAATATTCATGTCATGATTATTTTACAGTCTTACAGACACAGACGCCACCTTGAGAAACAATTAAATTGGATGTAAAAACTTTCTGAAAACGTCAAAAATTGAAAGGGAAAAAATATATTATTTTTTTGCTGAGCCATGTCATATATAAAGCCTCAAGCAAAACTACAGCAGTTTCTTTATGATGACATAAAGGGTAATACACTTCACATTTTTTGCATGGTATAACACAGACCTGATCATAAATACGCACAGGACCTTTGTTGCACTCAGTTGCCATTCATTGACAAGGGGGGAAATCTGCGGCAGATTTTTTTGCGGCAGTTTACTGTGTCATATCTGAACGAGGCTTAATTATAATATATTTACAAGAAAGATGTTCAGTCATATTCTTCAACACAATACCCTCCTTGCTCTAGGCCGACGATGTGAAAGTATACTAATCTAGATTCTGGGGAGAGATTTGTTGCCAGTGGCAGGGAAAGGGTTATATATTGTGAAATCTTATTCTTCGTGGCAATCATGGCTTTACCGTGAGGGAAGACTGCTGAAGAAAGCTCATCTTTGCCTGCCCAGTATCACTTCTGCCAATTAGCCGTGGCCAACGGGGCAAACACAAGGCCTGTCTTCACTATCTCGAGATTGCCAAATATCCCGCTATTTGAACTATCCCGATCGCAAACTATCCAGCTAATTTGCGTCTCCATCAGCCCGAAGTTGCAACTAGCGGGATATTTGGTCGGGATTGTCATCCCAAGATATCTTGGGATAGTTTGCAAAATATCCCACTATTTGGCAAAGTATCCAGCCATTTGTCCGGTGCGTCCTCACCAGACCGAAGACTCGCACTATGCGCGAACGCTGAGCAAATATCTCAAGTTAATTTCTCAAGGTTAAGTTTCAATATTCGAGGTCGAATCTCGAGCTGATGAAGACGCGATTTGTAACTACGCGATGATTTCCCAAATCAGAAATAGCAGGCTATTTGGCAATCTCGAGATGATGAAGACGCGCCTACAGACGAGCAAGCCCACAGGCATCTGTGATCAAACAACATGAGCCGCCAAGGAACTAGTTCAGTGAAACAAATGTCTCGCTTCTCGCCATGGCAACAGACAACATGGTGCTCCTCCCACTGAGCTTGGGGATCGAGGATGAAGATGAGAAGATGGAATGGGGGCATGCAATATGGTAGTTTTTCCTTAGAAGGGTACGCACCTCATCTTCTTAGCAGTCAACGAATAATGCTGCTTCCTCTGATTTTGGGAAGCAAGAATGGAGATTGGAGTAATGAGCAAGGGGTTCTATTTTTTTAAAGGGGCATCCTCTTCAAAGCTAAAGACCTTGTGATGATGTTTCTCTAAGCTTGGGAAGTGATTGTGAGGAGAATGAGGTGATGGAGGGGGGGGGGTAATAGGGTAGGGGTACTCTTCTAGAAGGGTACCTAATCTTCATAACACTAGACTTATAGTGCACCTCCCTCAAGATTTTTGAGCAAGAAGAGAGATGGGGGATAATAAGAATGAATTAATATCATTATTATTATCATAAGGGCACAAATAGTTTCTTATTAGGTAGGATGACTGAAATGAATTCAATAAAACACCTCTTTCATAGCTCAAGAGTCTGAGATCGATGGGCTAAAGGCAAGGCAAGGATCCTCAGAAAAGTTTATACTGAGCCCTGTAAAATACAAGAACAAGCAAGTTCCTTCAAATGTTATAAACAAGCAACACATTCTCTAAAGAGGGAGATTTCATTCAAGTGACAGAGATAATCACTAAACTGAGCCAATGATAGTGTAAGCAGAACACAATAAATCAAAGGGTTTGAACCAGCACGATACAATGGACCGCATTCATGTGACATTTATGTGACATGATGTCAGCGAACATATTCTATCAGACATGCCAAAGACACTTTATCCAGCTAATTCCTAGATGCTTTCACATCAGTTTCAATAATGACAATTTTCCTGAGAAAATTGGGATAAGGACGAATAAATAATATTTCTTGTGGGACTTAATTTTCATCATAACAGCATGATTGAAACTGAAGAAATAACACAAATTGAATAATATTTTAACAGCTGCATTTATATTGCACACTTCTCCATCCAAGAGGATGTTCAATGTATCTACAAAGTAGTAACATTACCCTGGCTTTAGCCAATCTGCGCTCAGGCACTGAAAGCATCCAAGGAATAACTTCCAACCAGGTGCCCATTTACTACACCTGGGTGGAAAGTGGCAAATGTAGATTAATGTCTTGCCCAAGGGCATTTATACCAGGATGGGACTTGAACCATGAACCCTGTGATCCAGAGTCCAGTGATGCATCCACAAGATCACAACACTTTCACAGATGACACCAGTCCTCTAAAATCTACCGTTTGCAGATTGTAGCTTTGCAGTGGCTAGTTGCAATGCTAGACATGTTATTCTGTTAGGATATACCAGAAGTGGCCAACATAGGGTGCGTTTATCGGGTCTTGCCACTAGATATGTACATATCGCACCCCACTATACGAATGTGATTTTCGGGATGTCACGTTTATCGTCTCTTCACGATTTAAAATAAAGGCCTTGTGTCTCCGCGCAACTGCTTTGCGCTGTTTGACCCGGGGAGCAGAGAGTTGCTCGGAGGTCAACTAGGGCATAGCACATGGTGCGCACTATTTCGCTGAACCGGAAATTAGCCGTGGAAGGTCCGATTTTTATGTGGGGTTCAAAAAAGCTTTGCGTTTTTCATGTCTCAGAAATGTGATTCTGGCTGTATGTCACATTCAAAACACACCTTTAGATATGCCCATATCTAAAGACGTTTAAAAAAGGCTTTGTGTTTATCACCTTCAAAATTTGCCTGAAAGACGTTTGAGAAACCTGATTCTAGGCAAAAATTTGGTCAATAACCGCACCCATAGACAGATGGCCTCTGAGGATCTGTACAGTAGGGATTAACCCAGTTAAGGATAATGTTCCCTTTGGTGGAATTCTGATGAATTTCTGAAGCTTATCATATCATTACCATTTTAAAATTAAATATAAACAATTTCTGTTAAATAAGTATAATAATCAGTATTAATAGCATGGTCAAGTTTGACATGTTTTTACTCGATTGTACATGATAGTATGTTTGTTTTTTTGTTCTGTTCTTTTGTTCTTGTTTCTTTTTTTCCTATATGTGTGTGTTTTAGGGGTAGGATTTCATATAAGGAATCCCACCTTTCTGCCTATCCCAAATGCTCTCATAAATTGCCATTGTTATTTGTTATTACTATCTTTTTTTTTTATCATTCCGTTCTGTATTTGTATGTTTTAAATGTTTTTAAGAACAGTGTTCAACAAACTTCGAATTGATTGAATTGTATTGAATCATCAAAACTTTCAAACACATATGTAAGGACCTCAAGTGATGTCTTCACAGACAGGAAAAAAAAAGATGTGCTGGATTGTCTTTGATTGATTTTTGCTAAAGCCCTAAATCACAAAGACGTGATTCCACAACGGAAGACAAGGCATATTTCCATGTTCCTCATGATCAAATTAATCCTCTGAGAGTTCTTAACTAAGTGCCTTGAATGTGCTCTGATTTACTTAAACACGCTTGACATTCATTCACCGCCCCGGGATTGTCCAATGCTATCCTCTAGATAATCGGATTAATGTCCACCGTTTCACAATTTCCATGGCGATAATTTCCTGCGACTTCTCTGATTCGTAAACTTGGCACGGAATCATCGGCGGTCCATTGTTGGGTTATTGACGGCGACCCAGATAGTTGCCTACAGAAATTAGGTCAAACGTCGATGAGCAGCTATTACTTGATGCTTCGTTCCAGATGTCTCTTGTAATCTGTTCACATATGGTTGTTACAATCACAGCTGGACACCCACTCAGACACTGCAACTTTCATCTTCAACACAGTAATTCTATATAGAGCAGAGTTTCATGGTGCAGATCAGGGTTTAGCGAAGGCATACTTGCTGAGAACAGACCCATTGCAGGAGGAAAAGAGGAAGTATACTTTCCATAAAATATAAAAATAGTCAGTCACAAGTCTAACCACCTGTAAAATGAAAAACAATTTCTGCTCCCAAGAGCAAATATATGTATGCACTAATTCAGACGCACAGGCGTCAGATTGTTCAAAATAAACAAAGGGTAATGGATAAAAGTAATTGGAATCTGCATGAATCCCTGGATTGCTCTAGTTCAAGCATGCATCAAGGTATTACCACAGAACTCTCATTAGTTCTAGGTGAATGTATCGTAAAACTTCAACAAGCTTTTAATTTGTTTTAGGTCAATGAAATAGAAAATTGCCAGTCATCCACTCTCTTCCATCAATTTAAGTAACTGGCTGCTAAGAACACTTGGTTATGAAAGACTCAAAGAGGGAGCACAAATTTGACTGGTTCCGAAACTGTTCCTGCAGTCGGGCAGTCTACGGGTAGGCGGATCACGACTAAAAGACAAGGACTGGATTACAGGCTCAGCGGTGTTCTTTCACACCATGCCCTACTTTCCTAATGACCAATTTCTCTCTCATTACAACCACGCCGTGCTGCATAGCCAACTTATATCTCAGGACTTCATTCACACGTGCTGGAAATCGGTGCTCTTACCCAGCCATTGCCCTAAAAAGCACTCAAGTTAAATGCTTTTGCATTTGCACGTTCCACATGTTGCCTTTGTTTCCGTCTTAATAATACAAATTAAAAACCTTATGTCATACTTGTTTGCTCAATGACTAGAAAGTTACTAGCTATTTTTAAGCTGTGTAAAGGTTTTCTACTCTCTTCAATTTGTTTTGAAATCCTGGAAAAATCAAGGTACTGCTCTACTACATATGCTCTGCTACAAATGCTACATTGTCAATATCTTCCATTAACTAGTTTATTACCTTCAAACTGGGGCCAAACACTGTACCTAACCCTAAACCTAACCCTAAACCTAACCTAACCCTAAACCTTACCTAAAACCTAACTGCAACCCTAACCCTACCCCTGTATCTACGGTGAAGCCCGGAGCAAGTGTCTTTGAAGCATATCATACCACCCAAATTATGGCAGTGTGTATTGTGTCTCCACAATGATGAAGAAGCACCATTACTTGCATACTCACTAGAGCAATCCCAGTCACACGCTCTTAATTTGCAAGTGTGAATTGGGTCCACATCTCACAGTATATGCCAATCAGGGAAGGATAGGTGCACTTTATTTAAGCCCATGCAAACTAATGTTTTTTTAGCGTTCTTCACGTACTTTAATTGCCATGCGCTTGAACTTGAGTACTTGGGGGCTTAGTCATAAATGGACCAATATATTTTGGGGTAGCTAGTTTATTCCGTCTGACCCAGTTACGGCATTTAGAAAGGTTTGTGAAGGGTGATTAAAAAGTGAGAAGAATTATCTGATCTGGGCCACAGATCCACACAAATAGCGGTTGCATGATAATTAATCAAAGACACCATTCTGCGTAGGAAGAAGTCCAGGAATAATGCAGTTCTCATCTCCATCATGCAAAGGTCTTCATTACAGCTGCATAAAAAAAATTAGAAAAGATAAAATATCGCTTTTGCTGTCTTGGCAAGAGATTTTGAAAGAAACTGTGAATGGCTTTTCAAATTTGCCTTTTAATTTGCTGGGTTAAACAACTAGAAATAGAGATTTAGAATCAGATATGAAGAAGTCTAGAAATAATGCAGTTTTCATCTCCATCAGCTTCAACAAAATAAGAAAAGATAAAATATCGCTTCTGCTGTCTTTGCAAGAGTTTGAGAGAAACTGTGACTGCAAGGCTTTTCAAATGTGCCTTTTAAACTTGTTGGGCAAAACAACTAGAAATAGAGATTTAGAATCATATATGACTCTTACAAACAAGTGATCTTTAATATCGAAAGCAAATGAAAACTGCACCTAATTTTTTCAAATTTTGTGAGACATTTTGCTTTGGAAAAAACAAAACACACAAAGTGAACATAGTCAAATAAAATATTCTATTGGGCCATGCATCTTAGAATAAAGACTACAGAGAAATGCATGGATTCGTCTAGCCTATCCATCATTAACAGCTATACTTGTCAGATCAGGGCTTCTAAAAAACCCAATTACTAAAGAAATGGAGCAATGATAATTGAACAAGCATTCCCAAGAGTGATCTATTTCATTTAAAAATTTGAAAAATGTCTGAAGATATGAGACAAGAATTTCATCTGGAATACCAATTAAACTCTCCAAAAATGGTAGGTTTGGAAGTTGATGCTAACAGCTTGCATTCACAATCTGGTCATGATTTCAATAAGGATTAATTACAGCCTTCACAAACCGAACAAAAAGTGGCTTTTCATTAACTGATTTCCGGATCATTGTCCTCAAGAAATGAGTTTTGCTAATAATGCAGAAGATGATTTCATACAAATTTGGAATTACTCCAACTTACCCAACTAATTCTTACTATTGGTATCAACATACCGGAGATGATTCTCGACCGGCTTACTTTGGAAATTTCAATCAATTCATTTTGATAGAATGGTTGGCCTAACTTTGAACTGTAAATCAGCATGAATTATCAGTTAAAGATATAGTTTGTATCATGAAACAGATATTAAGGCACTATGTATAATCAGCTCTTTAAAAGGCCCTCTAAACCTCTTAATTGCACATTTGTCCGTACGCTTTAAAAAAAGTCTCACGTCCGCACTTAAAATTGAGACAACATGAACAGATCGTGTTGCCAATAAAATGAAAACATGTGCATAGTAGCCTTTTATGACATTTCCCTAGACTTTGCTAGCTTATAATCTTATCGTCCTCATCCGAAACTTCCGACCAATCTTTGCATTTAATTGTATGTCTTTTCATCTCATCTGTTTCTATCTTGCTTTCTCTCTCTCACACAAATGCACACACACACACACGCACACACGCACACTCAAACTCTCTTCCTCTCTTTTCTTCTTCTCTTTCTCTATTTCTCTCTTTCACTCTCTTCCTCTTTCTCTCTTCTTTGCTCATTCTCTATCTCTTTTTAAAATTTCTCTCTCTCTCTCTCTCTCTCTCTCTCTCTCTCTCTCTCTCTCGGTTTCATGTTCTTGCTCACCTCCTCTCTCTCCCTCTCTCTCTCTTTTATTACTGCTCATATTCTCTTACTTTTTCCACTTTTTCTACTTCTCCCTCTCTCTCCTTTCAAAACTTTTCTAATGATCCTGAAACTCTCGACAATTGCTTTCCGCTCGCATACAAGCTCGAGAAGTGCGCTGCTATTTTGCCACCCGAGTGATAATAGGATCGTGTTTGTGTTAGATCCAAATCTCGCTGCCCGGCCATATCAGATTTCCGTGCAACGAATTACATAGTCTTCACAAAAGCATTACAGATCTAGAAACTTCTAAAAATTTGGTTTCCTAGAATATACATGCCTAAAAAAGAATCCTGCAATATTCATACCATAGAATTGTCAAGAAAATTAATTTCCACAAGTGCTATTGTAAACATTCAACAATCAATTGACAATGACGAAATACAAATGTATGACACATAATCCATCGACAGTTGCTCTAAGGTCATCAGTGAGCACCACTTAAATTCCTACTATTTTTTTTTTTTTCTAGAAAATGGTTGTACAGCAAAAAACAGCTACTTCTAGCACCCAAACTCTTCCTGGCAAAATAATAGTATATTTGGGCTTTAGAAGCTAAAATAACAATCAAATACTTGTGTTGAGGAAGAGATAGTACCATAGCAAACCTTGACTTTGAGTCAAGAGTAAACTTTGTTTCTGGAAACAAACACAATCTCCTTGTTTTTCAAACGTGCTATTACTTTCCGCATTGTATTGTCTTGTGGAGGTGTTATGGTCCCCAGACTATAAATAAAGCACAAGGTACAGTACTGAAAAATTCTGAAACATTGTGATATTTGACTGGACTGAGATATGAGTAGGTGAGGCTCTGTGAGGAATACAAAAGCACAAAGGAATCTAATATCCCGAGTTGAACAATCTTCTTTGAAATATCAAAATCAGATTCATATCAGATTTTGAAAAGAATCTGAAGAAAAGAGAAGCCATCTAACCAAAATCTTGTATTTTCTCCCCTTTTTTTCACTTAAAAAGAAATCTCAATCACTCAATTGCATGCCTTGAGGCATCAAACAATTTCACTTGTGTTAATTAGTCTTGTCCCATATATAGACAATTGTGATGTTTTGTTCAAAGCCCTGGAGGCAAGAACATGCTATATTTTCAATTGTAAAATAAAACAATAAAAACAATGAAGAAATGTTGAATCTTCTGAAGTTATATATATGGGGATGTTAATAACAAGAAAACTGTTGTTGGAAATAATATTTCATCTATTTCCCCAGTTCCAGGCTCAAAACAAATTTGCAAGAAGATGAAATAAAATGTTTTTAATCACCTCTGAGAAAGGTACTGGCTAAACCATTGTTACCTTATGAATACCAAACAATCCAAATCAGCATATGGGAGAGAATTAGGAGTGATCAGAGGGAGATAAAGTAAGAAATGGAAATTGAGGAAGAGAAAGAGGTGGAGAAAGAGTGGGAGAGACAGATGGGAGAAAGAAATAGAGATAGAGAAAGAAATAGAGGTAGAGAAAGGAAGATGATTAAGGGAGAAAGAAAGAGAGAGATGAAAGAGGAGAAAGAGGAGAAAGACACAATGGAAAAGAAAAAGTGAGAGAGTTGTAAAGATGAAAAGATATTCAGAGTCACGAAGCAGTGGGATAGAGTAAAGGAATGAAAAGGAAAATACAAATCCTTCTATACACACAGACCACATACTGAGTCAAAAAGCGTGGTGCGTGGACCAAACAAAACAAAATGGTTGAGACTTTCCGAAGTAATGTATTGTCTGGATCTGAACATGTGTCAATAGAACGGCCGTCAGCTGATTAATGATAGACATCCTCCTCAAAATCAGATCAACAAAACTCAGACATACTCAGACAATTCCACAATAGGAGGATGGTACCTCCAAAACATTCTGCAAATGACACCACAGCAAGCCGCCTCTTCATGATTTCATTTCGAGTGCATCATTGAAAGACACCATAGAATGAGACGGTGATGGGAAAAAATACTAAGATTTCTTATCCAAGGCAAAGCACTTTTTGACATCTGTTTGATTTATGGGGTATATATGAAATGACGTGCTTACTTTCACTTTCGACTTTTCTAGATTACATGTCTTTATTTGTTGAATGCAGCGATTCTATGACACATCGTGATGCCATTGGCAGGCCTGTACTTATCTGGTTCGCTGTCAGCCCGCTTGAGATTTCGTTTTGTGGCCGGAGCATTTTTCCACCTTGCCTTGACAAACAGTCGCCGATCCGATCAAAGGAAAGAGAACTAGTTTATTTATTCTTGCCCTCGCTGCTTCCTCAATAATGAGTTGTGATTTTCCAGAGACGGCTTTGGAAAGATTGCAAAGCGTAACATGATATGTGCATTCCACGTGGATCAATGACTATTGCACATTTGCCAGCGATTGACAGTAGCTCTTGATAAACCTCCAGCATCTTTCCCGAAGCAGGATGTACTCTCTCCAGGGAGGGAGGGGCTGCAATCGTGCTCCAAGGCAGTACTAAGCTAAACACATTCGGATTCACTTCAAAAGTACTTTTGAGAAAGGCATTTCTGATATTGAATACACTTTTAAAATGTCTCTGTATGTAAATTGATAGCCGGACAACTGGGACTGGCCTTGTACAACTTCCCCCTCCCCCTAGCTCACAAACATCGATACCCCAGAGATATATAACAGGGGGTAATCGATTTGCTGATAGTCTTTCAGATGTGTCGGAGGAGGAGATGGGAGGGGGAGGAGGGAGAAATGAGGGAAGAGGGAGGGATTGTCAATACTTTCTTTTTCATTCTCCTCTCTCTTTCTACCTCCCTTTGACCATACATTTCACTTTTTCTTCTTCTGTTACTTTCTCTGACTATTAACCACTCTGATCTCCCTCCCTCCATCTCTCTCTCTCTCTCTCTCTCTCTCTCTCCAATCTTTCACATAAAAAGGTACTATATCAAATAACAACAACAAAAAATGAGGGAAAAGGTCTAATTATGGGAGGATATCAACTTCTCGATGTTTGGCTGTCGTGCCTTTAACGAGAAGCTGGAAATGCAATTTTGTCCAGCCAAGGTATTGCGCATAATTGAATCTGTCCCAAGTATCCTGTCTTTTGATGAGTATATATAAGGTGCTTTGTTGGATGCGCAGGTGAAATACTGGCCTCAAACTGACCTCGTGTCAATAGATGATTTGCATTAATGGCTAGTCAATTTCAATTGGAAAAATCGATCGTTTAAACATTTAAAGGGACTTGATTTTTACTGAAATTTCTATGTAGTAATGGGCAATTCCATTCTGTCCCATACATTACCAATCACATGTAAGAATTCATCATATCTGATGACTCTTATCAAGCTGATAGGTCTACTAGAGATTGAATCATACAAGACATTAACAAAAATCATATTCTTATGGCAGTTTACGTTCACAACTCCATAATACAATTCAATATTACTTGGTAACATATGGAAAATACTTGTGATTGCAGGATGTGCATTAATATCTAAATATTACAACAACAAAAAAAACTCTTGGAAAACCTTTCCCACAGACTTCAATGCTTCATTGCTTGAATAAAACGTCTTTAAGTAGTTAAATACTCAAGCATTATTAATGAATGACTTCATTTTGAATATCTAATCATTGTTATAAACCATTAAGAACAAATTGCAGCACTTTTTCATTAAATGACATAGAAAAACCCAAGCATACAAGTACACATGGAAGTAATTTTTCTGCACTTGGCATGGAGAATATGATACCACAGAAATGTTGGATAATAGTAGCACTTATAGGTACATTATAGGTACATTGTAGGTACATTACCCAACAAATTGAATTGTAGGAAAACAAGAATGGAAGTAATACCTCACAGATTGAAAGAGATAGGGAGAAAGGTTAGAGTGAAAGCGAGAGGAAGAATGAGATGAAGACACAACATAAAGAAAAGAATCAATGATGATATAGGAGAAGAGGAGCTGATATACGGAGGGAAAGAAAGGGAAGAACAAGGAGGATATAAAAACAACAACAAGAAGGAGAGGACGTGAAAGAGGAAGAAAGGAAAGAGAAACCAATGATGACGATGATGCTGCAGCTGCTGCTGCTGCTGATGATGATGATGAAGAAGAAGACAACAGTCTACAAAAGATGACTAAAAAGAAATAAACAGAAAAAAAACTTTATGAGAAGAAGAAGAAAATAGAAGACAGAAGAGAGCAAGTATGTTAAAGTAAATTAAAAGAACCAAAAGTTACAGAAGGAGCAAAATGCAAGAAGAGGGAAATGATTTGAGAAGAAGAAGAAGAAGAAGAAGAAGAAGAAGAAGAAGAAGAAGAAAAAGATATCTAAGTAGAAGAACATAACTTAAAAGGAGAAGAAGAAGGAGAAGAAGAAGAAGAAGAAGAAGAAGAAGAAGAAGAAGAAGAAGAAACAGAATCTGAAGAGGAAGAAAAACAGATAAAGTACACAAAAACAAGCTGTTCAGCAGAAAAAGCACTAAGACAAGCAACCAACAAGTAGAAATCAAATAAAGACACAAGAACAAAATACTACAAAAAAGTTTGTAGTTGAGCTGAAGGAGAGTACTTTGAACCTGGGAGATGTGAGTTTTAACACATCTTCGTGCTTGAACTTTGCAAATACTTGATAGAACATCGGAGGTAGACCTTGACTTTCAGAGTGAACATGAGTGCTAGTACTTGAATGAGATCATGTGAGTGAGTACATTACAGTGGATACATGCTCAACAAGATGTGATGCACTCTTTAAAGGTAAAATACTACAAAATACAGAGTTGTTCAGATCTATGAAATTAAGGCAAACTTACTAAAAAAAGCTTTAGATTCATGAAAGTTTTGTGCTAGACCCTGACTTTTAGAGTGAATATAAGTATTAGTAATCGAATGAGATCATGTGGGTGAGTACATTGCAGTGGACACATGCTCAAGAAGATGTGATGCACTCTTTAAAGGTAAAATACTACAAAATACAGAATTGTTGACATACATGAAATTAAGGCAAACTTACTAAAAGCTTTAGATTCAAGAAAGTTTTGTGCAAGACCTCGACTTTCAGAGTGAACATGAGTGTTAGTACTTGAATGAGAGATCATGTGATTACATTGCAGTGGATACATGCTCAACAAGATGTGATGCACTCTTTAAAGGTAAAATACTACAAATCCAGAATTTTTCACATCTATGAAATTAAGGCAAACTTACTAATAGCTGTAGATTCCAGAAAGTTTTGTGCCAAAAATGTTCAACTACAACATGACAAGCATTAATATTTCTCTCAAATATTTTCAGAAGATGATTCAATTTTTCGATCAGGGGAGCTTTCTTGACATTTATAGGTTTAAGTTGCATTGAAATATGATGTCAAGTCCAAACACGTAGGACAAAGACGCTACCCACTTTTAAGTAATTAAATTTTTCATTTGCAATCCTCAATGTTTGATATATCAGTGAATATTCTAGTCAGAAGAATAGCCTTTCAGATTCAAGGATCCTACCTTTAAATGTGCAATGATTGCTTTCAAGAACTCATTCTGTACACGCTATTCATTCAAATACATTTGATTGCCCATGACATTTGGGACTCGTTATTTCCGCTCTTTTGGCAAATCATGAAACAGTTACGGTACTATGTGTAATCAGCCCTCTAGAAAGCCCTCTAAATCTCTTAATTGCACTTTTGTTCGCCCGCTTTAAAAAAAAGTCTCGCGTCCGCACTTAACATTGAAACAACATGAAGAGATCGTGTTGCCAATACAATGAAAGCGTTAATTGCTATTGTCCCAGTTTCATAAGGACTGATACTATTAGAGCCATTCAATCATTCTATTTCTTTTTTGCATCGTCCTCTTTAGTTTCTTTCCTCCCAAAGCTCATCAACTTGGAAGAAATTTGACATCTTTTTCACTCAAATAGTGATATTAATCGCTTTTGTCCAAGATTGCTTTTTTTGTCCGACAAAGGACTGATGCTAATAATGCTATTCATATTGTTCTTTTCTTTTTAGATCATCAAATTAGTGTCTATTCTCCACAAGCTAATTGGAAATAATGTGGCTTCAATTTCACTCCCAAATATGACCATTCATGATTCATTTTAAAGGAGAGAATAAAACTGAACAATCAGGCTAAATATTTCATGAACTAGTTTCACTGCCAATTTAGTAATTTCATTAGAAGATTGGAGTTTAATATGCATAGGAGATAAATTAAAGAAACATGAATAAAATGTGACAAGGCACCACAAAACCATCAAAAAATTGCATAGTGTGGTTTTTGGTTAGAGCTTAAAAAAGAATATTTGGTCAGCTTATGAATCAAATCACGAAGTGAAATCATTTTCGTATTCGACTTTTATTTATTTCTCCGCAACCAGCAGTCTCTCAATACCTTTCAAAAAGTATCTCAAAACTCACCTCTTCTGTTAACAACATAACTGTAAAGCCCATTTGAACATGTATATGGTAAATGGTCTATATTTAAATACATTATTATTATCATTATTATTATCATTATCATTATTATTATCATTATCATTATCATTATTATTTTTATTATTGTTATTATTATAATTATTATTATCATCATCATCATCATCATCATCATCATCATCATCATCATCATTATTATCATTATTATTATCATTATCATTATCGTTATTATTATTGTTACATCTACAATCTGTTTGGAGCCTTAAGGGTGTGATCATGTATATATACTTCAACAAAAAGTATATCACCAACAGGTGATTTCTAATTCTGATTTCATTTTTCTTTTTCCAACTTTACATTTGAGGGCCTTTATGAATAGAATGGAAAGTGAAAACAAGAGATTATATTGACATAAATAGTCATCAATCCATGCTTCACAAATGGTGGGTTTTTTAAAGATCTAAATTCAGCATTGGAAACTCCCAGAAAATTATTTAAAACATCTGAAATTTTCACTAAAGAAAACTAAGTCTGAAACGTATGCGTAATTTCCAAAAGCTTTTCCCGCAAATCTGGCAAAACATGATTCTCACTTCATAATTTACATCATCCTTGATTTATAATTTGCCTCCCCAAATTAATTCAAGACATAAAACAGTTTGATCTCCTCCTAAATGATTTGTTGGTGTAAAAGAATGAGTAATAACACCCTTCTGGCTCTCAACAGGCAATATATTCATAGATACATCGTCTGCACTTAACACATTAAAAGTGACCCAATTGTTGCTTTCATCTTCACCGTAAAAGAGTATAACGTAGTTAGAAACAACGATGACTCCAAGCTTTGTTTAAACAAACGAGAGAAGCACCGTTCTATCGCGTTTCCCATTCCCATTAAAGCCTGTATCCCATATGACCCATTAAATTTCCTTTAAACATCAAAACATTGCAGTAAAATAGAATGTCATGAGCCCTTAGCACTTCACTTTCCTATAGATCGACCTAATAGGGCCACTGTTACGCAGAGATGGTTTTTCTCTTACCCCCACTTACCAAAATCGTTATTATTATGTCACAGCGTTTTATGGTGTCATGCGTGAACCAACCATGATACATCAACCTCGTTGAATACATGAATACATTAAAAATGACCCAGTCCCACTTTTCATCCTCATGACCTACACTATCTGCGACATCGTTTGAAACAACGGTTTTTAGCCTTGTGTAAACAGAAGAGCGCACTTGCCTCTCTTATAGTGCCTAATACATCAGAACGCTTTTAACCAAACAACTCTCGAAAAAGTTCAATTTCTTATTTGATCATCCTTATTTCACCATGCCTAATGCACCTGTATGGCCTGGATTTTGTTATGTATCTAGGTAAACACACCGAGAGGCAAGAATAGGGAGATGGGCAGAGGGAGGGAGGGAGGGAGGGGGAATGGCGGAAGAAAGATATTTGGGCATTATGCTGACGTTGATATTATGGAAATGAGCGCATCCCGTGGATCTTATGGTGATCTGATGACCCCCCTAAGGGTCACGAATACACCCCTCCGAAGAGAAGTAAGGTCTTCATTTTTAACAAATTCAAGAGAGGAAACGAGGGGAACTGTCAAGCCATACCAGAGTTTATCAATCACCATGCAAAATAGACGGAGGGAAAAGAGGAATTAAACATGCCTTTTACATTTCAAATGGAAATAAAACTTTGTAAGTCAAATTTAATGAGAATTGGATACCCAGCAAAACAACCAGGGTGAAATATCTCACTTTAGAAATTTAATGGATAGCTACGCAGGTTAGATTCAAAACCATCTTCAACTTTTCTTAACCAAAGTCATGTGGTCTTGATATACAGGTTACCCTATTACCTACTGGAACAGCGTGGCTTCTGTATTAAACCTATGGGGAATATGAAGTTTTAGTAGTATAAGGGTTAACAAGAAAGTAAGAAAAATTTCCCAAATAAGCTTGCTTTTACATAGCAAACAAACCTTTAAATTTGATTGCAGGAGAAACTTTGAAAAACGAAACCACACTTAAATGCAATTATGTAACATATAAAATTGTTATCATTGCTTATCATGATTTTTTTACTTATGTGCACTCAAAAATTATACAAGATTTCTTCACAGTCCCCTCTAAAAAATATGACAGGAAAATCCATTTCATATAACAAGTGTCTTTTGCTGAAATTATCTGCTTATCCACAATGAAAACTGCAGTAAACATTTTAAAATGTGAGGCTGAAAGCATTATGTCCAACTCATTAGGAAGATTACGATTTCTAATAAAAAATGTGCATGGATGTGCATGTTGCAACCTTGAATAACCCTTCCAGTGAAGTAAATCTGAACCCTTCTGAATTGCTATATAAAGTTCTCATCAAATAGGTGTTCTCTTAACCTATCTGACGCACTTTGGATAAGAAGCCGACCACCTTGAAATGATTAGCATACTCATGTGGCTGCAAATGAGTTAAAAATGCAATATTGCATCGCCAAATTGGTAATTGCTGAGGTGGTTGGGGAGAAGGTGAACCTCTCGATAGAAAATGTGTCCGGGGTGAGGGGAATCAGGGGACAAGACATTTAAAGCCCCACTGCACTACTTAAGCTACTTGCACCCTCTATATAGCAAACAATGCCTAATTGGTGCATGTTGGTCCCCATGATCCCATTTTCTTATGTTAATTGAGAGCTGACTTGATGAGATAACCACCTGTCAGTGACCTTGCAGGGAGGTCTAATCCCCCTGGCCAAACTAGTACAGACAGGCTACGAGCAAGCTGGAGTACAGCAATATAAGGTAATGATTTTATATTGCATTGAATATTTCACCTGATAGTTGTTATTTTCATTATTAATGACAAATACTGTTTTTTTTTAAATTCTTGGCCTTACACACTCACAAATCCACATTTTCCTGCATTCTCATTTGGATTGCGTAACTTCAACAATTTACAGATAGAGAGAAGGGATAGAGTGAAAAAATAACTTTATAAATTTGTCACCACTCTAGGAATTATAATGATACTCATATGAAGATATGAGAAAAGAGGACACAATGTAAGCATTGAATTTTAGAGGCCAAATGAGTACCTCAAAATTAACAAACCTAAAGTGTATTATTATAAAATTATGTTATCCATCGTTTATAAAAACATTTCTGAATGGCTTTAAATAGCTGTATGACATAAGATGAATTATAAAAAGTGAGGAAGGTAATGGCCAAAAAATAAACAAACCTTGTAAGAGGCCAACCCTTATGATGATGATGAGGTTTCCACATCATCCACCCTAAGACCAAACACATTTTCTTCATGCACGGGTCTATGACCCCAGACAAGGTCAAGGGATACCGACTCTGAATCCTCTACCACGGGGTACCAGCCAAGCGAGGGGGTAGGACGCATATCACGGCAACGCAGGAACCTCAGTACGAGTGATTGTTAATGGATTGCTACATAGGAAGCCTGGTAAATATTGATTCTCCACCAGCAGAATGCGTGCTATGTACACATGCCTTCATGGGTACAAATGTCACAGGTTCCTCTAATCGTGTCCTGGGTTTAGGGCTATATTACCACCATCAGAATAAAAAAAAATTTCTAAGAATCGCAGTTTCATCATCATTTAAATTTATTGTAAGTTTAACGTTGATGATAAATAAATATGTCACAGTAACTTCTATTTGAGTCTCGGTTTAGAGCTATATTACCACCATCAGAATGATTTTATTTTCTAAAAATCACAGTTTCATCATCGTTTCTTGTAATTTATTGTAATTTTAACGTTGATGATAAATAGATATGTCGCATTAACTTCTATTTGAGTCTCGGTTTAGAGCTATATTACCACCATCAGAATTTTTTTTTTTCTAAGAATCGCAGTTTCATCATCTTTTAAATTTATTGTTATTTAACGTTGATGATAAAGAGATATGTCACAGTAACTTCTATATGTGTCCTGTGTTAATGCTATATCACCATCTTAAGAAACATCTCATTCGACAAATCACTGCTTCATCATTATGTAAGTTATGTAATTTTAACTTTGATGATAAAGATAAATTTCGCTTTTTCATTTCAATTCATTATACCTTTTCTCATACAGCAGGTTAACATGTCATGTTGTAAAGGTTGAGTTTGTTGAAAGAGAAATTTATGTGCTTGCGTGTAAGACATTTGAAATCTCTCATGCCTCTATATGATTTTTTCATTTCCCAAGACTCTGATTATTGGGGTCATAAACATCACTCTAACTCGCATATGATCTGGAATTTATACATTTTAAAAGGGCATATATCTTTATACCTCTTTAAAACCCTCAACATCAGCAAAATAAATGTTCGAACATGAAACCATCCATATTTACAAATCTATGAAGTAACAAAGATGTGCCTGTTTCTTGTAAACATTGCATGTTTCTTGTAATCACAAGAGAAAATCAGAGCTTATAATCAATATGTCCTGACATTTCTGTGAAACTTTCATTCTAAATAGCATCGGCTATCCATCAACAAGCATGAATCTTTTGACACCCTACCTCACACCACTTTCCATATTTTGGTGCCCCCGGGGGGCCCTGCTTTTTAAAATATTCCTGCCAATAATACCTGGCCGGTAGGAGTTCGCAGTGCACAATCCTCGTTGGACGGAGAGCCGTCTCGAGTTGCCAATTTGCCCTGGGATAGGCCCATCGGCCGAGATCCTTGACGGCACTCGGAGGAGGACGCAAGGGTAACATCAGTCGGGCTACTCGTCGTGACGGTGTCTTGAATTTCCTGGCTGGTTCTCTTGGTTGGAGTCATCCCATACACCTGACAAGTCCCATACATGCCCTAAATAACAGCGCGGCAAGCAATTAAGGCTTCTTTTTAGGGACATTCCAAGAATTTCTCAACACGTAGTCATAGTATTACATATACGTCCCATTCAATGCAATTCATAAAAATAGAAATGACACACACTGTTGAACAGCATAGCTTCTTTTTGCCTTAGCTGATTTTCTTTTTGAATATAGATTTATAGTTCAATACAACAAATTAAGACATGTGTACATTTTAACCCCTTACCTACTTGAGCCGAGTGTTCCCTGTATCAAGCCTATGGGTATTAGAGAATTCAGTAGTCATTGGGTTCATAAACACTCATATTGTCAGTTGAGAGCCAGAACGGTGGTCAATAATATACCTATTACAATAATAATAATATACACAAGAGCTAATATCCTATATTGCCCTTTGTGTAAGATATGATATGAGTACGGTTTATCATTCGATTTCTACTGCTTAAAATATTATTTCAGATTATTGAGCGAATAAAGATATTCTCTCTTGTCTGAACTACACTCCATGAAAAGCAATGCACTGCTTATCTTCCAATAAATGAAAATAGATAAGTGCTGTTCACACATTGACATATTTTACAACAGATCAACTCTTACTCTAAGTAAGCCAAAACTTGGTAATCTACTAGTGTAAACATGCTTGCAAATAAAGTATTCTTATCATGGAAATGAGCCATTGCTGTTCACAAATGGAAGTCATTTACACCTGATTACTTTCTCCTCTGATCCTCCAATTATGCAAAAGTGCTAGATATATCGTCGCTGTTTTCACGAAGTGACGGTAGTAAAAAAAATTGCATTCGCTTTGCGTTACGATTTTCCTCACTACCGTCACTTCGTGAAAACAAGGACGATATATTCTCTGATGTAAACGAAACTGAAGGGCAGTATATTAGCAGACTGTCTGTCACAGGCCTCAGAATTTGATGGACACAGATAAGATAATTCTACCCAGCAGGATAACATCCAAACCCACTACCCATCCATACATATATATGGAACATGAATTCATCTGCCGAATGAAGAATAGGAGGAGGATAAGAAGGAGGAGAATAAGAAGAAGGAAGGAGAGTAGGAAGAGGAGGGGGAGGAGAAGGAGGAGGAGGAGGAGAAGGAGAAGGAGAAGAAGAAGAAGAAGAAGAAAACGGATGAGGAGTATGAGGAGAAGGAGAAGTAAAAGAAGAAATAAAGAAGAAAATAGAAGAAGAAGAACAGAAGAGAAGAAAAGAAAAAAAGACAGCAGAGATAAAAATGTAAGAAAATAACTCAAAAAAGTAAAGAGGGAGAAGAGATGAAGAAGAAGACAACTAATTGATAGTACTAACAATAAAAAAATTCATTAATATCATCATTTCTGTTCTTATTCTTTTCTCCATTATTATCATCATCATCATCATCATCATCATCGTAATCATTACTATTATTATTACCAAGCCATTTTTCTTAAAATACCATGCACTGTGCACCATTAATACCCTACCTTCAGCCAAGTTTGTATTACGGGACACTCAAGTATCTAAGGAATTCCTCCCTATCTACTCAGTAGACCTGGGTTGATAGCGGCAAATATAAATGAATGCCCCTGGAATTACGCCTGTGTCTAAACCTGGTACAAGTCTATTGGATTAATACTGCAATTTATGTTAGCTGGTCTTTTAACCCCCGACCCCCTCCCCTTGTCATTTGTATTGATTGGTTGGGAGGGGCGCTCTTATTACCCCTTCCATTACTGTTCAACTCTATCTTGTCATGACCATCTCCCTTCCATGTTAGGTGATGTTGATGGGTTGGGTTTGGGTTCAACAGGCCAGTGGCTTTTAACACGTCACCTCTGATGATCCACAAAGCTTAAATGCTAAAGAGGTATCACACAAACAGATAGCACAATTCTATACACTTTACAATCGCAAAAAATAAACATAATCATTAGAAAATGAAACTAAGGCAATTTTGACAGGCTTGTGCATCACCGATAAAGGATGTAATTCCAACATGATTTGAATAGGCAATACAAATTGTATTGAATTTTTTCCCTTTAAATTTATTTTCTTCAAGGCCTTTGCGATCATGTTATGTCAACAAATTCAAAATGTGTTAGAAAATTGTTTTATTTTGGAGGTTCATAAAGACATTGTATTAAAGTCTCTCAACACTGAATATGTAATATTTCAGTGTAAGATTGTAAGCAGTTGCACTAAAATACAGTGAAACCTGTCTATAATGACCACTCAAGGGAAATAAGAAAAGTGGTCTTTATTTGCAGGTGGTCTTTATGTACAGATTTCTTTAGTACATGTTTCAATGAGAAATTTTGAAGGAAAACAAAAAATGTGGTCTTTGTAGACAAGTGGTCTTTCTATACAGGTGGTCACTAAAGCAGGTTTGACTGTACTTATGGGGGCACGCTACAAGAGTCCTATCTCGCACCCCGGACAACGTGTCTGACATGGCCGGTTGTAGCAACTACTCCGAAGATCAAGATACATTAATCTTGATCTAAGGAGACACGAACGAACGAACTGTACTTATTAGGCGGTGTCACACAGAGGTCAAAAATCTGGATTTTAGTTATCCTTTTAATTGCTGTCTGTCATCAATATTATCCCTTCAAAAATCCTCTAACGAAGCAAGAAAATTCCCCCTTGAAAGGATTTTTCAAGGGATTTTCCTGTGTGACACTGCCTAATATGTGACATAAACTGAGCACAAATCAGTATTATATAAAGCAGAAAGACAAAAAAGGTCGTATTGATATATTGAGCTTTATGAAGAGTAGCCTCAAGATTAACTTTGTATAAATGGGTGACAGATGTTGAATATGCTTTGCTGCCATGTGAAAGAAATACATGTACATTAACAAAATCAGTCATATGCATAGTTAAAGGCAATTACGTATACACCATCTATCATCGTCATCTTTTCAACGACAACTAATCTGCAGATGCTACAGGGAGACATAGTACCAAGATACTTCCTAGTTCAGTCTAGTTTCCAGGTCCCTCGAGCTAATACTGCCAATTTTTCAAATACCTTGATGAGAAGACAAAGGGCAAAGGCCACATATCCCTCAATCAATTATTCTAGCTGGGTGTTACTATCCCTTTGTGTTCATGGACTCATTCTGTCTTGTTTAATTGGTTTCAAATTATCTCTTCCTAATTTCAGGACATGAAAAGACCGGAGGTGTTTTTTTTTAAATATCACTTTTTACCGCTGCATTCTTATACTATTCAAGTTGTGTTAACCAGCTCAATGTGATGAAGAGTTTTGATGAAGAGTACAAGCATTATATTAAAATGACTCCCTCTCTCCCCCCCCCAAAAAAAAATAATAATAATAATAATAATAAAAAAAAAAAAATAATAATAATAATAATAAATAAATAAAAAATAAATAAATAAATAAATTTAAAAATGTGGACAAAATGCAAAAATCTTAGGAATTTGTAATTGTCCATGGGATATCCCAATTCCATTTTAAAGGAATTAAGAAATTCTTAATCAAGATGACCAAAACACAATTCTATCATTTTTTGGTATATACTTCATTCTTAATACATGTAGAACTCCATCTTTCATGAGCTCATTTTCCAGAGCTTTGATCAGGAAACTGTAGTAATTGCACCCATTTAACCCGAATCCCACCAGCAAATGAGGGGGATAATTGGACGTTTAAAAGCATTATGCCTACCATCAGATACACAAAGATATAGAGGTTTAACCCCCCCCCCCCCCCCCCTTTCCTGTCCATTTATCACCCACTCATCTCAGCTCTACCTACAGCAAGTATTAAACCTTGCACCTGTTTGACCTAAAATCTATCAGGGAATGCATATGGTTTTGTTTTTACCTGACTGCTAATAAAGCATGTGTTTTCTTGTAAGTCGTCCTTGTTTTCACAAAGTGATGGTAGTGAGGAAAATCGTAACGCAAAGTGAATGCAATTTTTTTCACTACCGTCACTTCGTGAAAACAGCGACGAAGTAAGCAACCAGGGAACCAACGGCTGTAAGTCATCTCGAAGGGACTTGGTAATGAGGATTAATGCCTTACCGAAGGGCACTAGCACATTGACTTGGTCTTGAACTGAGGACATCCCGCTTACCAGACGCCTGCTCTACCACTGAGCCATTGCACCTCCTCAAATCAGGAAAATTCAAGACATCACCCACCAAAAAGAATTTACAATAGTCCTTCCACTTCCCCCTCCAGTCGATTTTCCTGAAACCAGATCAGCCTAAAGAAACAACAAGAACACCAGTTTGACCTCGATACAACTATCATACAATGGACATGAGCAGCACCCTCCACCCCCCCCCCCCCCCAACCCTAAACAAAAAGGAATATAATCCACTCGATAATAGAACCTTTTTTTTTTTAAATGGGTAGCCGACATAAGATACTACCATATTCTACTTGGCACAGTAAGTTCATATCTAAGTTAGATGAGAAGATGGGTAGTCTGCCTATATAACAGCAAGTGAGAGACAGGAATACAATTTCATTTTCTTTTGTAATTCTTCATTTTGGAGGGTGGGGGATAAAAAAAATATACAATTAGGTTAAACTTCAAAAGACTAGGGACATCTAACATCCTAAAATTTATTTTAAAAATATTTAAAAAAGAGGGGGGGGGTCAAGAGGATTTAATACTTTGTCTGTTTGTAATAAAAAAAAAGGGCTATACGTATCATTTTACACAGAGTTAATGCCGTTATGACTAAATTGAGGTGACTTCCCCTACCATCCCACCGTCCACCAATTCTTGTACATGCTCCCACCCCTCCCCACCCCCAAATAAAACAAATCAACAGTGCTCATGAAGGTGCAAAGTGATTTTTTTATTGGCCCCTCCCTCCGCCCCACTCAATTCTGCTCTTCCTCATCCCCCTTCATTTGTATGCCATCATTGCCACCAGGAGCAAATGTCAATAATTGCACCTGTTTCACCTAAATACTACCAGCGGATATGGGGAATTAGAGTGGCACAGTTCTTGGCAGCTCATGACCACACCATGCACTAGACTTGGTATGGGGATGAAGGGCTAGCCTATGATAGATTACTAAGGCCAGGTCCACCTGGCTAGGACTATAAAATAATTGGGTCATGATTTGGGTCATCAATGTAAAGCATTACCATCAAGAGATGTTCTTCAAAAGTCAATTGTTTAATGAAGTCTCTTATTTAAGAGCTTCAATTCATTCCTGTTCATGCAAATAAATTGGTTGCCCAGAAAATGCCTGGAAGCTATTAGAAAAGGTAAGATATGTGGTACATAATGATTGATGCAAAGATACTTTTGAGTTTTAAAAAATTGACTCAATTTTGGTGATAATCAGATATAATGCACACATAAATGGGTATACGGGACTACACACCCACAGGAGGCATGTAAGTTTGGTCCAAACTATTCAGGTATTTCTCGTCATGTTTTTAATATGAGGGCATATGGAGAACACTTATTTTCAGGGGATATTTCTACCAAGATATTCTCCCGAACTAACATACAAAAGATGAAAAAGCTCACAAACTATTTTTTATTTTTTACCAAACTCGACTTCATCTTTAGAGCCCCATTTATCTAGAGCAATGGCCTATAAATGAAACTGGATCAGACTGCTAACTCTGAGTTAAATGATCTAGATACAACATGATTTGGAGAAATTGCCCATAATCATCAAAATGAGCAACACGTGCTCATCTTTCCAGGGCAACTGTATCCTGGATAATAGGGGCAATTTGCAAAATACTACCTCGATCATCCCAATTACGTTCACATAGTTATTTGAGCTAATAGCCGAATACCCAGAAGGGTTTTTATGGAATTGCTTCTTGTCACTGCAGGAGTTTGACACTAATTCCATCTTTTTGCAGCAATTTCCAGCGTAAAGGGGCCTCAAACCGCGGTGAACTTGGTTTAAAAGACATTTTTTCCTCATCCAGTAAGTTCATATCCAAGTTAGATGATCTTAAAGAGAAGGTTAAATACTGAGAAGAGGTGAAAAATAATTTGTAAGCGTAATCATTTTTATTACGCAAGTGTGGAAGAACATCAGATAAAACATGATCCCTGAAAAGCATGGCTCTTCAAATGCCTTCATATTCTAAATATGTCATGTAACATTGTAAAACTTGGGACGGATTTTTACGCCACGTGTTCGTGTAGTCCCATATACATCTTTCTATGTACAGTGTTTGTAACTTTCCCAAGATTTGGCCAAATTTCTTATCATTTTGATGATTCCAGAACCTTGCAATACACACAAATACTTATATGCTAGATGATCAACGTTTTCTGGTCGATTCCACAACATTTCTTTCACAATGCAATCGCACGACCAGAACTGATCTTTATCTTTAAAAATGTTTTCCTCACCCAGTAAGTTCATATCCGAGTTAGATGATCTTAAAATTGGTGAATCATTATTTTGATGATTTGCTCCTTGAAAGGAAACAAGAATTTCAATTCTTCTTCCTTTCTCCTTATAAAAGGGGTATAACAAATGCACTGAGGTTAGACTCTAAAATAACATTATTCTCATTAAATTCACATCTAAATTAGATCACTAAATCATATTTGTATTCATTTTTTTGTTGTTAATATCTTATTTACATATCCCTGAGCACTGTTTGAATATGACACAAAAGTTAAAAAATCTGAGGGAAATTATTTTAAGTGTAGTAGGGTTTGAATTTCAAAATATTCCAAATTCCTCTCTAGTAGTTTCCTATCTTGGTTAGATTAGCTAACTAAGGTTAGATTAGCTAATTAAGGAAACATATGCAAATCCAGATTTGAAATGTTGCCATTTTTACTTGCTGGTAATACAACTGTAATGAGCACAAACTGCAAATGCAAATACAATTGAAATACACTTGTAACACAAACAAGTACTATGATTTCCTCCCACATTACATCCAAAAAAGGATGAACAATATAAGACCTAGTGCTTGTGTATCCTAGAAAATAACCCCAAAGTGTAACTGGAACAACCTGTGAATTACCTCAACATTATTCTGAGCAGGTTCATCTTGAGAGTTAGATGCCTCAGATATACAACTACTTCATGGTTTTCAAAGAGATATGCTGTGGTTTTAAAGATCAGCACTTGGCAAGATGACAGAGAGCATAACATCTTCACTATTCTAGGACAACCATTTAAAGCGGACTACGGAAAGAGCCATTATCACCCAATTTACTATATCTAAAAAGCATAATGAAGGGAATAGTAAATGCCAACAGGAAGGAATTAATAGTGCTCAAGTGATTTTTTAAAAGTTTAATTCTCGTAAACTAATAAAATGTTCATAAAAAGATGGATTAATTTATAGAGATGCCAGTTTTGCTGGTTCAAATTTTCACACAGAACCATCAAAGTGCTCAAATCTTTTACAAAACAATAGGAGACATGAATTTGAAGATTTACAGCTAAACATATATTTTACTGGTTAACACATGAGAAAGGGTAAAAGAAATATGATTAAGATTAAAAATCTTATCACAAATCCTAAATTCATCAGAGGTTAATTTTTACACAAACAATTATTGTACATGAATGTATTGTCTGTTTAAAGCAGGAAAGGGGTTAACTTTTTGCAAAATACTATGAGTTGATGCCCTTTTGGAACTTAGCAAAAGACATCTGAATAAATTAAGAGACAGTTGTCCCTCCCGCCTTCTTAACCATCCCTTTATTACCCCTTCACTCAATCATTTGCATCTTTGTGGCTTGGTAACGCGAAGTGAGAAGTTACAACCACAAGAAATTAATTCTCAGTGCGGTTGCATGATCCACAGGGAAGTCTGCTGGCTTGAGATAAGAATGAAGAATTCCATGTTTGTATCGCCATCTTGCCTTGCATGAAGAGAATATTAATATCTTCAAATGCTTTCACATTTTGAATAGGATTAAAAATAGTACAACACTTTGATGCAACATGCTCGTAAAGTTCCACATAACTAAATGAGCGCTCAATTAATGCTTTTCACTGTGTATCATTTATTTGTTACTAGATTTGGTCACTTTCATCAGTTTTTGTTGAATCCAAACACTCATAAAGCATAATGAACAATTACCTATATAGTTGAAAATTCCCAACAACTTTGAGATACAAATTCTTCTGCAGTTGCATTTTTTTCACAAATGCCAAAATCTCTCACAATGCAATTTCTCACAGTACATGCCTGACCCGTAATCACCATCATCTTCAACAATTATGTCAGAGACAACGGTGAACTCCATGCAACTCCATGTGAATGCCTCTCGTTTCATACGCTGAGCCTTTCATGACCCTTGTCTATCAGTCTGTATCAAAAGTGGTTGAATACAATATATCTTCTTTCTAAGCACCATCCAAATCCAACTTTCCGCATAATCTCCATCACGACTTGCAGATTTACCACAAGCAGCATCTGGATTTGCAGGTTTCTCCTTTCTTTTTTTGATTTTGGTGATTATCCACGCACATGGATCCCTTGTATTTCATGAGACAAGTCATTCACATCTCTCACCAATCCTTGAATACAATTTCTAATTTCTGACAAACACTACCCCTAACATTGTTTTCTAATCTTCATCATAACCTATGTTGGGACTTAATACCAGCGACGTCTTTATGTGTTGTCTGTTTGGAGGCACAAGGGCATACATTTATACAGAGTTAACAGCCTCTGTTAAATTCCATTTTTGAACAAAAGCCTTAACCCAGCATTTGGTGTGAATCTTAGTACATTCATGTAGAGGTTGAGGTAGTGGCTGAGTGGATATGTCACGGGACTCTGGATCGCAAGGTCCGCTGTTCGAGTCCCGCTGTGGCACTAATGTCATTTGGTAAGATATTGATCTACATTTGCCACAATCGATCCAGGTGAGGTAAGTGGGTACCTGGTAGGATCATATCTTGAAGTGCACTGTGCGCTAATCTGGGCTGCCGGAGCTAAAGCTAGGGTAATAATTTCCAAAGCTCTTTGGAAGTGCATAGAGATATTGTATGATGTGATATGCACTATACAAAAACCGAATATTATTATTACAATACGGAATGAAGAGATTACTGTATTGATATTCAACAGAGGGCAAGGTCATGGCAGGATCCAACAGACTGTAATGTCAATGAAATTCATCACAAGCACTTGACATTCTAACGCATATTTCCATTTCAATCAAACCATTTGCAACAATCCCAGCATGATAGTCTGAACGAGAGGTCTCTCCGCGTCCCTTCCGGCTTGGGTTGTGTCTGGTGAGGTTTTAGACGTGTAACGGGATTCTGAAGGACAGTGTGAAGGAGGTGATGGGATCCCTACTCTGCTTCAGGGCAATTAGTGTTCTTGGTGTAGCAATGCCCCTCATCATCCTCCTCCTCCTCCTGCTACTCCTCCTCCTCCTATAGGGCTTGTTCAAACTTGCCCATTTCCAATGGCAGGAGATAAAGCAACTTGGGCAATCAGAACTCTTAGTGTAACAAAGCCCTATCATTTTTCTCCTTAGGCTTTGTTCAAACTTTACCCATGTGTAATGAGACAAGGAAACTCAGCCACCTGGGGGGTGTTTCACAAAACTGTTTGTAAAGTTACGCTTGACTTTACGAACGACTTGAATATGAAGTGCCAGATAGGATGCCCAAAGTTTTTCCTGATGTTTTAACAAAGTTTTACTATATTTCCATTAACCTCAATTAAATTATGGCAAACTAGATGGAACTCGAAAACGATGCCTCCGTCATAGAGCAATTTTACGAACCAAAACAGGAGCAATTTTTCAAATTCAAGTTTGATTGTAATTCATTGACAGGTTATCAGAATATTGTGATTACAAGCTATTTCTCATAAACACGAATAACCCTTTGATCTTTGACCTCATGACCCCAACATCTACTCAGTTCATTGGCTCTGCAAGAAACATACATGTCTTGAGTTTGATGGTAATCCATCCATCGGTTCTAATGATAATGTGATCACAAGCTATTTTTGCATACATAATGAGCCCCATGACCTTTGAACCTCACCTCATGACCCCAACATCTACTCAGTTCATTGCCTCAGCAAGGTACATACATGTCCTGAATTTCATGGTAATCTATCTTTTCTAATGATAATGTGATCACAAGCTATTTGCGCATACATAATGAGCCCGTGACCTTTGGCCTCGTGACCCAAAAATCTAATCAATTCATTGGCTCTGCAAGTTACATACATGACCAAAGTTTGACAGGAATCCATCAGTTGGTTCTTGAGATAACGCGATGACGAGAACGGGACGTACGCACGTACGGACGGACAACCCGAAAACATAATGTCTCCGGATACTTCGTAACGTAGGCATAAAAATATATTTTGCATTAAAATTGTTTGTTATAATAAAAATGTTAATCTACATCTGCACAGTTCAACTTTCGTTGATGCAGTTAAAAATGATTGAGCATCCTATTTGGCTTTTCATATTTAAGTCCATCGTAAAGTCATGCGTAACTTTCCGAACAGCTTTATGAAACACGTGCCCATTGTGTCCCAATGCCACCGTAATCTTTCTAATAAGGCCATTTCCGAACCTTTCCATTTGCGTTAAGAATCAGCTCAAGGACAATGAGCATTCATGTCGTATCAATGCCAAATCATCATCCCTTTAGGCTTTCTCCAAACAATCGGCAATTAGTGCTCTTGTGTAGCAATGCCCCCACCCCCAATCATCGTCGACATGTCCTGGGTTTTGTTCCAGCTTGTCCTTTTGCAATGAAACAAAAAACGCTGCTCATGTGCAATTAGCGCTCTAGGTGTAACATTGCCCCCAAGGTCTTCGGCTTTGTTCAAACTTGTTCTTTCGCAATAAACAACAAAAACAAAACCTTGGCACCTGGGTTTCAATGCCCCATCATCTTTCTCTTTAGGCCATGTTCAAACTTGCCATTTCAAATGAGAAAAGAAATGGGGCTCCTGGACAAAATGCAGCTCTCAGTGTGACAGTGTGTTATCCTTATTTGGCTTTTCCCAAAATTTCCCACGTGCAATAAGACATGACAGCTCAGCTCCATAACAATTAGCGCTCCATGGCACCGTCTTATAAAGAGTTACAATTGATCCAAATCAATCCCAAGTCATTTCATCAATCGCAAGTTTGCAGTCCTCTTTCTGTTATGTACATAGTTGCGATTGATATCATTCGCAAATAAGTTGCGATTAATATCAACTCTTCGTAATGTAATAATGTAACTTATATCGTGCCAAATCCACTCTGTGGAGTGCTCAAGGCGCGTGTAAACAGGAAAAACGATCAAGACTTGAAAAGGAATGTTTTGAGATGAGTTTTGAAAGAATCAGAAGATAAACATTTTTTGATGTCTTCAGGAAGGCCATTCCATAATTTAGGACAGGCCCCTGGTGTTGCAATGCCCCATTAGCTTCCTTGAGGCTTTATTCAAACTTGCCAAACTGCAATGATGAAAGAAAACTAAACTCCGGGACACAGGGTCTTTGCTCTGCTCATGGGCAAGTAGCGCCATTGATGTATCACTGTCCCCTGCTTTGGCTCTGTTCAAACTTCTGACATGACGAGATGAAGAAATGACTATAATTTTCGCTCTTTGGGGACTTTTATTTCTGGTTGGTGGAAGGAAGGATGGGGGTGGAAACACTTCATGTTGAAAGCTTAGCACTGTCTGATAAGGTTGCGCATATCTATCATTTCAATATCATAATTAATCAGTCCATCACTTAATCAATCGATCAGTTTGTGTTTATTTAAGACAAATTATGTATTTGAAATGTTCCTGTTAAACTCCAAACATATTATCGAAAATAATATCGCTAGTGACATTCGTTTGTCTCACAATGTATGGTCAACAAGGGATCTAAAAGATCACGACATTTCGTGCGCCGCTGCAACACTTCGTCAGGTGATAAAATATATTGTAAGTAGCCGAATCTAAGCATTCTGTAATATATATATCTTCTAACTTTGCTTCATTTTTATCATGTATTTCCCCCCCCCCCTCCCCCTTGCAAAGCTTAAAGCATTAAATGGTATCTTTAAAGGTAAAGGCCAGTATTGGAAACGCCCCAATTTCAAAAAATGAAATGGAAGCTCTCGTTACCAATCATGTGAAAGAATATGTTTTGATTAATACATGATGATAAAAAAATTGCCGGGAAACAGCCTACTAATTCATATATTTGGTAAATTTGTTTCTCTCATGGTCTGTGAGAGATATAGGGTAGTCCCATATACATCTTTCTGTGTATAGTGCTTGTAACTTTACGAAGAATAGGCCAAATTTCTTATCATTTTGATGATTCCAGAACCTTGCAGATGCTAGATGCTAGATGATCAACCTTTTCTGGTCGATTCCACAACGTTTCTTTCACAATGCAATCGCATGACCATTACTGGTCTTTATCTTTAAGAAAAGCATGCGAAAGCAATTGGAGAACAAACTGATTACATAACACCCACACAATCAAAATAGCAACATCATGGTATCAATACAATCCTTAGCATTGGATGCCAGAAGCTGCTCTCTAACAATGGGAGGAAAAGTTGATGTCAAACATATTACTTCCATCCTTGGCTCATATTGTTCAAAGAACGTTATGGGCAAATTACATCAAAAGAAAAGTAAAATGTGTCGTCATTACGAGAAGGTAAATTACCGCATTGGCTGAAACATGCCCGAACCCAAGGTCAGATGAAATACCACGCTTATTGAGGGGGCGGGGTAACAATGTGATAATGTGATCAGTCAACAAAATGTGCTCTGTCAACACAATTTACATGTATCGCTTTCACTATTATGATTGTGCAGTTAATGAAATTGGTAGCTCAGTGTGACTCTTTACATTCTCACCTTTTAGTTTCTTTCTCCCTCGTCCTCCATTCTAACTCTGTGCATCTCTCTCTCTATTTTGCTCATACCTTTTCCAAAATGATTGTCCTCTTTCTCTGCCCTTCACTAACTCAATGGCCTGAGCCATTTTTTACTTTATTTTTCATGTCCTCCGCAATCATTATTCTTTCCTTACCCTTTTTTTTGTACTCAAGGGCTCTCTCTCTCTCTCTCTCTCTCTCTCTCTCCTAATTCTCTCTCTCCTTCTTTCCCTTTTCCTCCCCCTCTTTCTCTCTCTCTCTCTCGCTCTCTCTCTATTTCTCTCTGTATTTTGTTTTACCATCTTTCACAATCTTCACTGTAAATCAGATAATTATACAAATGAATTTTCTCACCAAATGACTATAACAGTATTGACTTACCTGTATTGCAGAAATCGTTCATAGAGACCAGGGGCAAGAGAGAAGCAGAGTGAACATGGAGTTGATATGTAAAAGATAGAAAGAGAACATAAGATACATTAGTGTTCGAGGTCGAAGGTACACTTATACACATTAACAACTTTGTAACTTACTGTACACAAAAATCATTCAAACAAAGCTGGAAAAGTTTTATCTCAGGTTAGCCATCTCTAAATAACCTCTTAAAAAACATAAGCAACAATTTGTACAATATTCGCCTTTTCTCTTCTTTTTTCTCTATTCATACTTGATTGTGTCTTATCTTATTTTCATATCTTTTCTTATTTTCTTTTTTTGCCTAAAATATAATAAGAACCATTATGACAATAGTTTTGAGCACTGCAGACATTCTATTTCAAACTTTTGTAATAAAACTAGATGGTATCAAAATGAAAGCCCACCTTTTTATCAACATGTCAGTTACTAAGAATCAAAAGGATATTAACTTGCATCACTGTCCGAATATGGTTCTTTTCAAACATATTAACTTGAAACAAAATAAAACAGAAATATGGGATCTTTATGATTGTACCAGTGTTTTTGAACCTTTTTTTTTTGGCACCTAAGGCCATTTTGCTTTATCAGCAAACGATGTTTTATTTTCTCCTCATCAACCAACTCTTTTTTCCCCTTCATTTTGACATTTTCTCTTTTTATTTCTTTACCATATATGAATGTTTCACCTCTTTCCCTGTACTTAAAACTCTCTCTACCCTTCTGCCTCTGTCATATTTTCATTTCTGTTCTATTGCTCTTTATCGTCTACTTATCTATCACCTCCACCTCCCCGCCCACACACCCACACTGACACCCACGTCCTCTCTCTCCCTCTTTCTCTCTCTCTCTCTCTATCTATATATCACTCTTACCACTCCTCTATCTCTCTATTATCTCTTTCTCCCCTCCTCTGTCTCTCTCCTCTATCTATATCTCTCCATCTATATCTATATATCTCTTCCTCTCTCTCTCTTCCTCTATCTCTCTCTCTCTCTATCTATATATCACTCTCACCACTCCTCTATCTCTCTATTATCTCTCTCCCCTCCTCTGTCTCTCTCCTCTATCTATATCCCTCCATCTATATCTATATATATATATATCTTCCTCTCTCTCTCTCTTCCTCTATCTCTCTCTCTCTATCTATATATCACTCTCACTACTCCTCTATCTCTCTATTATCTCTCTCCCCTCCTCTGTCTCTCTCCTCTATCTATATCCCTCCATCTATATCTATATATATATATATATATCTATCTCTTCCTCTCTCTCTCTCTCTCTTCCCCTCTCCCTCCCTCTTGAGATCAGCCAATAAGGTCTACAATAACAAGGAGATAATTACGACATTGGCAGTGCACCCGCGGATAAATAACTCTGTAATTTGCAGGCTGCGTCTTCCTGACATGGTGGAAGAGAGAGAGAGAGATGGAGAGAGAGCCCAGACGAAAATGTCAGTGGAAGAGGCAATAGATGGGCGACAGTAATAACAACCAACGGGAACCAAGGAGAAAGAATCAATGGAGAGGAAATTGGGTCCTTCTCCGGCGCAGCACGGTCCTCCCACCTTCCCCCCTCTCCTCCCACCATCTCAGGTAATCAAGGGACATCGCTGCAGCTAGCATCATTGCATCCCCCGATCCACCTTCCCCCAGGCTCATATTTTAGTCATTTGAAAAGAAAGCAAGCAAGGGCAGACAAGAAATTGCTTCATGATGAGCTTTCGTGCCTTTGTGGGGATTTTATAGAGGTAATACCACTTTCAAGCGGTGACCTGTACCTTAATGCCCCCCCCCCCCCCCCCATTGCTCTTTTCAAACTTCACAGCAGGATGCTATATCTCTGTCCATACCCCACGAGAGACAGGGAGGCTCAGTGGTTCAAGTAAAGGACTTGCAACTCAGAGGTACATAGTACCCTTGGACATGGCATTAGTACTCATTAACCTAGTCCTTTGGATAGGATGTCAAGCGGTAGGTCCCGGGACCAAATAGCTGAAACGGGCTGTTGTATTGGTTGAGCTATGAATACACTTTCATCATTTTGCATTTTGTATTTTTTTTAACTGCTTTGTCTTTTTTTTTGAGGCAAGCTGGTGTTGACTGAATCATACAACTGTTTAATAATCGTCATTCTAATCCTAAATTATTAATTATCATTCATCATAACTTAAACAAAAGCATCTCTCTTAATTCTTGAACATCAAGGGGCTGTTTCATCCAGAAAAATAACAAAACTATTTGAGTAATATGCTGAAAACATTAGTGAAGAACATCAAATGGGATCATGGGAAAACATTCCATTGGTTGAGGATCAAATATAATATCCAAACCAATAATACTATCGGCATTAAACAAAAAGTCTGTATAATGTGAAGAAAGTCTATGAAACATGTTTGTGTTTAACTATGGGAGATTCCATTTAGATAGACACAAGTTTACAAAAAAATACTTTTCTGTTTTGCCTTACAAAAGGCCCGATTTGCCCCTTTAATCACTAATGGACCGCACATACAGGAGAAAATATTTGTTGAGGAGACAAGAGTAGGTATATTAGAGTTGGCAATTTTGACATTTAGAAGCGTCCATCTCAATCAATCACGAGGAATATCAAAAGGATTAAGAAGAGAGGGGGAGGGAGCGAGGATAGTGGACGATTTACAGTCAATTACATTAGAGATATCTGCTTTGATTAATAAAATGAGATGTTTAGCTGACCGTGGATGGATTGACCATTTGCGATGTAGGTCTGTTTGGAGGGTTCTGTTACTTTACGCTCTTCAATACATGTGGTTTGGAAGTAGATATGCATACATACATTATTTATTGATACAAGGTGGTGCTCATGCCCCAGAAACAATAGATAATAATGCAGATTCAAATGAAATTAAGATATTTAGCTGACTAATCAATAACAGAAGTGCTATAGCTGTAGAAATAGTAGGAGTAGTAGTAGTAGTAGAAGTAGTTGTAGTAGTAGTAGAAGTAGTAGTAGTAGTAGTAGTAGTAGAAGGAGTAGTAGTAGTAGTTGTTGTAGTTGCTTAAAGCTTAAACATAATTTCCATTTTGTGAAGGCTTTGTTGAAAGGAATTCTCTTTATGTACTTTCTTATTTAATCTCTTGATTATACATTCTAATCAACCGGGCACTAAGTTGACAAAGATTAGAAAACAATATTAAATCATTCCACCCACAAAAGTCAATATCTTAAAATGTATTTACTTGCTTTGAAGCACTTTGAATCACCGGGTATAAAGATTATATGACTTCATGAATAATTGAGAAGAATCTTTATGCTATCATAATCATGAGCCTCCTGCTTGAGCCAGGAAAATGGAAATATTTATCGTTTTAGAAAGACTTAATGCCTTTTTGGCACTATATAAAGCAGACAAATTATGTACATGTATATACTCAATAGTCACATCTATGTCAATGGGATGATTATTACAATTCTATCCCAATTCTGCATTTTTCCCCGTCAACTTTCCTCATCCATAAGCAGCTGCTCTTTTGGATGCTAGAAGGACATTATCTATCACCACTTCATATTTTGTTGATAATGCCCTTTTGGCTCTAAACTAATGATCTCTACTTAGTTTCTCTCTTCACTGTTCAAGTATGATCTTGATGCCAGCACTCAAAAAAATATAGCCACATTTCCATCTCCCCCGAGACCCCCAACGTACGTACGTACGTAAATCAAACTAAGGTGAACGCTCTCAGTAAACAAAGAAACGCCAAGGACTTGATTACAAAGTGGAAATCAAACGTGTTAAGTGTATCTATTTTGGATGGACCATTCAACTTTCGATGCGTGCCCTACTTTAAATGTAGGCACGTAAGAGTAACTAGCTACGTGCATTTTCCTTAAGTGAACATCATAACGTTTTCCTGCTGAACCACTTTACAATCTGGAATGAAGACAAATAGTTGCTATGTCAGGGATATCCAGGCATTGCCTTGATGGTGATCGGTGAACTGTGATCCAATTATTTAACAGTGTGGCATTATTTACCTAAGGATGCCCTCAAAGTTGAATCTTGCAACAATTATTTGCCCTAACCAATGAAAATATTAAACTATTCTTTCAATGAACTCCTATATCACCCCTAAAAGTTTATTTTGTAGTTCCATGCTTGTATCCTGTATTCAAAAGATCTGCCTTAAATAACTTTTTTTTAGGAGGTGCTGCAAGTTTGAATATCATAACTGCAATCTCATTTTTTTATTTAAAGTGAAATTTGAGTTGACTACTAGTTTCATGATTATTTTGCAATCTATTACATAAGAATCTTCAGCATTAATATACAATCTTGTACCATGTGCTATGTGAGCAAATTGTAACCAACTCATATGAAAGCAAATTAAATCAAGCTGTAGGGCATTATATAGGGCCTAGAAACAATTTTACCACTGAAATAAATACAAAAGTTTTCAAGATTACAAGGTCGTAGTAGGTCATAGTTCAAGTATAAAGCAATTCTCGATTCCTATTGTATGGCGCTTGGGTTATTATTTGATTCACATATTGCTTTTTTAAAAGTCAGCAAATATTGTAAATGTGGTAAATTGATATTGATACACTCCCATTGAATTAACTAACCTAAAAAGAAAAAGATTGCATTAAAATTATATTTTTGCTTCAAGAGATAATTTTTTTTTTAAACATGGAAGGTCGCTAATGGAAGAACGGAGAGCATTCTCAATGGGGGTATTACATTACAACGATTCCCTCCTGGAGCTCCAGATTGTATTTCACTGTTGCTTCAACATTCTTTAAAAAAGATGGATAGTTACTTTGTAGCCAAAAAACGTGTTTGTAGCATAAAATATGTTCACTGATTAAGCTATCCCACAAAATTCAATACTTTTCCATTGAGAGTGAATTTCCTGTGCCTGTATCAATAACAAAAACTATATTCAGATCTACCTCGGATTTCCTTGCGTTGACAAGTTATTTCCTAATTTCTGTTTGGAGCCAGAAGGCTATTAACACTTCGGTTGCTTTCTTCTCATCTCTGCACAGTTGCTTGTTTGCCCCACATGCAATTTTGCACAAAATAATAGGCACTAACTGTTGAACGGATTGTCACACTATGGCTTTGCAAAATTACAAATTTTAGGTCTTGATTAGCTCCATGACAACTTTTTAACACCGGTATAGATTAATCTTGCATTGGAAAGAGTTGAATAATATAGAGGCCTTTAGTATATTTATCCCATGAAGATGGCACAGGGTGATTATTTGTGAAGCATATAGAGAATTAAAGTATATATGAGTTAATTAATGCTCTTCTGGGTCCAAACAGATGATTTCTTCATTATCATCATTATCATTCTTAGTGAACTACATTTCTAGTTAAAAATTCTGCAAAATTCTAGAGCTCTATAACATTGTAAAAGTATTCTATTTGAAAATGCAAGTCCATGAGTATCTTTGTTGTGATATGATTCATTCAGCATCAGGTCTTCAGACACTTCTGTTCATAAAGATCTTGGTCTAAATATTGTATTAGCATGTATTTAAAAAAAACTTAATCTAATGTGGGGCTTTTGAAAAAAGCAGCATTTTGTATGTTTGTGTGTTTGATGTGTTTTTGTTTTTGTTTGTTTGTTGTGTTGTTTTTATTTGGGGGGTTGGGGTGCATGTTTTCCATAGTAAAGAACCACGTTGAAACCATAAAGGGATAGACAAAAAAATGCATACGTGGGACAAGGCATTAGATTGTGGTCTTAATAAAGATTATATTCTCATCTACCTTTACTTATTACCCATTATATAAATACTTTTTATTTCATAAAAGATATAACATTTTGTAAAGAAAGATCCAGTATAAATTCTATGAAAATGTCATTTCTTTGTCATCGCTAAACCGCCAGAGTGCCCATAATTCCTCTCACCCACTCTCTGCCCTTTACACATAACATAATCATAACAAACAGCTTGGTAAAGAATCCCATCTTCATCTCATCACCCCATGTAATGGTCTCTCCCTGACCAGAAAAAAACAATAACATTCTCACAGTTCCTGCATCTCAATAGCTCACATCCATGTGCGTGAAGTGTGCTGGGACCTTGGATGGAATGCATTTTTGATGAGGAGTGAAATCAATCTTTCCTCTTATAGAAAAATTCCTCCCACATGGTCTTGTGCGGGTTCAAGAAGAAATAAGATGAAAAGGTTGTTTCTGTACAGAGATAATAACCACCTCCTGAGAGCAAGAAGGGCAAGAACTCATATATTTGAACACAGACTTAACATCCTTCTGGCTATTAGCAGAAACCCCATTTATTCAAAGCTAGAAGGATGTTAGCTCATCTACATTAAGAGAGACTTAAAGCCCTTCTAAAGTGTTGGGAGGCCCACGTTTGCCACACAATTGATGGCAAAATTTCACTAAAATTATATCATGATGTGAAAGAGGATGTCATTTAAGACACATTTCAGCAAACTTTCACCAAAATAAATGTGTTTAAAGACAAATATTGGTAAAAGAATACATAATTTGTTTTTTCTGTTGTACGCAGAAAACCTAAATTGTTCATTCTTTCATCAATATTCAACTTCAAACACATTTGTTTTGAAAATCCTTGAATAAATGTGTCTTAAATAAAATCCTCTTTCACATTATGATACAGTTTAAGTGAAATGTTGCAATCAAATGTTTGGGGCTCCAAACACTTTAGAGGGGCTTTAACATCTTTCTGTTCTTAGCAGAACACTCATCCATTTGGAGCCAGAAGGGTGTTAATTTATCTAAATTAAGAGAGATCTATCATCTTCCTCCTTCTCAACAGATCATGTCATTTCTTTCACACAATTTCAAAGCTACTTGATGCATTTTTTCTTCTTCATGCACCAAAATAAGTGTGCCACTTTTGATAATTCATTTGAATATAATTGGTTGATGCGTTATGTCTAGTTACCCCCTTTTAACCCTGGTGTGGTAATTAGGGCAATTAGGCACCTGGTGGGGGGGGGGTGGGGGGACTCTGTTCAAAGACTATGCCTGATATAACTTGGGCAGGGTTCTATAGAGAAAAGGTGTTATATCAAAATCAAATGGTTTATAATGGGTTAATGTTTTGAGCATCGCATGACAGACAAACACACACAGGGTTTTAAAAGATACTGAATATCATAGCTAAAATGGAAAGAGGAAGATATTTTTATACGAGGAGCCAGGTCAGTCTTGTTGCACACGCACATATCAATGTGATTGTCTCCAAAATTTCAATACCGGTCCTACAAAAGCAAACCAAGTGACGCCAAATTGAAAAACAAATGAAAATCATACAAAGTCGTCTGCCCTTCTCTTTTCCCCCTCTCCTTTATGTAAAATTTCCCCCTTTCCAATCATAAAGGTTGTTTATGAAGGTACCCGGTAAATTGGAAAATAAATGAAATCCTATGAATTTTTGCCCTGTATTTTCACCACAGTGGCACTGAACCTGAGATGCTACGGAAAGGTCACTGGGTGGAAGCTCACAAACGAGTATTTTCTGAAACCCTGACTCTCCTCAGCTAAACTAGCTCCTCATCAAAACCTCATTCAAGTGCAATGGCTTGAGGGATGTCTCTCATCAAAATTCTCACACCACTGTAACCTTTTTTTAACGTTTTATTCAGGCTTAAAAACGTGTCCATCTTTAAACCTGATCTCCTAAGTGTTAAAAAGCACCCCCAAAAAGTTGAACTATAGCAAATGTGTGTTTTTTGGTAATCATTCCATTAATGAGATGATAGCTTGAAAGACATTTATAAAGATATCAATATAATTCATTTACAATAAAAAATGATATTCTTGGAGATAAAAAATTAAATTATCAATTTTTTTTAAATTTTAAATTTCAAATTTTTAATTTATTTATTATTTTGTAAAAGCCAATTCAGTCTGCCCAATTTATGTTGCATGGTGAGTCTGAAGTTTCTTTCTTTTCTAAAAATTTTCTTCTAATAAAAAGCAAAGAATTCTTGGTGGGATTATACTTGTAACACAAATATCTGTAAAAACTCAACTCACGGATGAAAATAAAATGCTATAGATTTCAAAAGCAATGATTCTAAGTGGGTTCAAAGCTATGTTTAGCTATGGTACTTTGTGTAAACTTCTCAACATTTTATTTAGTCTTCGCTAAAGGCTTTCTTCCTCTCTAGAGCAATAGCTTAATCAATGTAAAACATGAGTTTATTATTTTTCCATTTTAGGATATCACATAGCTTAATCAATGTAAAACATGAGTTTATTATTTTTCCATTTTAGGATATCACATACCTTTGTATTTCTTTATTCTGTTCAGCTTGTTTTGAATTTAAAAAGGGTGCTCTTTGAAAAGAGTAATTTTTGTCTATTTCTGGTTAGCTTTGTTTGGTTTTCAAACATTCTCTCTTTTATTCTGTTCCTTCATTCCTCTCGACCACTTGCATATCTACTTTTTTTTCTACTACATCTATTATATACTGCTTTTCCTTTCTCTTCCCCAGAGATTATGTGTTTAATACTTCTCCTACCATCTTTAATATATCCTAATCACACCAACGACACGGACACCAGACTAACAACAGACAAAAGATAATATTATGTTACCCCAAATGGCCTAGAGATACATGTAGATTTAGAGTCGGATTGGCAGAGTGTATTACTTGGTTTCTATTTGTATACGATTCTTTTCTTCTTTCTCTCTGTCTGTCTGTCTCTCTCTCTCTCTCTCTGTCTCTCTCTCTCTGTCTCTCTCTCTGTCTATCTCTGTCTCTCCTCTCATTTCTCTCTCCACTATCTATCTATATATAGATATCTCTCTCTCTCTCTTCCTTTCTTTCTCTATTGGGTGCTCCACTTTCCCTTATCATTACCATTCTTGGTCCAATAATCTTCACTTGCCGCCCCCCCCCCCCGCCCCCCTCTTACCTGCTCCCTGCTCCTGCTCCTCATTCCATCGTCATTAGTTATTATCCGACCCAATTACCTCCTCTCTCTCACTGCAATTAAGAAGTGGTAGATCACCTGAAACATTAGGCTTGTCCTCTTCAGCTTGAGTTTGCCAAATAACCCACTATTTCGACTATCCCAATCGCAAATTAATCAGTTCATTTGCGTTCTCATCAGCCTGCAGTTGCAAGTAGCGGGATATTTGGTTGAGAAAATATCTGAGAAATGTTGGTCTTGTTTAAATATCCAGCTATTTGGGAAAGAGCGGGCTAATTTGCACCCGTCCGAGCTTGTTTGTGATGAGGGTATCGGTCTGGTGAAGACGCAAATTTGAGCGTCGGGATAATATCCAGAGTCTGAAAATATCTGGTTATTTGGCAAACTAAAGCTGATGAAAACAGGCCTATTCTCATCATTAGATACAACCTCCCAACTGATCCTCTTATATAAGCCAACCCAAACAATCACACGCAACATCAGTTGACACAGTTGTGTCCCTCTGACCTGTTTTTTTTAATGACCTAGCATAATCATCAGAACAGGGACATTCTGTCTCGTGGAGGGGTACGGAGGGACCCCGCCCGAGGGTGATGAGATGGGATCGGAGAATGAGTATCGCTTGAAAGGTAGCCCAGGGGGTGTACCGGTACGACAGGAAGCGTAATGCATCATTAATAGGAACATTGGCAGTAGGAGTGTATGTAGGCCAGAGTATATGTGTGGGTGATTCTGCTGAATTTGTAAGAGTTTGTGAATGGATGAATGAAAGTGAAGGTGGATAAATGTACAAATAGGATGAATAAAAAAGAATTCAGCATTGAATGACAGGAAAGAGATAAGCACATCAGAGATAATGGTGGGTAACTTAAACATTTTTGTTGGTATTTTATAGTTTTATATATTTTTATGTATACAGCAAGAAAAAGAGATTTCAAAGTGGAAGCAAATGTGTTAAATGTATCTATTTTGGATGGACCATTCAACTTTGGATGCATGCCCTACTTTAAATGTAGGCACGTAAGAGTAACTATCTACATGCATTTTCCTTAAGTGAACATCATAACGTTTTCCTGCTGAACCACTTTACAATCTGTTATTCCATGGTAGAGAAAAAAAGGAGGGAATTTATAAGAAAAAAGAAAAGAGGGAGAAAGGGAAAGAGGAGAGAGAGGGAGAGTAATGCTAGGAGTCCACTGGGCCGGCGCCAGTTGGCGCCAGTTTGCGCCAATGCAATTTACTGTGGCGCCTAGTGTCGCAAATAAGGTGCCTAGTGGCGTGTAGTGGCTCAAACTGCCTCCCAACTGGCTCGTGGTGGCGCGTAACGGCACCAAATTTGAATGTGGCGGCAAGAAAATTTTAAAATGTTTGAAATTTTCGTCGCGCCACTTGCATCGAGCAATCAGCGCCAAGTGTCCACCAAGTGGCACCAAATGGCGCGAACATATCGCCCTTTGGCGCAAACAATCCGCCTATTGGAATCCACTGGAATGTAATGGCGCGCGCCAAGTTGCGCCAATGAGATTTCGCGCCACATGGCGCCACTTGGCGCCAAGGGGCACCTTGTTTGCGCCACTACGCGAGCCAAACGGCACCCGATTGGTGACTACTTCGCGCCAAATGCCACCTAATTGCCCGCCATTCGGCGCCACTTGTCGCCTATAACAGCAGGGCGGCATCGCAGGACTTTCTCACAGTGATGGCGGCAGTTCCCCAAGCTCTAGGGATGAGGTTGTGCTGGGCATCCTCCTGGTCCAACATGCGGACGTCCAGTGCCTGATAGTGCTTCCTGATGAGGTTGTGCAGCATGACGGCAGCTTCAATGAGCAGGCGGACTGTGTCTGGTTCCTGTCTCATCTGGCCAAGGAAGCACTGGAACCGCAGAGCCAGAATACCAAAGGCATTTTCAACCACACGCCTTGCCCTGGACAGCCTGTAGTTGAAGAACTTCTGCTGTTGGTCCATGTTACGACGGCCATAGGGCTTCATCACGTATGTCCTCATGGCGAAGGCATCGTCTCCCACGAAGAAGTACGGCATAGGGTGCTCTTCATCATCATGGGGAAGAGGAGCTGGATCTGGGATGCCTAAAGTGCCAGCTTCAATGCACTCCTTCAGTTCACTGTTGTTGTAGATCTGGGCATCAGACTGATGGCCAACCCCACCCACATCGATCCACAGGAACTGGTACTTTGAATCTACCAGAGCCATCAGGACAACCGAGAAGAACTGCTTGTAGTTGAAGTAAAGGCTGCCTGATTTGTTGGGCTTCTGGAGACGGATGTGCTTTCCATCATAGGCTCCCAGACAGTGAGGAAGATTCCATCTGGCTTCAAAATCACCTGCAACCTCAAGCCAGCCTTCATTGGTTGTGGGGGGGGGGGAGATGACTTCTGCAGCATACTCATCCACTACCGCTCTGGCTACATCAGGGACAAACTTCTGGATGGTTTCCTTGCCCACTCGGAAGTTGTAAGACAGCTCGGCATAGGTGGCCCCAGTGGCGAGATGGCGCAGGAAGACGGACAACTTGAGACCAGGGGAATGGCCTTCCTGCTGTGGGTGTCCTTCTTCTGCAAGTGGGGTGTAAGCCTGACCAACAGATCATCAAACATCTCTGGGGACACCCTGGTGTAGTTCTTGAACTTCCTCCTGTCATTCTCACTCAGCTCTTCCATCAAAGTGTGGTACTGTCCACGTTCGGCCCTCAACTGTGGGTTGAGCATGGGTCTAAACCACCAGTTGTGCTTCCTTTTCTTCTTAGGAGGCTCTTCTTCTTCAGGATTGGCCACCATAAGTTGATAGGCAGTGGCCACCTCAGCATCTCTCATCATCTTCTGATGGAGCAGCATCATCACTCCAACATTATCAAAAGCCTCAGACATATCAAAATTGTAAATATTTAGTAGAGATGTTGTTCATACAGCAGCTGAGGAGGGTCTGAACCAGGTAGCCAATGGCCGGTATTTATTTAGTCGGCAAGTAGCGCCAAGCGGCGGCAAGTTCAAACCAATTTGGCGACCTTTGGCACAAACTAATCACCAAGTGGCGCAAAGTATCCGTCTATTGGCGCGAATGGCGCCAACAGGGTGAATTTTGGAATCATGTGGCCGTGTAATGGCGCAAACTGGCGCGAACTGGCGCAACATTTTGGAGCAAGCCGGGTGGCATTTGGCGCACGCCATATGGCACCCAGTTTATTCCACTTGGCGACACATGCCAAGTGGACATTAATTCGGCGCCACAGCGAGCCACTACGCGCCAATCACATAATCTTTGGCGCGAACTGGCACCAACTGGCGCCGGCCCAGTGGACTCCTAGCATGAGAGAGAGAGAGGGAGGAAGAAAAAAAGTGGGAAGAAAGATAGAGAGTGAGAGGGAAGAGAGGAGAAATAAAGAGAACAGTGTATTACAACTGGAAGAAATGTTCTAAATTGAACAAATTTTGCAAATTATTTTAAATTTCATTTAATGCCTATATTTAATACTCATGAGGACATCAAGATAGGCTAGACAATTGTACCACATTCAAAGAAGTTTTCATAAAGATCCCCAGATAAAGAAAGATAACTTGATAACAACCGTCCATCTGCCTGCTAACGACCTGGAAATTAACTTGATCAATGCTTAATAGCAATGAAACGTGTCAACCATCAAATAGCTTCACATGCTTAGTTGATTTAGATGGGGATGCAGAGTCCAACAACGAAAGCATTGTTTGTTCCAACACAGACATAGACTCAAACATCACACAGCATTCAATTTAGTCATATCTGCAGGTGTTCGCACTAAGTATAATTCCCATGGATTTATCATTTCTAATGTGAGTAGTTGACGGTTCTTTCAAGCTCATAATTAGCTTAAACACAGTCCTAATCACATTAACAATACAAGCCAGTAGGCTAATGGGAGGATGGTCATAAATATTTCATATGCTGGACGACCGTTTTCATCTACAATAATCTATAATTTAAAAGATGATTGTCTTCTACTATTTTTCTGCCTTCTGCTATCTTCCAGTATTCTTTCTCTCTTTTCTATTCTATTATTCTCCTTCTTTTCATCTTCATGTTCTATTCTTCTTCTCATTCTCTTCCTCAACCAAACTTAAGGTAGACATTATAAAGCCTCAAATCATCCCTACCCATAATATAAATAATTGAGCACTTCAGAATACATGTAGAATAAATAAAGAATTACTTATCTAATCTGAGTATGGATTCTTTGAAGTATAAGTGATGTTTTGCCTTCAAGCAAAATCATTAAAAAAAAATAATGTTAATTATTTGGATTCTAGTAGGCTTTACTTAAATCATTAAAGTAGAATAAAACTATATTCAAAATATATGTCTTGTCAGATTGAATAAATCAAAATGCATTTCATTTTCTTTACTCAATCTACAGACACATATCTATTTTAAATCAAAACACACTCTACTAGGATTTCAATGAAGTCTTCTGAAATCTAAGAAACTTGCTCTAATCCTTCCCAGGATTGTTTACATATTGTAAAATTTATTTATGAATTAAACAAAATAACAAAAATCCAGAATATGGATCATAAATACTTTCAAAAGATCTACAATGTAATAACAATAAATAGCACTGAAGGAAATTACAGTAGCTTCTTGACTTAATATACAATATGCAGTATTGCAAGCCTACAAGAGGGTTTTTGGAGAAGAGGGGGGGGGGGGGTAGGCATTTTCATACACTGAAATATCATACATTAACATTGACAGAAATCTCTCCTCAAATATGAGGGTGACACACATCTCCAAAAATTGAAATTCTCTGACAAGCAAAAAAAAGTATATATCTTTTAGCATGCATGTTTTTACTCCAAAGTTTACTCTCAAGAAAAACATTAACACAAAGGGAGGAGGGGGGAGTAATCACCCCCATTGCATCCCTCCCCCCCCCCCCCTTTTGACGGGCCTGTATTGTGTAAGCCTAAACAATATATTTAAGGGGACAAGCTATCTCAGCCCTGCACTGGCCAAACAAGTTGATTTTACAATCATGATGGAAAGATTGAGAAAGGAAGTCAAGAGGGAGACATGAACACCATCCCCGGAACTCTAAAGATGCAACCCAACCCCGGTGTTTTGGTCAGAAGAGGAAGAGAGGACCAGAAGAAGTCATTACAATGACCCATCAAGATGGAGAGACCCATAGGCCTGTCTTCATCAGCTCCAGATTGCCAAATAGCCCGCTCTTTCTGATTTTGAAAATAATCCTGAAGTTACAAATCGCGTGTTCATCAGCTCGAAATTTAAAACTCAAGATATTTTGCTCAGCATTTGCGCATAATGCGAGTCTTCGGGCTGGTGAAGACGCACCGGACAAATAGCGGGATATTTTGAAAACTAGCCCAAGAAAATCGACCAAATATCATGCTAATTGCAACTTCGGGCTGATGAAGACGCAAATCAACTGGATAATTTGCGATCAAGACAGTTCAAATAGCGGGTTATTTGGCAATCTTGAGCTGATGAGGACAGGCCTCTCATGAGGAGCTGCAGGTTCTAAGAAAGGTATAATTCACTGATCTATATATCAAAGGGATTCCATTTCAAAGACTGTCATAGTTTATCAACATCCTTAAACTAGATGGCGAGGTGAGGGCACATTAACCCTCAAACTGTCACAGGCAAAATAAGAGTGAAAATATTACTCGCTCCAGGCTTGTTCGAATATGACATGACAAACTGCAGTGGGTTTTTATGTGTATGAATGGCAAAGAGGTGAGAATAATACAATAGTTACATTTGTGTAGCACTTAATACTACATTTCTAAGCGCTTAAGATTGTTATTATTATTTGTTTGATGATGATTGTTTTACCTGAATGCTAGCTTGTGTATGCTTGTAGGTAGACAACCAGGGGACCGACAGCTTTAAGTCGTCTCCGAGAGACTTGGTAATGAGGATTTCTGCCTTACTAAGGTCATGAGCAAATTGACTTACGTTTCAAACCGGAGACATCCCGGTTACGAGACCACTGCTCTACCATTGAGCTATCATGCCTCCTTACTACCCTAGTCATTGATTCAATTGCTCATCCTCACATGATAGTGCACATACTCTACTCCCTGGGGAATATTCCGGCCAGGAGTCACTTTACAAGTTAACACATTCCAATTCAACCATATTAACATTCGCATCCTACCGAGTACCCATTTATCATGTGGGTGGAGAATGACAAATGTGTGTAAATGTTTTGCCCAAGGACCTTAGTGTCTATTTTACATCCTTGCCTCAGATGTAAATAATATTTTGCTTTTCAATAATTTATTATTTCACTATTTCAAGAGAAATAAATGTGCACAGCAGCTTAGAATCATCATTATCTTGCTACTTATCACCTAAAACCTGACAGACTCACAAAAAAACTCCTTGAGGCCTTACCAAAACTTAATACAGAGGAAAAAACATTCTTCTTTATACATACAAAACATTGGAAACATTCAATGCCTAGAAACCTTTCACAAACATGTTAAAATGGTTTATTTACTCAGAGTTACTAATGATATCATGTTGTTACAATTATGGAGAGAGATTTGTGTATTTGTTTTGTATAGCGCCTTGAGTATAAATTAAAGTTATTAGATAAGTGCGCCTTATAAGTATTTATTATTATTATTATACAATGAATGCTACTGGTTTTATTCATGGAAGCTGAAAATAGTCCACATGAAGTAGCTTGCTCATGAAAATATCAGCTCAATTTTCACACAAGCAGCATACTCAGAAGAGAATATAATACATGAATGTGACTCAGTGAGAACTAGACCAATGTGAAGTTTGTACTTTAGGGCACACTTACTATGAACAACCCCCTAGGTGGATGGTGTCCACTTACATAACAGACTTGGGTGCATGAAAGAACCCATAATACATAAATATGCATGTACACTACAGCAGCGTAATATCTGCACGTTCCTATGAGTGTGGATGCTTCTGTGCTTATACAATGTAGATGTCCTTCACAGATAGACCAAAGGGTGTTCACATCAGGTTTAGATGTCACAAGCAAAACAATGTGAACAAAAGAGGAGGGTTTGGGAATCATACACAAACAAACACAGAGAAAAGCATGAACTAAGCAATGTTTCTATATTTGAAAGTGTAAACTCACCTACATAGATGCAATGTACACATGAAACAAGGATTGGCCAAGAGGTGTTCACATCAAAGGTTGATGTCAAGAAAGAAATATAAACAAAAGAAGAAAATGGACAGTTAGGATAGGCAATACTCCAAAAACACAATATTTCTATTTCTATTAACTCTACAATGTGAAAATTCAAAATTCTCTGTTTTAAAGCATTTTTCCTACAGTTACATTTCCTTTTTTTCTTCCCAGCATTCACTTGAATTAAATGTATTAGGAAAACATCACCCAATCAGATTCCTCTCACTCTGCCCCCCCCCCCCCCCCACCCATCCCCCTCTCTCTCTCTCTCTCTCTCTCTCTCTCTCACACACACACAAACACACCCACAATTCTACAGGGATTACCACACCGCTCACAAGGTCAATGAACGGAAATTAGTGGCGGAAACAGCAGCTGCATCTAATTTTCACCAGCTAAATTGGCAACACAGTGCTTCTTCTTATCATGAATGGAAAACTTATGGCTACTTCAGAATTTAATTTATATCAATCACATTGCATCTATCATTGTAAAAAAGGGGAAGACTTGAATTTTCTATCCCATTTTCCTTAAACAGAAAAGGGGGCTATAGGTGTGACTGTTATGCGAAGGGACTACCTTGAGTGAAGCATGATTGCACATACCCCCAGCACCCTCTCATTAAAAAAATGAAATTCAAATTCACAAATTGAAAATTAATGTCATTTAAAGGCACACTGTCCTACTTGTAGCTACTTGCTCCCTCTATATAGAAAACTTCCCAAATCGGTGCCTGTTGGTCCCCCATGATCCTCTTTTTCTAATGTTAAATGAGAGCTGAGTTAATGAGATAGCCACCTGTCACAGTGACCTGGATGGCTCGCTGTGTGGTCTAATCCCTTCTAGCTGCAGTAGTAACGCCTACCTTTAATACTTTCATTTAGTAATCAATTCAACTTATGTGAACTTGGCTTGAGCCCTGTTTCATAAGACTGTTAACAACTGCCCCATTTCAGCAGTTTTAATTAATTATTATGATAACAAATTATTGATGAAAAGATTTAGGACACAGGGTCATATTAGTGGCTGCTGATAACACTTAGTAATGTTACAATTATATCACATCATTTTTGTATGTACCCTCAGAGTGAATGACATTTAGAGACTGCTCACAATATTGATCCACATAGTTGGACCAGAAGAAATATTGAATATCTGTAAGCTAGGGTCCTACATAATGCAATAGAGCATCTTTACTTGTGATGCAGCCAGCATGCAGTGCCGATAATAGGCAACTGTGATGTGATTCCTGTATTCTTAAAGAGGAGGTTTATCCAAGCATCAAGTTAGTTTTGAATGTCATAGGGTAAAACAAATGGATTGAGTTGGTAAATGTTTGAGAAAAATTATACTGAGAATAAACAAACATACTTTCCACTCATGACAGAGAATCTAAGACTATTTTTTTAGGTTTGAACGCGAGTACTAGTCAATAGTATTGTTAATGAAACTGTCAACACACGTTACCTTCGAATGGTTGGTTCAAATAAGAATTATTGAGTAAAAGAATGATTCAGAGTCAGAATGATTTCATTGCATTGATTAAATCTTGCTGGAAATGACATATGCATGTATTAACCTACTTTACACATATCTGGGTACATGGGGGTATACATATAAACATGTTGCATCAGAATTTGGTTGAAGTTGGAAACAAGATCTTGTCTTGTTGGAAATATGATAGCACTTCAATAAGAAACCTTTTAAGGAGAAATAATTGCTTCTCAATATTCTTTCACATAGGAATAAAATAAATGTAATTGCTTGTAAATCACTTTCAATCTTCTCTTTTTAAGTAGTGGAGTAGAAGTCAATGTTTTTAGGAGTCTAACTGGAAATCACCTTCTTTAGAGTCAAATCCACTCCAAAATATAGCCAAAACCACTCCAAAGTGGTAGTTAAAAAACAGCTCATTTAGATATGGCGCGTAAAAAACGCAACAAAAAAGCTGCTGCTGTTTTTTTTATAAACGTGTTAATGAATGGCAACTGTGCACTACAAAGGACATGTGTGTAATCTTTGACCTCTGTATTATATAAGATACAGAAATGTGATGCATACCGCTATTACATTTTATATGTCATTATAATTTTTTTTTTTTAAGACGACTCTCCTTTGTTGTGTTGTATCTGAACAAGCCTTTGGAGAGTTCTCTTTAACGAATGGAAGGTATGTAATCGGAGCTGTAGTGAATCACTAAAGGCACATTCATCAGACATGAAAGTACAGGAACATGAATTATGCATCTCAGAACAGGGAAATTGAAGATGCTTTTTGTCCCTAAACATGAATTCAGAAATGTGACAGAAATAGGGGCCAAATTGTTAACTCAGATGGACAGAGGTAGAAAGACAGACATAGATATAAAGATAGAGTGAGAGAGAGAGAGACAGACAGACAGACAGACAGAGAGAGACAGAGAGAGAGAGAGAGAGATAGAGGAGGAGAGAAAGAAAGAATGAGATGGTGAGAGAGGCATCAAATAATGAAAGGAGAATGATAAATTGATGAAGCTAAACAGAACGATAGGGTTCGACGAACTAGTGAGCAAGCAACAGAAACATTTTTTTTGTATAAAAAAAAGCATGAGAAAGAGACAGTCAGAGGGATATAGAGCGAAACCAAGAAACAAAGTGAGAAAGCAAGAAATGTAGAGAGAAAGGGATAGGAGGGGAGAGCAGAAAGAGATAATGTAAAATAAGAGAGGCAGACAAAATAGAGAGACACATAGAGAGAGAGAGAGAGAGAGAGAGAGAGAGAGCATGCCATACATAAAGGAGGGGAGGACAGTTATATTATAGAGGTCACAAATTAATACTCTTTTTTTAAAAGAACCAAAAGCAAAACAAAAGAAACAGAGAGACATGAAGAGAGTAGAAGAAAGATGAGCTGAATAGAAATAAGAAGCAAAATAATTTAGAAAAGAAAACAAGTTTTAGAGTTGTCATCCCATGCAATTATGTATTCTCTGGTTTTATTTTTTCCCAAACAAATTTTCAGGACATTTAACTTTCTGCAAAATAATAAAGTCGCATGCTTCATATGCAGTCATAAGACAAACGTTGACCAAGGCTCTGTTTCATAAAAACTTGCTTTCGATAACAAATGCTAAATATCTATGACAACATTTGCTCTCAGCTAAACAGTAGCTTATAACAGTTAATATAACCAGTTTTATGAAACAGGGCCAAGAACTGAGAAGTAGCTCACCTGAATAACTAAGTGAAAACAGAAAGATATTTGACTCACTTAATATTATTGAAAATCTGTCACACTAATTGCCAAAATAAAAGAAAATTATTGAATTTTTGAACTTGACATATTAAATTCTACATCCTTAGCTGTTACAAAATTAACAAAAACACAAGAACAGATTTCACTTAAAAGTTTCAAAACAACTTTGGCTTACGGTGATGCCATGTCTATTCTATTCTCTCTTTCACTTTCATTCAATTTCATTTTGCATAAAATGATGGTTTCACCAGGTCTAGAGAATCCACTTTTAAAATGGTGGATAAAAACTACTAAAACAATGTTAAAATGAAAGTAATTATAAATTCTATCTGCATTAAAGAAATTTACTGACTGTCTTGCAATATTCTCTTCCATCTCCCACATATTGTACATCAACCAAACGTCCCTTTCCTATCTATTCGAGGCGTGGACATGAATTTCACCCATACAATCAAACTTAGAGTTCAGTCATGCCAACAGATGCATATTTGCTAGCGGCCATATCAATTCCTTTGGGCCAAGACTGATAACCGCGTTCCTACGAGGGATAAACAACCACTTCGGCAGAGGCAACAGACAGATCTAGCATGACCAATTGTATTTTTTTCTTCAGAGATCAATGCGAATGGTGCCTTTTGCCGCTTGCTTGAACTAAGCTGTCAGAAAATCTAATAACCACATCAGATGTTTGTTGAAAGGGACCAGCCAATGTCAGCATCGCAACCTAAGAGCGGATATCGTCAACTTCGCCGTCAGAAGGATCTAGCTTGCATCACTTTACAAAGAGTTAGTTTCTTTCTGGCTCTGAGGAGGTGGGGGGAGATTGAATTTGGTGCTTTTAAGAACCTACAGGTACACTTGGCTGATGAGGCCTTGGCATTATATCAATCCCACATAATCTACAAGACGAAACACAAGCTCAAAAACACGAGTGAATATTGCCCCGAATCTATCTTCTCACGTTGATCGCTAAGAAGGTCGTCGAAGCCAGGGGCAAAGAGGCATTAAGAAAGTCATGATCATCATCATCATCCTCGTCCTTGTCCTTGACAACGGACTGCATCACTCATTCTCATCCTCTATCTTTCGCATCTCAAAGGAGCGCATCTCTTCCCGGTACATTATCCTCCAATTTGCCACAAAACGTGGATGTGATCGCCGTGATCAATTACAGTTTTGCAGCAACTTTCTCCCTTAATGCACATTTAAATGAAAGAAGCTCTCTGCTTGCAAATAAAACGATATCTCTCTGATTAAATCAGAAAGGGAAACCTAGCTCTCACTTTCTCCTGTCTTTTCTCTGCTTTGATATATATATATATATATATATCTGTCACGTAACATTGTCAGAACATATCATGTTTGTAATCTGAAGGGCGTGAATTCTAATTAACCCTTCTGGCTCTGCATGAATTGATATCATACATGCTTTTTCTTTCTTACCTCTCTATCTCATTCTCTCTCTCTCTCTCTTGCTCTCTCTCTTTCTTTCTTTAACTGCATTTATCTAGCTATATCTAATCTTCATTATTTCTCTCTACTTCTTTCTCTATCTCTATATTCTCTCTCTCTCTCTCTTACCTATATTTATCTAGCTATATGTCTTCCCCTCTCTATACACTATTTCTTGTTTGTCCACAATACCCACTGTTCATATTTTACATATTGTTGCATATTATTTTCTCCCAATATTCTTCAAATTAGTCTACACCAACCAATCCCCCAATCTTTTAACAGTTAAGCTTCAACTTTCAGCGATCTAATATCTGTGTATATAGTCTCTACTGTTTTAAAGCTCATCTGCACTAGTTTGGCCAGGGGGATTGGAACTCCCTGCATGGTCACTTACAGATGATTATCTCATAAAATCAGCTCTCAATTAACATAAGAAAAAGGGGATCATGGGGGACCAACAGGCACCGATTAGGCGTTGTTTACTATATAGAGGGCGCAAGTAGCTATTAGTAGTAGTGCAGCAGGGCTTTAAAGCATATATCCATTATTCACTCCTATCATTATACTCCTGTACACTACTTATAGTTCAATGCCATCGAAACCATTCCTGCCAAAACGTAAGGCACCTCATGTTACAGAAATAACAACATACGAGACGGATCTCAATCTCACCAGATAAAATCATGGATTTCCGTTGGATAGTCTGAGAAGGTATCTTGTTAGTCCGGAAGATGTCTGAGATAGCCGTACATGATACAGCTGGCTGGTTGAAGCCACGTGTGGACGGAACATTACCCGGCTATAAGAAAAAATTTGTGAATAATAGAAGACAAAAGATTTCTGTCTACAGGCAGTGTCTGCATGTTTGTATCGATTCACCAAGGCACCACATGGAATAAATTTATTTCATATCTTTATTGGAATATATTTAATCAGGATATCAAGAATCAGATATACATTGTCGATACAAAATCTGTTTTACATCCTGGTCCAGAACAGAATAAAAATGTATTTATACACAGAAATATAAATACTGAAAATCACCAAAGCTCACAAGCAATAAAGTCAATTTGTGTAGCAGAAGATGCAGCTTATGTCTGCTTTTGTGGTGCTTATTATCTCACAAAAGAATACATTGATATAAGACACTATGATTTGAACCTCTGAACTCCTATATTTTCTAAAGCTTGGATGTTTATTCTTTACTTTTAGCCCTCGATAGAACTTGAGTTACAGAGCTAACAACTTTCAAGACTGATCGCACAAGATAAAATCCCAGATTTCTGTTTACAGTCGCAGACGTACGTGTCTCGTTAGTCCAGGAAATGTCTATTTCAGAACTAACAACTTACAAGACTGATCGCACAAGATAAAATCACAGACTTTTGTTGATAGTCTCAGAAGGCATCTTGTTAGTCCAGGAAATGTCTATTTCAGAATTAACAACTTACAAGAATGATGGCACAAGATAAAATCACAGATTTCCGTTTATACTCCCAGATAGTATCTCGTTAGTCCAGGAGATGTCTATTTCAGAATTAACAACTTACAATACTGATCGCACAAGACAAAATCATGGCTTTCTGTTAATAGCCAGAGAAGGTATCTTGTTAGTCCAGAAGATGTCTATTTCAAAACTAATACCTTGCAAGACTGATGGCACAAGATAAAATCATGGATTTTTGTTTATAGTCCTTAGAAGGTATCTAGTTAATAGTCCAGGAGATGTCTATTTAAAAACTAACAACTTACAAGACTGATGGCACAAGATAAAATCATAGATTTTTATTCCTAGTCCTTAGAAGGAGGTATCAAGTTAGTCCAGGAGATTTGCTATTTCAGAATTAACAACTTACAAGACTGATGGCACAAGACAAAATCATGGCTTTCTATTCATAGTCCCAAGAAGGTCTATGATAGCCGCACAGGAGAATACATTGATATAAGACATTGTGGAGAAACTGTGTACTAACAATCCTATAGTTATTATGACTATTGCTTGGATTATTCCGTTAATTTCTGCACTTGATAAGACATACCAATGATACAAAATGATGATATTTTCAAATTTTCTAAAAGAGTTTTTCAGTGTCTTTATCATTTGTTATCTTAACTGCAGTCAATAAAGCTGATTTTGTGTTGAAGCCAAGAAAATAATGCAAACATCACTTTCGCGTTCATATATCTCCTGTGCTGAAATGATTAAAATTCTTGTCGTATTGATCTTCATTTTCACAATTCCTTATGGTTTACAATAAAATCTTGGCATGGAATAATTAGCCGCATCAGACTGAAATATCTAGTAGTAAAATGGTTTATTTTATCATCCCTTCGAGAACGAAACAAACACCTAACTCAATCTGCAAATCTAATTAGCATCACCCAAAGGAATAACCTCAGACAGTAACCTCATGCTAATTTCAGAACTGATAATGCGCTTGAAGCCAAAACGCCATTTCAATGTTACAAGCATCTTTAGAAATGGCAGTCATTGTCACGTTTATTTCGATAATCACCTATTTGTATGAATAACCATTTAGGACTACGATTGTCTGAAAATGTTCTTCAAAACAACCTCAAAATGCCTACCCCTTGTAACATTTCATTGTAGAAAATGTATAAGGTATGAAGTATTCCGTCAAATAATCAAATTCCTCCCACATCCCAGTTTCCTCCTTTTTAATTTCTTTTCTTTTCTTTTGTTTATCTTTTTTCTAACCACGGGATGGAAATCCCTAACAGCAGACGCTAATTTCCATAAAGATCCTTTATAAGTTCTTTCAGAGACAACCTCCCCTCAAAGATTTGTATTTTAACTAATTCTTACAGCACACATTTACACATGTATTGGCTGCCCTGGGTGGTATATATATGTGATTGCATAGTTGGATTTATGTGATTGCAAAGTTGGATTTATGTGATTCCTGGAGGCTCAGAGACCTTGGGAATACTAGAGAGCAACCATTAGGTATGTCTACATCAGCTCGAGATTGCCAAATAGCCCACTATTTTTGATTTGGGAGATAAGCCCAAAGTCACAAAACGTGTCTTCATCAGCTCGAGACTCAACCTCGAAACTCGAAAATCAGCCAGAGATATTTTGCGGGCTGGTGAAGACGCACCAGACAAATAGCAGGATATAAATTTGCCAAATGGCAGGATATGTTGCAAACTAGCCCAAGATAATCTTGGGATGATTATCTCGACCAAATACCCCGCTAATTGCAACTGAGGGCTGATGAAGACCCAAATTAGCTGGATAATTTGCGATCGGGATAGTTAAAATAGCGGGTTATTTGGCAATCTCGAGCTGATGTAGACAGGGCTATTGATCAAAAGCAAAACAATATCCTGCATCACCTGAAGCTCATCAGTCCATACCTATTCCACCGAAAAAGTTGGTTATTTAGGTCCTCATTTGGAGAGATTTATGTTCTAATGTGGCAACATTGTAGCCGCATGATCACACCTGAATTAGTTTGCCTGGATGGGAAAAGACAGCGAAATTGGAATTATCAGTTACACATGGACCCTGGGGATTCCAATACCATGGTAATATGAAGAAAATATCATAACTGAAAGAAAAAAAGTATAAAAGCTCCTTTATCCATGTGTATTTCATCCAAGGATCATAGAGCCTTTGCAGGGATGTTTCTTTCACAACCTTATGGGGAGGTGAATTGTATACAGTATATATAGCATGCCTTCATACCTGTGATGGTAAACATGGGTGGAAAGTGATCAGAAGATTGGAATTATCAGTCATACATGGACCCTTGGTAATCAAAGGCTATTCAAAGGTGATGGGAATATGAAGAGGTTATTTTTAAACCTAATCTAAGTTTACTCAAATACCTTGAAAGGAATGAAACATGTTAATGTAAATGAAAAAAGGGGAAATATAAATATAACAATAGATAAAACATCAATACATGGAAATAGTAAAGATATGTGGAAGTATTATGATACAGTTTCAAAAGTTTTGTTAAAAATTGATTTCTAATACTTTTCTTGGAGTCACAAAACACACAACACATTAATTCTGAAACTCCTTCAATTTTTCAAACCAGTTTCCAAACCAGATATACCGGTATAGCAATGTTTTTTTTTCATGTTTGCAATAGTTATTTTTTCTATTCTGCTGCTTCATATGAAAAAAAGAATACTAGCTATTGTATATGAAATTTATAATTAGCATTTAGAGCTTAGTTCTAGGATTAGATATTGGATTCCTCATGCTGTTTTTTTGAGCAAGAAAGGTGCTCACTCTGTGTACAGTGACATGAGTTCTGACTCACAACAGAAAATGACAATACAGCTGCATTACACTGCATGCAAAAATCATTGCTTTTTCACAATGCAATGTTTTGTCAAAAGTTGCTAGGCATCTACCAGTAAAACAGGACGAAAAACCCATCTCTGGAGTGTGGTTTTTTGAAATGTTGGTGGCAATTTCTCCAATTTGTGCAGTGTAAATGCTCCCTCTTAAAACATTGGTGAATCCTTCCGGTTTGTGGTCACACGACTCTTTTCGCTTCCGTGCGATGATCGCAGGAAGAGCAGCGACAAGTAATGTTTCTTTTTTCAGTTGTGTAAATGGCAGTCCCAATGGTTTTTCAAAATGGTTTTGGGGCTCTGTGTGAATGGGCCTTATTTTCCATCGTGGAGGACAATATTATTAAGGCCAGGAATAGTAAAGAACAGTAAAGAAAAAAATGTAGTATTAAACCTCTGGACCCAGGGAAAATACCACAAGAATAAATTTGCATAATGGCCTAACGTCAATAAACTTGTGTTCACATTTCTCTTTCTACTACATCGGTCTCCAACTCAATGACATTTAGACTATTGTATTTTTCCTCTGATCTTCATCACAACTGGATTAACTCATTTTGCAAAATGGTAACATGTCTCATCGTAACATACTTAGTAACGCTCATTAGATGCATGGTCAATTACTGATTACCAAAGGCAAGACAAAGACAAATTTAGAATACGATACTTCACAAAACTTACATCACAACTTGATTAAAACATTTTGTTGTATGTTATGTTAATATATCCAATCTGAACATGCTTAGCCTCGATCAGCCCATAGTACAGATGGTCAGTGTAAGGCAACCAAATATTTTCCAAAATGTTATCATGTTCAATCTGAAGATGCCTAGCATCTGCCATAGCAGAGATGGTCAGTGAAATGCAACAAAGTATTTTTTCAAAACTGTTATCATGTTCGGTCTAAACATGCCTAACCCAAAGCCATAGTGAATATGGTCAGTGACCGATAATGGGACCAAAAATGCAACAAAATCAATAACACATACATCCGACTGCGGTTTAATGAATGTTTAAAATGCCATATGATGCATATATACTTGACATTAGTAATTCATTACATTCGGATGTGGCTTTTCTTCTCTCTTCTTTCTCTCTCTCTCTCTCTTTCTGTCCCTCTCTGTTTCCTCGAAATGTTATTGTCTTGACAAGGACGATCATTCTGAGAAGGATAAAAGTCTACCATGAGGATTTTTTTCTTTACTTTGATAAATATCATATTTCAAAATTAAAATAATCATGAACAACATTTAGTCAATTTAAGATTTTTCCATTTGCGACGCCTTCTAGTGTCTGTTTGTCCACCAGTTGAACATCCCAAATGAATGCCATCATAACATCAATGAATTAATAACAACTTCCTCAATCGATGGGAAAATATGAGATCTGCATTTTGGGACACTTTGACATTTTCCCCATGATACCTTTTAATACTTATTTCCACTAGTTGCAAGTGACAGAATAGTGCCTTCATAAAATTGACTTGTTAATATGTTGTTGTTTTGCTTCTTTTGGGGGTCCTGTTATTGCCTAAAAACCTGATATAACATTTATAATTGAATAAAAAAAGTCCTCAGTTGATGATAAAATTTGAATCTGCATTTTGGGACACCTTGATGTTTTCCAATGAAACCTTTTCATATATATTTCCGCCATTACATTACAAGTCTCAAGACAGTTCCATGAAAAAATGAAGCAATAAGAACTTCCTTAATTGTCCTGATGGTCAAATTTAAGATGTTCATTTTTCTTGACGCTTTATTGTGTTCTATACAACACACTCACACACCAACTTATACACAAAGATTGTTTAAACGCTTTTTCATTTTTGACCGCTTATGATTACGGTTTCCTGCACTTTTCCAACAGATAGTTCGGATAATACTTTAAATTTATGATATCTTATGGAAATATTTAAGTTTTGTTATTACATGTACATATATTACGTAAAAAACATTTTGACATGAAGAAATTATTGTTTGTATATGTTGTATTATACCTTACATTTATATGTTCTTTGTTATTCAGTTATATCATATTTGGAAAAATGCAGAAATAAAATCCCCCCTCCCCCCCCCCCAAAAAAAATACACCTTTGAATTCATATTTCTAATAGTTGCAAATCACAGAATGGTGCCTTCATAACATCCAACCAAATACTTGTTTACATACTTTCAATCGTTTACCCTATAATTTGCCTAAAAGGCCTAAATAAATGTGGAACATATTGTGGAGTGCTTTGTTACTGACAAGAAAAGGCAATACAAAACTATCTATGGATTGCATTGGAATGAATTGATATTGGAGGTCTTTGCTTTGGGCTTCCTTTTTTCTGGACACCCTATAGTGTTCTAATAACACCTTCATATCAAATCTTCCACCAAACAATGGTCTCAAAATAGTGCTATCATAACATCTATGGAGGTCTTCCTGTCTCGAATCGATGGTCAAATAACATCACAGATTCTCTTTTTATATGTGTTATCTAAACAGCGTGGAAATAAAGCAGGACACTGGCTGCAACATTCCTATCGATTTCTTGTCAATTTCCCGGGCTGTGTTCGCGATAGATATGGCCCCTCTGATGAGAAGCTGCATGATATAAAGAATAAATATTTGGCCAGCTCTTGAGATTCGACAAACAAATTAAATGGCAATTCACATTGAAATCACATTATTGCAGCGAGATGTGGGCCAATACGGACGTCCCACGTTTCCCTCTTGATTAATTCTCTAGCGTCTGACGGAACATTGGAAGCTATATTTTCCTCATCCAGTTTTGTATTTAATGTCTAATTCAGACTACTGCATTCTACAGCTATGGAGGTTGTATGAGATATGCCCGTCATATCAACAGCTGATATTTTATTTTCTACATTGCCTTTAATTCTCTAGCGTCTGACGGAACATTGGAAGCAGTTTTCCGTGTCCAGTTTTGTATTTAATGTCTAATTCAGACTACTGCATTCTACAGCTATGGAGGTTGTATGAGATATGCCTGTCATATCAACAGCTGATATTTTATTTTCTACATTGCCTTTAATTCTCTAGCGTCTGACGGAACATTGGAAGCCATATTTTCCTCGTCCAGTTTTGTATTTAATGTCTAATTCAGACTACTGCATTCCACAGCTATGGAGGTTGTATAAGATATCCCTGTCATATCAACAGCTGGTGTATAGAAAGGCAATGCAGAAAATAAAATATCACCTTCCATTTTACTGATTCTAGATCTCTGTATCTAGATCTCTAGATGACAGGTAATGTTGTATTGACATTTTCTTGAATACAGGATAATGACTCAAAAATATAATTTTCTCTTAAGACTAATTTTATTCTTAAAGAGTGAGAATGGCATGCTCCATTACATTTCTATCCATAGAAAACACTTAAATGACATCCTCTATATAAAACTTAATTTTCATCCATAAAACACTTAAATGACATTTTCTATTACAAATTATGCTTCCATAGAACACTTAAATGACATTTTCTATTATGAATTATTCTTATCCATAGAACACTCAAATGACATTTTCTATTACAATTATGCTTATCCATAAAACACTCAAATGGCATTTTCTATTACGACTTCTTCTTGTTTATAACCCATCTCTAAGAGTTTTTCAAACATATGGGTTCTTTTTCTCTCAAGTACCTGGACATCTGTGAAGTATTATTTGAAAGCATCTTGGTAGAAATGTTAAAACCACTAAAATGGCACTTCAAAATCTACCCGCTAATGTCTTTATGATCAAGAGATTTCAAGACGTGAGGTGGCATAAAGCACATGATACTTCAAGCTTTTTTTAAATACTTTTTTTGTCCATTAGAGAGGAGTAAATGTGAAGGAAAACCACCAACTAGATGAGACAAATTTGGCCAATCACTGACTGTTTCAAGTACAGATATATAAAGTGGAAATACCACAGTGATTCTTGAAGCTTATAGCTCATGGTTTCTTTTTCGCAAAAAGCTGGCTGAAATAAGGGAAAACTTGAAACATTATACTTCATTGCTGTATCATCAGCACATTTCAGATTTAAAGAATAAAAGCTAAAGGATAACATGGTTAGACATAATGGAATATTTATTACTTTGAGATTCACTGAGGAGGGGAGGAGGGGCTATAGGGGGTTTGAGCACCCCTATTTCTTTCACGTGATTGCACAGGCCTTATGCTATTGAGCATTTTATTTGCCTAGATCTGGGCATCATCTCATGAAAACATAAATAAAACTTCGCCAAAATCCTGTAAAACTTGTGTATCAAAATTAACTTTTCAATGGAATGTCAGCAAACTCTTATGACATCTTGTGAAGCAATGCTCTGCTATTTAACTAACTGAGAATCCTATTGTCAACGCTGTCTATTCAAATGATACATGTATATCTAGAGGAAATAAGAAGCAAAGTCTTAACTGGCAGATAATATTTGTATACATGTGGATGTAAATTAACCTGTTTCCTACTGGAGCCTGGTTGCTCCTGTACTAAAGCCTATGGGAATGAAAGAACTCAGTAGTCAAAGTTAAGGGGTAAATTTTAACCCTGCATTGGGGAAACTAGGAAAATTACAAATCTAATATGGAAATACTTTTGGACAGCAATAGAGTCTTCACACATGCTCCAAACATACTTGATTCTCACTGGTAACATTCTAATGTGATGATACAGGCTAAACTGATAGCTGCCTCAGCCATGGTAAATAATAGATGATAATGATTTTTCCTGAGTAGGTTGCAAAATTCTAATGCTTGAATTGATGATACCCAAGTGATGCCATTCCGGCAAAAACTACCGCTGGAACTATTAAATTGGGACAATAAAATGACAACGATAATAATGACAAAAATATGATGAGTTGGTAGAGCATTAGATAAGGGAACAACATTTCTCTATGGTCTCAGGAAAGAACTAAGAGGCAAAATGAAATTCAATAAAAAAAGAATAACAACATTTTTCTAGAAGATAAGACGAGCACAAAATAATTGCCCGAAAGAAAGACAGGCACTAAAAACAATGCTGAAAGAAACATTCTCTTAAAACTATCAGACAGACGTATTAAGCCCATAAACTTATGATGTAGAAAAGAGTGGTCCTACAGACTTGTCTCAAAGAATTATGAGGCCACAAACCCTAACAAAAGGAAAAGATGACAACTATGAATTGTTCATTAGACAAACAACTACTGGTATAGGCTTTTGTAAAGAATACAGGTCTAAAAATATGGCTTTGAAAGCAAGCTGCATGAAATAAATTGGGACCCTAGTGAAGAGCAATAGGCCTGTTCTCATCAGCTTGAGATTGCCAAATATCCCACTATTTGAACTATCCCACTCGCATATTATCCAGTTAATTTGCGTCTTCATCAGCCCGAAGTTGCAATTAGCACGATATTTGGTTGAGATAGTCATTCTAAGATATCTTGAAAATTTGGCAAACTATCACTGACCAGCCCGCGAAGACTCGCATTATGCGCGAACGATGAGCTAATTCCTCGAGCTCGAGTTTCAAGTTTCGTAGTCAAGTCTTGAGCTGATGAAGACGCGACTTGTAACTTCGGGATTATTTCCCAAATCCGAAATAGCGGGCTATTTGGGAATCTCGAGCTGATGAAGACAGGCCCAATGAGACATTGTTGATGAGGTTGACTTTGGTAATTGAAAACTGAAGATCACGATCAAATAGCGCAGGATAGATGGAAAACTTCCTGCCGACACCTTTGATAAACAACCCTCTTCAGTCCCGGCTGTGAACTCGAGAAGAGTCGACAAGAGAGTTTGTGTGGACACGACCTTTGAACGCTTTCGGGGAATCTGGCACTGACTGCCCTACGGAGTGAAGGGGCCACACTGCCTGGTACAATGGCAGATTTAAAGATAAAGACTAGTTCTGGTCATGCGATCACATTGTGAAAGAAACGTTGTGGAATCGACCAGAAAAGGTCGATCATCTAGCATATAAGTATTGGTGTGTACTGCAAGGTTCTGGAATCATCAAAATGATAAGAAATTAGGCCCAGTCTTGGTAAAGTTACAAGCACTGTACACAGAAAGATGTATATGGGACTACACACACATGCGCGACACGTGCGTTATATCTATCAGGTCCAAATAGATATAATAATTTACCAAATATATCAATTAGAAGGCGGTTTCTCTGCAAAATTTGTATGATCACGTATTAGTCAAAACATATTCTTTCACATGATTGGTAATTAGAGCTTCCATTTCATTTTTTGAGAGGGGGGGGGGCGTTTCCAAAACTGGTCTTTACCTTTAACAAGGTAGTTTAGATATGAATGACCTTTGATAGCTTTCAGGGAGTCTAGCTGGAGGAGCTGGACTAAGTGGCACTTCCCTGCAGGGTGAAGGGGCCACACTGGCTGGCAAAGTGATGTCTTTTTTTTTAAAGATGGCATGCATGGTAAACCACCTTCTTAAAAAAATGCAGCAGCAAAATAAAATCATGGTAGTGTAGTGTGTATGACAAATATTATATTACTGTATCACATACAACGAAGATCATGTTTATGCAAGGGTCTCTACATATACAATGAAGATCATGGATTGCATAAAAACATTTATTCTCTAATTTACATTGTTAAATCTCCTTTTTCAGTCCAAATTGAATTGACTGAAGCTATTAATTCTTCAATGTACATTGGTACATTGGCTGTCGAAAACTGATAGGAGGTTGGATAGTTCTGAAGGAGGTGTGGTTTAGTGAACTAGTGAACTGGTGGGGACGGCAGAGGAAATCATTCATCGGTGGTCAAGCTTTGATGTTCATTGACAAACCAGTGACCTCAAGGAAAAATCGATGCAGTGCATGGATACTCGCTTGCTGGCAGAGAGGCAGGAAGAAAACAGGTCGGTGATCGGTTTTCACTTTGCCCTACTTCAAGAGAGACAAGATCTCTTAGGGCTCCATCTCTCTTGACGCACTTGTCTCATCTTCTCTCTCTCTCTCTTTCTCTCTCTCTCTTTCTCTTTCTATCTATCTCTCCCCCTCTTCCCCTTTCCCTCCCTTTCCACATTATTTCGTTCTCTCATTCTCTCATTCTCTCGTTCTCTCTCTCTCTCTCTCTGTTTGTCTGTCTCTATTTTTCCCTATCTCTCCCCTTCTCCCCCTTTCCTTCCCTCTTCACATTCTGTTCCTTCCCCTCTATCCTTCTCCTTCTCTCTCTCTTTCTCTCTCTCTCTCTCTCTCTTTCTCTTTCTTTCTTTCTTCTCCACTCTCTATCCTCAGAAATCTATCTCTAACACTCCTCCTTGCCTCTCACTTTTCCAATGTGTAAATCCCATTAACATCATAAGTGTGAACTCACCTGTTAGTTGATAGTTGGCAGACATGTGGAGGAGACCAAGGTACGTTCACATCAAGAGAAGATTGCATGAAAAGAAAAGGAACAGAAAGAAGGTTAGGACAAAAGAAATAAATACACACATGTACTGTATACCAAAGCTAGATATGGCCATTTAACTGATAGTTAAACAAATAATTGGTTGAAACAGAACAAAAATCATCTATTGAGAGCTAAAAGGGCATTAACTCCATGTAAACTACAGTCAATTAATGTCCTACTGGCTCTCACCATGCAAAGATTGGGTATGTTGAAAATTAGAAAGTAATAGTTATAAGAAACTGTTAATCAATCCCTTCTCCTATCCTCCCCTCCTTGAATCTTCATCCCTCAAGGTATCATACTTCTCTGTGTACCTTGTCCAATCCTCCTGTAAACCTCTCTTTCTATTCACTATTTTTAACTCTCTCTCTCTCTCCAATCCTCACTCCTTCAATCCTTCCTCCCTCTCTCTCTCTCTATCCTACTCTCCCTCCATTCCTTCCTTCCTTCGTCTATCCATTCCTCCTTCCCTCTCTCCCTTCCTCTCTCCTTTCCTCTCTCCATCCGTTCTTTCCCCCCCCCCCCTCTCTCTCTCTCTCTCTCTCTCTCTCCCCCTTCTCTTCCATTTTCTTTCTACCTACTGGGTATGTTCTCCTATTAACATGTATACACCAGCCATAGGGATACAACGATAAGATTTCAAACTCAGTGATACTGATGCTGACAAAAAAACATGAAAAATGGATAGATAGTAGAGACAGACTGCGCTACCTCCACAACAACAACCCAATGAGATCAATAATGTACAAGAGATCCCTCACTAGAGATACTAGAACTAGATGTCTGAATTGATTCAGACAAGATATCTCTTATAAATCTATCCATTTCTAGTCATCTTACCCTACACACTCACTCTCTCCGCACCCCTCACCCTCTCTGTCTGTCTCTATTTCTCTCTATTTCATTCACTATTTTGGTTCCCAATCTCTTCCAATCTCCCTCCGTCTCACTTTTCTCCTTTCAATCTCTCACTTTGTCTATTTCCTTCTCTCTGACTTTCTTCCCCTCTCCTTCTCCCCATCTTTCTATCTCTATCCCTTCCCCTTTCTCATCTATGCGCCCCCTCTCTCTCTCTCTCTCTCTCTCTCTCTCTCTCTCTCACTCACCATCCCCACTTTCCTTCTCCCTATCTCTTTCTCTCTCTCTCTCTCTCCCCCTCTCCCCTCATTACTTTTCTTTTTCTTCTCTCTTGATCTCCCTCTCTTTCTCTGTCCCTCTCTCTTTCTTCCACTCTCCAATTTTTGACTATCATAGCTCAATTTTCTGCTAAATCTATTCTACATTTCTATTTACCTTCATCATATTTCCTTTTCTTTGAATCTCATCCATTTCCTCTCCCCTTCCCTCTCACTCTCCATTTTGCATACCAGTTCAAGTTGATAACATTGGGGGCTAAAAGGTTCCTAATTCAATATACCTTGCAGAGTTAACACCTTTTGACTCTAAAATGACAGGATCTCACTTATCAGGATGGTCACCATCGTTAATCATTCCGGTTCTCTTTCTTACCTCTCTCTCTCTGTCTCTCTGTCTCTCTGTCTCTATGTCTCTGTCTGTATGTCTCTCTTTCTCTCTCTCTCTCTCTCTCTCTCTCTCTCTCTCTTTCTCTCTGTCTATCTCTCTCTCTCTATCTCTTCTCTATTTCTCCCCCCTCGCTCATGTTTAATCCCTCCTCCTTTTCTTTCCGGAACACAGTAAAGGAATGAGAGATTAGAGATGGAATCATCATGACTTTTTAAATTTTCATTTATCTCTTCTTGTATTCTCTTCTTACCATTTTTTTCTTACTATCTACACACATGGTCTACTTTTCCCCTTAAACCCTGTAACACAAAATGCTCCTTTCAAGCTTACTGTATCATCAGGCCTGTCTTCATTAGCTCGAGTTTGCCAATAACCCGCTATTTTAACCACCCCGTTCGCAAATTAAGCAATTAATTTGCGTCCTCATCAGCCGCAGTTGAAATTAGCAGGATATTTGGTAGAGAAAATATCTAGAGAAATCTTGGTCTTGTTTCCAAATTAAACCGCTATTTGGGGAAAAAGCAGGCTAATTTGCGCCCGTCTGAGCTAGTTTGTGATAAGCGTATTGGCCGGGTAAAGACACGATTTTGAGCTTTGGAATAATATCCTGAGTCTGAAAATAGCAGGTTATTTGGCAAACTCGAGCTGATGAACACAGGCCAATAAAGAAGGGACAGAAACAGACAAAGAGGATGTGTTTGTGAAAAACAAAAGAGATGGGATTAGGCTCAAATTTGGGTTCTTTTATGCGGAAACATCCGAATATATCAACTAAAAGCCAGGTAGCAGTAATGGTGATTGGAAACGAGAGACGGAATGAACAGTAAGTGAAGTATTGATGAATTAGAATTGACACACTAGGTATGAGCCAGGTTAGAAAGGAAGAGAAAAGCGTGGAACATCTGATCAGGGCTAATAGCTATAGTAGTATGAATATGCAGAAAAGGAAAGGGGATATCATAAGAGGGAGATGGAAGGGAAGTGAGAGATACAAATAGAACTCTAGAAGTGAGATTGAGGAGGGTAGACAGAGAAAGAGCAGGGATCGAGAGAGGGGAGAGGAGGAGAGGAGGGGGAGAGGAAGGGGAAAGGAAGGAAAAAAGAGGAGCAGAAGAATGCATTAGAGAGAAGGAAGATGGGCAATGGGGAAAGAGAGGAAACAGGGATCGAGAGAGAAAGAGATATAGAGAAACACAAGATAAATAGAACATGGAGGAAGAATTGGATAGAAAGAAACATGCAGATAAGGAGCAAGATGAGAGGCAAGGATGGCAGGGAGAGAAAGAGAGAGGTGGAAAGAAAACTACGAACAGAGATTAAAAAGGAGGGAGATGGGGTCAGCAAGAGATGGATGATACAGATATACAAGTAGACAAAAAGAGGATGATAGATGACAGAGAGAAAGAGGAAGAGAGGGGATCGGGAGAAAAGAAAAAGCTTTTAAAGGGAAATGAGAAAGAAAGAGATTTACTTGAATACAATTTGTAATGGGATACCAATGGAGAGGAAGGGCTAGTCGCTGACTTTGAGAATAAGATATAGAAAGATACAGAGGCACTAAGACAAGGAGGAGTTATAAGACAAGACACTGAATAAGATTGATGCAGTATTGTAATGGACCAGTTATCGACGAGAGGGATGAGGGCATTTAGGTAGGAGGCGGTGTGGGGCAACTGGACCATTGTCTGGCTCTCATGACTTTCGTCATGCGTTTGGGTTCTAGTCCTGAAATGAGCAGACAAAATATTAGTGTCCCAAGTTGTGTGTAAGCGCGCCCCTCCCCTCTGTTCTGGTTGCAGGCTCCAGTTCAGGGGAAAACACTCTGCTCCTCAGTATAGAACATTAACTGGAGGCCCTGTGTGCAACTGTATGCACATTAAGACGCTACACTTTTTGCAACGGCTAGGGTGTAGCCCCGGTGTTTAGTGTGCCTGCATATGAATCTGGTAATCTTTTTACAGATCTTCGTGATAGGCTGCATAGCCCTTTAAAGATTAACAACAGAAGAAGAAGAATTCCTTTACAGCAGACTTAATGCCCTCATGGTTCTGATCTATTGGATCAGGTAATAAGAAATAGCAGAAGAAATTATCAAATGGAAAAATATATGACTATTGATACAGAGATGGAGACATTGATATATTCTGTTACAAAGAGAAGAAATGAAAGGAGTGGAATATGTTTGAATGAGTCAACGTCAAAAAAAGTTACAGATTTGGTTACATGAAAGGAATAGACAGATAGCAGGATCAATACTGGCAACAGATACAGGGGGTAGAAAGGTATAAAGAGAGAATGATAGGGAAAGAAGATGATGTATAGAGAAAAAATGGAGGGTTTCAAAGGGAGGTAGCAATTTAAAACAAGAGAAAAGTACAGAAGGATAAAGAGTGTAAAAGAGAGAGAGAGAGAGAGAGAGAGATGGAAGAGAGAACAGCTGAGAGAATGGGGTTAAGGTCTGGTGGGAGTTTATTGACGAGGTGGTTAATTTGGGGAATGATCGGATGTATTTTCAATTCCAACCAGCGGGTTTGTGTTTCCTCGTTGGGAGTCTGCATGACGAAGTAGGAGAAACAGAAGCCGATACTCGCTGGTGGGGATACACTAAGAGCCTTCGATACGCACTGGATACAAAACCGGGCCGCGGGGCATCGTGCACTCAAAACGAGGGGCGCGCGGGAGGGGGAGTTGCTCCCCTTTAAAACCATCACACTTGGGCCCGGTAAGAGGGGTCATCTTATGAAAGAGTGGGACTACGTGCGGAGGCAAGTATAATATGAGGTGCTGATGAGGATCAAATGTTGAGAATGTCTTCATGAATGAGAAATGTTCCATTTATTACTTTCATCTCTCCTTCTCTATTCCTCAATTACTTAACTCTTACCAGTAAAAGTGCTCTGATTCCTTCCTTTTTACTGTCTTGCTTTTCCACAGTAAAGTTATCCACTGCCTTTTTGTGAAACTGCCAGAAGCAGGTACAATTTTGTGAATAGATAACAACTCAAATTGATTGCATTGGTAATATTTCCACTCCTCAATATTATCATTTATTCGTCCATCCAAATATCTGTCAATACATCTATCTCAACTAAAATATCTTTTCTTTTTCATTTGTGATTTCAATCTTTCCTAAAATCTCTGTATCTCCTCTTCACCAAACCTCCCCCTTTTCAGTTTCTCTCTGTCTCACTATATCTCTTTCTCTCTCTCCCTCCCCCTCACCCTTTCTCTCTCTCCCTCAGCCTTTCTCCCCCACTCTCTCCTCTCTAAATGGCTGAAAGAGACGAGACTCACCTCAATCATTCATCACTACATTATCACCTTTACCCTAGTTTCTCTCAATTATCCCTGCCGCACAGCATCTGTCTCTCACTTCCCTCATGTTACTCTTCGTTAATTTGCCTTTTAACTCTAAATTAGAAAGGAACAAGTGATGAAGTGTTTGTACCTATATTCCAACATTCACCCGCTCTTCCCCATTAAGAACCTCTTGTATCGTACCTGGGATTTAATTTCCGTCTTATTTGTACTGTAGAAAGGGGAGGTGGTCCTCTCATACTGCATCACTCCCCGAGTCAATTTTGATTCTATTTGTACTGGAAGAAAGGAGAAGCAGTCGTCCCTTATACTAGTAGTAAATGCAACTCTTTAAAGAAATGTTGCTTTTATTTGTACTGGAAAAAAGAGGGGGTGCATGGTCCCCTCTTATATACACCTCTCAGGGTTAATTCAGCCCCTACTTGTACTGGAAGAAAGGAGGAGAAGTCGTCCCTTATACTAGTAGTAAATGCAACTCTTTAAAGAAATGTTGCTTTTATTTGTACTGGAAAAAAGAGGGGGTGCATGGTCCCCTCTTATATACACCTCTCAGGGTTAATTCAGCCCCTACTTGTACTGGAAGAATAGACGAAGGGAGGGGGAAAGCAGCCCTCTCACATCATCTTCCATTAAATCACATCTCATTGTTTAATTTTATTAAATTTGTACTGCAAGAAAGCAAGAGTTTGAGGGTGTTCTACGCACACAATTAATGCACCCCGAATAATACACTTTGAGTCAATTTTTCATTACTTGCACTAGAAGAGAGTGGGGGAAGATATTCCTCCCACACGAAACCCTTCTCTCATCACACCTCAAAAGTTAATTTTCCTTCCTCATTATACTAGGAGGAAAAAAGAGGGGGTTGGTAATATGTGGAGTCACTTGGCCCGATTCTCTTGCTTTGAACGGAATGTAAGTACTGACTGAGAGATATGGGGCTCTCTTTCACGCGACAGGTTGCACTGATATTTGCGGAGTTGACACAGAACTAATGAACGGTAACATGATATACCCGGGACTTGCGCTCTATCCCATTCTAAAGCCTTGTTCACACATAAGGGGATAAACTGTGTTCTTACAAACAAAACGTACTGCAGCAAAATAGATGACATGAGCCTAGCACGCTTAATATTCTGTATCTAATAATGCACAAATAAGTAGGTTAGCTTAGGTGCCTCAGTTGCCTACAGCAACTTTCATTTTTACCCTTGCTTGCTTTTCGTTTTGTCAGCAGTTTATCAAATCGTGTGGTGTCAAGGCTTAACTCATTCGCGACAATCGACCTAATTTTCACACAGCTGCACGGGCTCTCCGTCATGATTATCCTCTCCATTCTCAAATAAACAAAGATTAATGCTGACATTTTCATCACTCTAAGAAAAGATAAATCTACAGGTAAAAAAAAAGGAAATAGTTGCAATTTCATAATAGGCACAGAAAGCGTATATTCCTTGAATGACAGTTTTGCATAATTAACCCATGTATTAACTGCCCGTTGATCTGCCTTAAGCTATCAAAACAAGGTAGTATTAACACAAAACACTTTACCAAGTGACATTATAATAACAAACATATAGAAACTACTTTTCATAAAACAGCATGAAGTTTCTTTCTATATCCATAGTTACCGTTTTCTGTTTGTGTATGTGTAAAATAGGACATTCACATGTATTTTCGGACTTTATACAATTGATATACCCCAATTGATCCAGCCTTCAATTATTACGTTTCAGTGAGTACCCTTTCATATGTGGATCCTGTAAAGTGCAACATGAATGCACAAAAGGGTACAACTTTAAGGTGAGAGGGGGTTGAGGGGGGAACTTCTGCCCCCCTTTTCTCATTGTATGATTACTCTGCAATCTACATGCAATGACCTAAATTTTTAAGAAGGCAATGAAGTGGTTTAGATTTCAATTTAAATGTATGATTTTGTTAATGTATTGATGAAGCTGTAATTAATTGGTAATAAATATATAATAGGTTCTAGTTCTAAGACCCCTTTGATGGCTGCGACACATGGTGCCTAGAGACTGTGAAGTTTCGTGAAAGTCTACTTGCTAATGGTGTGATTTAATGGGTAACTGAATACAGAGTACACCTATCATCTGCTGAGTAGCAAAAGGCTGTTAATTCTTTCTTAGGGTATATGAGTTAAGCAGACAAGATTTCTTTGGTTTCCTTTATCTGCTTTGTGGATAGATCCATTTAGGCCATTCATGTGAAAGTACATGAACATCCTTCACATGAATAAAGATAATCCGTATGGAGCCAAAAGGACGTTAACTCATATCATTTAGCAAAGAATTGACTGCCTTTCTGCATCTAAGCTAGCAGACAAGATTTCTTTGGTTTCCTTTATCTGCATCGTGGATAGTTCCATTCAGGCAATTCATGTGAACGCACATTGTTCACATCAACATAGATCCTCTGTTCAGAGCCAGAAGGATGTAAATCAGATCAGTTACCAAAGCATGGAATGCCCTTTTGCATCTCAACTAGCAGAACAAGATTTCTTTGGTCAATTCCATCATCTGCATTGGGGACAGTTCCATTCAGGCAATTCATGTGAACACACATCGTTCACATCAGCATAGATCCTCTGTTCAAAGCCAGAAGGATGTTAAATCAGATCATTTAGCAAAGAATTGAGTGCCTTTCTGCTTCTCAGCTAGCAGACAAGATTTCTTTGGTCAATTCCGTCATCTGCATTGTGGATAGTTCGATTCAGGCAGTTCATGTGAACACACATCGTTCAGATCAACATAGATCCTCTGCTCAGAGCCAGAAGCATGTTGTATAACTCATATCATTTAACACTTAATTAATGCCCTTCTGGCTTTAAACAGAAAACATGTCAGTCATGTAACTTTCCAATTCTTAAAGGTAAAGACCAGTATTGGAAACGCCCCAATTTCAAAAAATGAAATGGAAGCTCTCATTACCAATCATGTGAAAGAATATGTTTTGACTAATACATGATGATAAAAAATTTGCCGGGAAACCGCCTAATAATTCATTATTTGGTAAATTTGTTTCTCTCATGGTCTGTGAGATATATAGGGTAGTCCCATATACATCTTTCTGTGTAAAGTGCTTGTAACTTTACGAAGAATGGGCCAAATTTCTTATCATTTTGATGATTCCAGAACCTTGCAGATGCTAGATGCTAGATGATCAACCTTTTCTGATCGATTCCACAACGTTTCTTTCACAATGCAATCGCATGACCATAACTGGTCTTTTACCTTTAATATATCTTTAAAATTGCAAATTATGAACATTATTTCCCTGTTTCTGCCCTGGTTATTTTCATATATGAAAAATGTATATTTTGGCTATTTTCTCTTCATTTTCATTATATTTCGTAAATTCTTCTATTTTTTTTATGGAAAAAAATGAATTTGTGCTGTTTCTTGGCACTAATTTTGACCAGTCTTTGACTACTTTATTTTGACAAGGGTGGTCACACAGTCTATTGTTCCATACTAATGGATAAGTATTTGCCAGACATACTATAAACACAGACAATTTCTATGCCTTGAACAAAAAAGTTCCTACACATCACTTTGCAATCATAAAAAAGGATAAACAACAATTTCATCCTGCTTTTGAAAGTAGAATTGGAGGAAGAAGAATACCTGAGATACTCAATACTAAGTGTACTCTACTCTATTAATGAAATTATTTGTTGCCGATTTGACCTGCACGCACTGCTGATCACTAATACAAATGGATAAAAGAATTGTGGGAGTATTCAGTGATCCTGGTATTAATTATTCACAAACACCATTTCTGTCTGAAGGCACTTAGTGCCTTGTTGATATTTAATGCAAGCAATGATGATTGTCATCATTTTTGTTCCTGGTTTTTTTTTTAGTTGCTAAACTCACTGAACCATAGATATTTCTGAAGTAGTAATTGGATTGTCTTGATGGAATAATTTATTTTAGTTCTGCTTCAATGAATATGCATGTCAATTGTCACTTCAAAAAGGCAGGACAAAATTGAACCCAGTTTTATTCAAAATTTTGAAGGTGGTTTATCAAAGTAAACTTGCGAAATAAATAAAGGCCAAGTTCATTCCATCTGTTACACCAAATACAACAAATGGTTCACCCTTGTAAAGATTTATAGACTTAAATGAAGTAATTACTAATTTCTTAATTCTCCTCTTATAACTCACAAATAATTCCTCTACTACCATTGCCATTAGTTGTCAAATCATGATAAATTATACGAATGGGGTTCATTAGATCTTTTCATTTTAATTTTTGTTGTTGTTGATGTTTGTTTGCTATTGTTGTTGTGTGCATGGCATACACAGAGCTAGAGATAGTTTAAATTATAGAAGACTGTTGTTCATTTGCAATTTTATTCAAATTTTGAAGGTGTTTTATCCAAGAGCCATTTAGTGCTTTTCATGATCCTGCCACGTTTATTCATATGTATATGTTATTGATTTGTAAAAAAAATTTAAAGTGGAAATAAATTGAATTGGAAAAAAAATGAATTAATTGGATCACAAGAATATCCCATCATGAGTAATCATATTAAATCATGTCAATGCTGCAATTGGAAGAACACTCTCTTTCATGGAATTTTACAAATTAACAAGGAAACAGAATGGATTTAGAGGAAAAAAACAGATGCTAAAACTGATAAAAATCCTTAATTTGATTTATTTCATCCAAAGCTTCCATGACAAAGGTCATTCAAAGTTCAGTCAAATATATAGAGATGAAAGAAAAATTCTGTAGTTTCTTTCACACCTCTATTGGATTTGTTAATGATTATTATCTATCTAATCCTGAATATTTGATGACATGAGCACATGATTTTCTGTCTGTGCCCACTCACTTTTCTATCTCTTCTTAATGTCTCACCTCCTGTTGATCTCTGCCTTTCTGTCTCTCATCCTATCCCCCCACCCCACCCCCCCCCCCCTCTCTCTCTCTCTCTCTCCCCCCCCCCCTCTCTCTCTCTCTCTCTCTCTCTATCTCTCTCTCTCTCCATTTCTTTCTTTCCTCTCTTAATTCCTCTCTTTTCTTTGTCTTATTTCTATGGTTCCTTCTGTATATCCTTTTCCCCCTTTCATTTCCTCAATGTAATTACCTATTTTTCAACTTATCTACTACCCCCTCTCCCCTCCCCCCCCCCCCTCCCCAACTCTTTCTCTCTGTTTTCAATAATTTCACATCATAAATAAATCCTGTACTTTTAATCAACCTTCAACCACAGAAAATATACAGTATTTCCTTCAAAACCAGACGCTGTTTATGTTTGAAAGCGATACACATTACACTAAGATGCCCCAAGAGAGGCTAACCTGAATGGTATGTCACTTCCGATATGACTAGCAATCAATTAAATGCGTTGATTGTTGCCGAATGGTTCGGCCTTTTACCCCGTGCTGGAGACACGAAACCTGGAGGGCGCAGATTTCAAGATCGACTTCAACGTTGAAACTCCATTAAACAGTTAGAGACCATTTCAATTTCATTCAATGTTAATTTAGGATGGATTTGAATTGAAGTATCAGCCTGCTTACACATTAGTGAGGGGGTATGTTACCTGAATGAGTCTTTCCACTCACCTACAAAAGGATTTTTCAATTTTCTTTTCACCAGGACATTTTTCAAACCAAATATCACGTATCTTTAATGAAACTGTATGAATAGATATTGCATAATATGGAAAAGGAATTGCCAATTTGTATGTGGACAAAAAGAAATTGTATTCGACATGTAACAAATTGAAGATTTCATGCTCATTTCCTTCTGAACATTCTATTTCTCAAACCAATTTCTGAAAATGCAGCAAGAATGGACTCAAGTTCACCAATCATTTTTGTTCTTCATGTTTACATGGTACTAACTGTGTAGATTTCTAAATTTTTCTATACTTTCTCTTAAATTTCACAAATACTATGCACCAGGGGTGGAGTACCTCAGGGTAGCATCATAGCACCCACACTATTTTTAGTATTCATCTATGACATACTTTACTGATTTTCACACATTTTTTCAGTTAACCATTTATACCTGAAATCATTATTTCATGACTTATAGTCAACACAGTGTAGCAAATAATCATGTTCATCAATTTACCATTTATATGCTATGCTGATTTTGCAAATTCCATCACATTGCTAATAAAATGTGCAATGCACCTACACAGACAGACACAGGCAATGTAATAAATTTACCATTTATGAGCTTTGCTGAGCATGCGAATTCCAGCACATTATTGTTGAAACATGAAAAGCACCTGCAGATACACAGGCAATGTATTTAAGTATTGAAATTTTCCTACAGTATACTGTTGAAAACATACCAGTGACCATCCGAGACACTGGAATGTGCACATTCAGGTGCTGTCACTATGATTATCAAAATGGAGAAATCAACTCATTATTTCTCGATTCCCGAACATGACGTAAAACATGCTGCCCTTGGAAAAGGAATCAACTCATCATACGTCCAATTACAACGGCAAACACAGACGATATTAGGGCCGCGCTTGTCACTATCCCAAGTGCTTTCTTTGCCCAGTATAATACCAGTCCCTTGATTGATGAACGTTGAGCAAATTATGACAAGTGGAGGCTTAATGCGCTGAATTAAGTGTAAGCTCGGCAAAGACTAACAAAGCACGCAATGGAACTTCAATTTACTAAGTTGATTGATGAGAGGGATCAGATGAATTTTTTGGAGTATGGACGGAAGAAGAATTAATTGGATGTATAGGATGCTGATTAAGAGGAGATTCTGGTAAGCTGTTATATCTCTGTTCATGTACGGTGGAGAAAGAAAGGCAATAGTTTGTGCAATGATTGTATGCTTGCACATGTACATAGTGTAAAAACAGAACAATTTGTGGAGCAATGGATAACTTAAATAAGAGATGGACTATGGGTAATTGATAAAAGCTGTCATCAGGAATGAAAACTACACTCTAAAAACTGAAATGTTACATCACCATTTAAAAGGGCCAAAGAGTGACCACTCTTTAAAAATGGTATATTAACACTGTGAACATGTTCAATATTTATAGGTGTCTGTTAAAATTACAATCAGAGCATATACAACAAAATCCCTGCATCTATATTTCCTGCATTTAAATCAGTTTTGAGCACGCTTGGCTAAATGCTCGATTAAAAACACAACAATAGGATGAACTAGGTCACACGAATGAACCCACTTGCCAAGAACCTAGGCATTATGAAATCTAAGGTAGATGATAACCTCCTAAAGAGTATGTAAATGATGAACAAGATCTACATCTGCCATTCCCATTCAACATAAATACTGCTTGATCAAAATGTCTTCTGAGACCATACAGCAGACAAACTGTCATCTATCTACCATAATGATGATGATGATGATTTTGTTTTGTTTGATTGCTTTGAGAGTAAGTATGCTTGTAACAGGTGGATTTGATATAGCTTCTTTATGCCTTGGTCACACCTTTGCGTATGTTGCTGCGTATTACTGCGCTATGCGGGGTATATCAATACGCAGCCGTGCCCAGCAATACGCAGCAAATTTGAAACTAGCAGTCACACTATTGCGTATCTAGCTCGTAGGTAGCTCGTAAGCCGCTCGTACAAAGACTGCCTAAGGTTGCTTATGGTTGCCTATGGTTGCCTATGGTTTCCTATGACCACGCTTTAGCTCGCTCTTGCTCATAGCAGTACGATTCAATACGCAGTTTGCTCGCCACGTTGCGTATGTAGCTCGTTCTTTGCTCGTTTGCTGCTCGCTAGCCCCTCGCACCAGTTGGTCTCGTTGCGTCTCAATGCGTGTTTGCTTGCTTTAGCTCGTCTGCTATTCGTACTACTGCGTGCCAGCTCGCTCTACAGCGTACCAGCTGACTCGGGCTGCGACTAAGTATACATACTAGTCATTTTGCGGGACTGGGCATGGGCATAAGCATCTTAGCTTCTGACGAGTCTACATCTGAAGCAAAAATCAATCAAATGACAAAAATTGCCCTCCAGCAGAGCTCTGCCTTGCAAAAGCTTAAACTTTTGGTTCAGCTGGAAGAAGCAGAGGCGATTAACGTTTATTTATTGCCGATATGCAACGCAGCGATGGTGGTCGGTGCTATAGGGAACTAATCGCAGTGATAGCGAGCTAGAACAAGTGGCAATCAGCGACTGCAAGCTGAAGCGAACGGCGTACGAGCTAGACTCGCAGCGTAGGGAGCGGCAATCGCAACGGTTCTTTCTGCTGCGAGCGTAAGGCGAGCAACAGCGCAACAATACGCCAATCATGCGAACGACAACAAGCTAAAGCGAGATCAATCGTGCAGGGAACGCAAAAAAAAGGCAGTGACACGCGCTCCCCTGCAGAAGAGGCGCTAAGCCACTAGCTGTCGCTCGCTGTTGCTCGCATTCACTGGTTGCCACTCGTATCCGCTCGTAGGCGATTTGACCTTGCGTTTGCTTGCGATAGTTTAGAAAATGTTAAAACTAGCGAGCGACCAACGCAGGTTTATGCGCTATTCTGCGTATTGAGTACGTAGTTAGCACGTTTCTTTGCGCTGTATTGGGTGTGACTGCCTATGTTTGCGTTCGGGCAATACGCAGCAATACGCAAGCCAAATACGCAAAGGTGTGACTGAGGCATAACCCATTGTCTACTGGAGCTGGTTAGCTCCTATGGGAATGAGATAATTCAGTAGTCAACAGGTTAAGAGGGTGTCAGGGTTTACCCCCCCCCCCCCATCACCACAAGCCCTGTCCAACTGAAGATTCAGTATCAACCCCCCCCCCCCCCACCACCACCAACAACCTCCCCAGCCCTAAGCCTCAGCCCAATTTACCTGCCTGTAGGCCCAGATTCTAATTTACACTTGAATACAATTCCATAAAGTTTTGAGCAGAGCCTAGTTGTGTCAGGCGCAGCTTTAGTACAGAGCCTATGGGTGCACTAGACCGTGCAGTTGACATAGTCTCTTAATTCAGACACTCTGGTACACACTATGACTGGCACAGGTCTGTGCCTGAAAACAACACCCAGCCTATACCATACCTTAGCATGAATAGGGCATTTCAATAGCGGTTAGTACAGAGATGAAGAAAACCTATTCTTGTTCAAAAAGACATCACCTCATATAGCAACTGCAACAAGACAGCACTAATATGAGCTGATTCATAGAGAAAAAAATAATACAATCTGGCAAGAGAAAAAACACACCAAAATAACAACTGAATTGGCAATTATCCCTGGGGTATCCCGAAAAGGGAAATTGATTTCTGCCAGACTGCAACTTGCCCTGCGGCATCTGTGAACCGGTGGCCCCCCGAGACCGTCGGGAATCGAGGAATCAAAGGAAGAACGATTCCTGTCAAAATGATACAACACAAAAGACGAAATCACACAGATTAGCGGAAATCTTTTTGTAGGCCTGAGTCCCGATGATTCTCCGTAAGGTAATGAAATAATCAACCATGTTTGCATGGTTAGGGTGGTTTATACGTGCACAGGAAGCTAGAACAGTGACACTCTTTGAAGGCACAATATTTTTAACAAATAACTAATGTTTGGGAAGGTATCTTAGATGTAGAGATATCTCTACATAAATTAAACTTGCTAATAAAAACAAACTTGTTCACAAAATGCTAAATGAGAATATAGAGAGCTATCTAAAATAATCCTAGTGCCAATGAAGCTCTAAGAAGATCTAAAGCTACCTTTCATGCATTTTGGTTTCTTCGAAATAAAAAGGGCCCTTTACTAATCAAGAACATCCTCAAGTAAGAGAATGAACTTTTTTATAAGAGAAAAGGAAAAGACATTTAGAGAAGGCGTTTAATGTGTAATCTAAACCCATTACTCTTTCTTCCCTTTCAATATCATCTCATGTCTAAAGCTCTCCGCAATATAAATCCGCAAGTTCCTTGGGGAAGAATTACACAAATAGAAATGAAGCAGAATTGTACACAGCCTCTGGGAGCTAAACCGATAAATCTGACCAGACTTAAACCCAAGAATTTGCATAAAACTTGTATCGGTTTCAACCTGAGCGCATCAATCGTCCTGAGATACGACCTTGTCCTTGACCTTCTCCTGTGGTACGTCCTTGTCTTACAAAGCTCCAGATTTCATTTGAATCACCTATCCCAAGGGCACCGACATTGATGCATAATTTAGCATAGCTAACCAGCCGGGACGTATTCACGCCCTGGGCGCCAATCCATGGCCAGACCATTTCCGAGCTGCGCAACCATCCCCCTTTTTTTCCTTGTTTGCGAGTGTCATGCAGCTCCCTTTGGCACTGACGTGCGATCACATACTCCACCCCCTCCGGTATAGATCTATTTTTAAGGCAATGTCAGCAAACACAAAAGTTTGGGGATATTACTAGGTGATGACGTTTCTGATACAACTAGCCAGAGTTAAGGTATGTGCCACTGATGCAGTCCAATCCCGACCTTAATAGTGACCATTCTGTGGGTGTTTATTTGTACAGTCAAACCTGTCTTAGTGGCGACCTCTCTATGAAGACCACCTGTCTATATGTTATGAACAAAAAAAATAAATACTCTAAATTCACCAGCCATCATCTGCCTATCAAAGAAGCAACCTGGGAGTTTTATTATCAATTCGACGCTAAAAAAAGCACAAAATAAATAGAAAAAAATCAAGAAATTTCCAGTTGGAATACACAGCGTACATAACATAATGATTGGCGCTCACAACTTGAAGGAGAAAGAAAATTTGAGAATTTGACAGAATTGTGTTGTTTTTCATCTAGTTGACCTCCAGTTCGTCAGTCTTAGACCACCAAATTGTTCAATGCTCAATAACCAATATTTCAGGCTCTACAGATCAAGGTGGCACTGCCCCCTCCCCCCCCCCCCCCCCCATCAAAACCAACAATGACTTCAATACCAAAGTGAATAGAAAAATATGCAATTGTTCCTTTGTACATTTCCACTACAAATTTGAGACAGAAAAGGCATGCAACATGAGTGAGAACTGTGAGAACTTTTCTCTGGCTTTGGTTGTCAGATTTCTATTATATAGAACTTATGCCACCCCACCCTCCCTCTCCCCAAGAGAGAATCTTGGATATACCAATGTTTTATGATATATTTTTCAATTCCATATGTACACTAATACTCTTCTCACTCAGTATCCAAGCTCAAGGACTTTTCATCTCATCATGTGACTCATCTCATTACTCCACTGATTCACCCGGACATGACCCATGACTAGAGGTCGAGTTGATCTTCTCTCCGCACAAAATTCTCCTATGCTAACCATCAATGTCACTTCCAGATGCAGCCACGAACAAAAATCCATGCTTTCGGAGAAGCATCCCCCATATCCCCGCTTGTTTCTGTTTTCTTGGCGGTTTTGTAGAGTTTGACAAGGTTAGAGAGTGTAGAAGGGGAGATTGAAGAAGCTAGCTGCATCGGGTTTGTGTCACAACCCTTTATGCAAGGGACGTACGTGCCTTCCCTGACTGGCATTCGAAATAAGACATGATTTCTCTTGATGACACTGTTGTCTGATCAGAGCTCTTAGCGGCGACTTCATTACGAGTAGGATTCATGCATTAATACAAAAGGGAGTCTGGTTCTCTTAAACCAGAATCGGTGTATTAATACTGAAGGGAGCCTGCTCTCTGAGGCTGAATTTGTGATAGTTGAATTAGAGAGAGAGGGAGAGAGAAGGAATGGAGATGAAAAATACATCAGTAAAAAAAAAATAATAATAGTTTCAAGACAAGAATCAGGGGGAAAGAATTTTGTGGGGATTTAAAAAAAATCTGTTTTATTATAAATTTCAGCATTCTTTATACAAGGTAACACTTTCAAGAACAAGTACTTCTCATCCAAGGGACCCTATCCCTTTTATTTTAGTTTTCATAATTAGTAATGAAAGATATATAAGGACATTTACACATACACTTTTTTAAAGATATCAGACTTATTGCTCTCTGCTGACATCATTTTTTGTAATGGTAAAAGCTATCTACTCGAGATGTGAAACACTTAGATGTATTTTTCGATTTTCTATGAGTCATTTCTGAAGTCAGATCATAAATAAACATTAAGAACACAGAATACACAGTCCCAAGTAAATTGCTTTTTTGAGCAGACTAAAAAACACCATTACAAAACATACAAGGGAGAAAGAAAAATCAAAGTTTAAATAATGAAATTTTGACATTTTATGTAACATTTCCTATGACTTTCGCAATTTCTAAAAAATATAAAGATGTGATCTCTATTTGTGAGTCATTTCATGGTAGTGGATGTAATTCAAGGTCAATTTGTAAACGATCAGCAGTAACTTGTATTTTAGAATATATATATATATGAAATAAATGAAATGAAATTCATGATTTGTTCCAAGCTCCATCGGCCAGTGCAGGTAGTAGGAATATCAATTATTCAACATGCTTCGTTCATCATTATAAGGCTTATTCTATCCATTCAGAAAGTGCCGTGGAGTAGAACGCACTCATTTATTTTTCAATTTCGATCAATATTTTATGAGGTTTTTTTTTCTCTCTCTCTCTCTCTCTTTTCTCTCTCTTGATCTCTCTCACTCACTCTCATCCTCATTTTTTCTCTCTTTCTCTTTCTCAGTCAGTCACACTTGCATTTTATTTCCCTTCAATTTCTTCTCTAACTTGTCCACCTCTGTCTTCTCTTATGCTCTTCAGAATCTGTCTGCTTAAATTACTTTTTTCTACCTTCTCTCTCTCTCTCTCTCTCTTTTCTCTCATAAAATATTGTCTGACAGCCATAACAACATGAAATAAAATCCTCAACCTAGAGTTTAAAACATCCCTACGGCACTAAACAGACAGTTTTTGTAATGTTAGTATCTTCATTGGTTATTCTTATTCCAAATAGTCCTCTCGCTTTCAAAACCAAGTTTCTTTGCTATTAATAATTATTTTTGTTAACTCACACAATGCTATCTCCTGACAGTGAGAAAAGGTAAACAAGATGGTGGGGGGGGGGGGTGAGGCACAAATGAAGGAGGAAAAGCGGTGGAAACGGGAAGATATAGTGAAAGAGGGATAGAGAGACAGACAGAAAGACAGAGGAAAAGAGAAATAGACATAGAGATGGAGAGAAACACAAATATATATAGCGAGAAAGAGAGATAGGACAGAAACACAGAGAGATGGAGGGACAGAGAGAAAGAGAGACAGAGAGACAGATGAAACAAGACAGATGGATGGGTAGAGAGAGATAGAGAAACAGACAGAGAGACAGAAGAAAAGAGAGATAGAAATAGAGACAGAGAGATACAAATATATATACATGTATAGGGAAAGAGAGAAAGAAACAGAAATACAGAGAGATATAGAGACAGAGAGACAGAGACAGATGAAACGAGACAGATGGATGGGTAGAGAGAAAGAGAGACAGAGAGTCAGAGAGATGGAAACAGTTAAATGAAGACAGAGAGAGAAAAAAACTGAGAGAGATAGAAAGCTTCTGTCATTTCCACGGTTTACTCATCTTCCCCAAACAATGACGGTCCATTCCTAAAACACACACACGTTCGCGTTGTCGTCTTCTTCGCAGCAAGCTTTCACGACCTTAGTCGACAAACCTCCCTCCCTCACACTCACGCTCTCATGTGAGTTGCTTAAAAAGCCCAGGTTTAGACGCTCCGTGAGAAAACTTGGCAATTCCTGGTTTTGTCATGCCCAGGATCATGCGCGAGTTTGTCAATGGGTATCGAGTTTCCCCGGGGGTGATCGGAATAATTCAATAAGAACCATTACTCCTTAGACAGGTCGTTATGCAATCTACGCACGTTGCCAATATAGAACTAATGTCGACTGTTTGCGGTCTATGTTTGTGAAAAACAACAGTGTCTATGTAACACGAGACACCGAATATGGAGAAAAAAATGATGCAGGTACATTCATTCCTTGAATGTTACTGAAAATTAGGCTTTCACTGATGGAAGTATATAGGGCATACACATTTATTGGGCCTAAAGTAGTCATTTCAGTGAATGGGTGTGGGGGTTGATTACAGAATATATGAGGTTTTGATACTGTTTGCTATTACATGGTGTGTCTCAAAGGATACATCTACATGTATACATGTTTTCACTTTCATGTTTGATTAGCCATATTTGAAATCATATCTCCCTGTACACACAATGTGAAATCCCCCATTGTATTTTTACATGTTCATTTAGACAAAAGATGATAACTGTGTTAAACAAATAATTGCTGCACTAAAATAATCTTCGCATTTCTGTATCTGATAATGCTCTGGGCCCTAGCTGTTTCATAAAACTTGTTATCAATAACAAAATGCTCAATTTCTATGACAAAGTTGCTCTCAGCCAATCAAATGCCACAATTTTGGTAGCTTATAACAGTTATTGTACATTTTTATTGATAACAAGTTCTAATGAAACAGGACCCATGAATGGTGTATAGGAGATTGCTCTCACACATTTAGACAAACGATGGTATATTGCTGTTTTTTTTAAATGCCTTTACGTTGTGAGCTTCCATGTCTGTATCTTGTAAAGATTGGAGGTTGTACGACACTTGCTCTTGTGATATTTGCTCCATGGTAATTTCTACACTATAACAATTCTTAACATCATCACAATCAGCAGTGACTACAAATATGAACGCAGCTAGCACAGTGAACATGATTGCAGTTGACAAACAGTTATCATCAAAATATTATTGTAATAGAAACTAGATTATCACAATTTGTATACGTCATTACCACCATAATTCCTGCTTTAAATATATGATCATTACATGGTTGCAAATTGTGCCCAGGGGGTGGTTTGCAATTACAGTGATTGCAGTAGAAGTAGAACTAGATAGATTTAACAGCAAAAAAGGGAAAATCAAAATTCTGTACAGGATTCTTCAATTCCTCCCACATCAGCTCAGGTAAAGAATTATATGAATACACATGTTGTTTGTTTTGAAATATTGTCTAGATCCAATTATGCGGGAGATATAAATCGTGGTTTCTGTGCTGATTGTATTAGAAAATTTTGAAAATATAAAATTCTACCAAGATGATTGAACATCATAAAATGGTATTACCAAAAGGTTAAAGATGAAGATCATTTAACCTGTTCAACACTAAATCCAAATTAAGTTGCGATGAAATATGTTAGGAATCCTTCTCGAAGAAAAAAATTAAAATCATAACTCCTGCTCTTTTAAGAGGGTCGAATCCGGGAGCCCTATAAAAACCTTGTTGTATGATTGGCAAAAGGGCTCAAACACCCTTTTTTCTCATAATCTTAGTTTTTATTGCTTATTCAATAATAAGACTGTAATCAATTTGGAACACATACAGATCTTAATGTGGTGCACAGATGCAGTTGGAGAACAGTTAAAATGTTGGTATATACCTTTCTTAAAAAATCCAGATTGTCTACTCATTGATATTACCAGAAAATAAAACAAATTATAGTTTCAATATCTGGAAATACCCCTACTATTTCAATCAAAATATTACCCCACCCCCCTAAAAACAAAAATATATATATACAAAAATAAAACACTTTCCAGATACTCAAGAGCTTATTGTCTAGTGTGAAGGTGACTGATGGTAATGTTTGTGTGATATGACAGGTAATAAAACTAATTATCTCATACAATGAATGATGATCCTGCTTCTTGGTATGAATGAACTAAATTTGAATAACATCTGAACATGACTGATGCTGCTGTTCTTGTAGGAAATGAAGCAAAAATGAATGATTTGTGAACATGACTGATTATGATATGCTTCTTCTTTTTGTGTGTAAAAAAAAATGAATGAGCTAGCAAAAGTAGCAGTCACTATGAATATGACTGACAAAGAAAGCGGACAAAATATACAGTTCCTCAGGTAGACAAAGGAACATCCCTTCACTGCTATTATGTAAAAATGTGTAGAACAGGTGTCACATGCATATTCACTTTTTACATAATAGCAGTGAAGGGATGTTCCTTTATCTACCTGAGGAACTGTATATTTTGTAGCTTTCTTTGTCCGTCATGTTCATAGTGAGTAGCAAAACTACATGATAAACTGTAAGCTAAGATGAGCAAGAATGTGAAATGTTTGACTACAGTGTGTGAATAATTATATTTTGGTATGAATGACGAGAAAGAGCAAAACAGACATCATCTACTTGGAGCCAGAAGGGCATTAACTCATAAACAGTAATACAGAGTTGATGCCTTTCTAGCCCTGAACAGACAGCATAAACTAGAATGTGTGTGGAAACAAGATGTCTAATAAAGATGTGTGTGTTCTGTACTCATTATTCAAGTAGATTACCGTAACCCCAATCTGATGAGCCAGTACATTCTTCACCGAGTCATTATCTGTATCACATTTCTCTTCTATCACGAAACAGGCGTGTTTACATACACATTACATTTATCTCCATGACTTTTCACAATACAGCCTTCAAGAAGTCTTATGCGTCATAGCTCATATTCTTACAATTATGATCAACTGAAAGGATGAATTTTAAAAAGTGTTTTCAGTGATTTAGGCCTAAATAGACAGAATAAGTCCTACTTGTGTTTTCTTCAGTACTGACATTTTCTTCAAAATTGTCAGTAGTGGCATACAATTCTTAGACATTCTACTACATCTCATGACAAAATAAAAACCAACCAGCAAATCATAGAAATAGACAATTGAAAAATGCCACCGTTGGGTAAATTCATATGAAAGGAGGAAAAAAAAATAGAATCTGTTTGAAGCTAAAATACTGACAAAACAGTTGCACAGAAAAAATGCATTTGAGAAAGCTTATATCATCCTAAAAATATCAAAATACATTTCTTCTTCATTTGAAGTGCCTAAATCTGATTCAGCACTTAAATGCATTACTGGAAAGGTCTTAGCCGGCATACCTCTGTGGGGAGCAGAACAAATAGAATTTATCAGAAGAGGTTTATAAAAGGGGCACAGTACTGATGAATAAGGTATGATTTAATACCGTACTTGAATGTGGAAGATTTACATAGTTATTGAATGAGGACAAATCTCATTATGCATTCAGAGGAAAAAGAGAGAATATTGTAGCTTTTAGTTTAGCCTTTAGGGTTATATTTTCATTGCAATGGGTCTGTCCATATATATGTCTGTGTAAAGGCATTTTGTACAGCAGTCTGTGTTGAGCTGCCATTGGCATGGAAAAATGTTTTGTTTGTATGGAAAATAATGTACATAAAGTTATTACATTACAAAGTAAATACATTGTGGGAAACAGTAGCACAACAACATTTGAGTGAAATTACAATTAGCAGTAATTATGGGAATCACTTTTCATTCTCATATTCTTTCATTTTCTGTACAACTTTTCTTACAATACATATAAATGAACGCAATGAATGAACGCAATAAAAAAAATCATACTTGTAAATTGTTTTAGTTGTGATCATCATTCAGGGTTATCATTCAGACATCCTTTACAGATTCTAATGTCACAAACATTTTTACCCCTTCTTTAAATGGCAGTGTGGAAATGCTTCTTACAATAAATATAATGAACATAACAAAAATCATACATTTTTGAGTTGTGATTATGAAGGGATTTATTCTTCAGACATTCTTTTTGGATTTGAACGTCACACACATTATCTCCATTCTTTAATGGCAGTGTGGAAATGCTTCTTACAATAAATATAAATGAACGCAATAAACGGTCATACTTGTAAATTAGCAAGCTGATTATGACAAAGATTATCCTTTAGACATCCTTTTTGGATTTGAATGTCACATGCATTATTTTCCCCCTTCTTTAATGGCAGAGTGGAAATGCTTCTTACAATAAATATAAATGAACACAATAAATAGTCATACTTGTAGATTCTTTAGTTGTAATTATGAAAAAGAGTATCTTTCAAACATCCTTTACGGATATGAACGTCACATGCATTTTGTCCATTCTTTAAATGGCAGTGTGGGAATGCTTCCCTTGTGATTATTTGCATGAGGCCCATTCGATGATGATGGTGCGCTCAGAATACAACTCCCATCTAAGAAGCGCTGTTGGGATATCAATACTTAAAAGAGGGTCCTCCTGAATATTAGATGTGTGCCAAGGGGTCAATCAATTAGCGTCATAGCTACAGACCGACGGGGAACCGTTTGACCATGTGAGTTTCTTTTAATTAACGCAGCTCCCCCGATATTTGAATTCCAATTAGGTCACATCCTAGATACAAGTGGCTGAAAATTGAAAGGTATTAGATTCGGATGTGGGCTTTGAGTAGGGTTGGGCAAACACGGGACTTAATTGGGCATGGGATATATACATGCTACATTTATTTCCCGTTTCCATTGATGCGCCCACAGGCTGATTACTGTCACATGAATTTATATCATTAACGTCACAACTTCACGTCAGCGACTTGTCAGTAAGATCCTTTCCCCCGGCTATCGCTATCTCTCCCTCTCCTTATCTCTACCCCCTCTTTTTCTCTCCCCTCTCTCTCTCTTTCTCTCTCTCTCTTTCTCTCTCTCCCATTGCCCCATCTCTTACTAACAGCAATTTCATAAAGATCATTAGCTTTTATCTTTAAATATTCACCTATTTATGAATATTCCTGCGATATAAAATGTTTGTTGCCATTTTATAAATCTCTAAAATCATACATTTCAATATGCAAGTATAAAATAAATTTCTTTTTGCTGAAGCCTATAACATATTACTAAATCAGTTTGAACTTTTACAATGCAGAATCAAGGCAAGTCCCTCCACCTTATAATAAGCTTATACATTGACAAAAATTAATAAAAACATTTTCATACCACTTTGTATACTACATGCATGTACACCAATAGATGACCATGTTCTCTTTTTAAATGCAGACAATATGATGTTATGATATTTTGGAAGCCATAGATCGGCAAAAGATGAATTAGCCTTTAAAACACACCCTTCAGTTCATTACCATCTCATGATTTTAAAAATATCATCCCTATCTTTAGTCCAGCTCTTGTCCTAACAATGCAGCCCTGGGCATGAAAATGCACATGCAATTTACACAATATTCATAGTCAATTTTGAACCAGTTATTGCATCAAGCCTTAACATGCATCCCTGAGCAGCACTATATATGTTCTGTATCGCTATAGAAAGGACAGAGGTCATGGGACATTTGGCGCCCAATAAACCCCCATTAGTGCCCAAGCGTTACTATTAAATGACTCCTTAACCCCTGAATGGTCTTTTGTTTTGATTTGTTCTGTTTGAAGGAACGATGTGTTCACACTGTAAAATATAATCTACAAAAATGGGTTTAGGTGTTACTTCTTAATGGCTCCTTAACACCTCAATGGTCCTTTTGTTTTGATCTGTTTGAAGGATCGATGTGTTCACACTGTAAAATATAATCTACACAAATAGATTTTGGTGTTACTTCTTAATGGCTCCTTAACACCTCAATGGTCCTTTTGTTTTGATCTGTTTGAAGGAATGATGTGTTCACACAGTATAATATATTCTACAAGATGGGTTTAGGTTATGAATACTCCTGTGAAACTCTTTGTCAAGTGATTATATATCGTCGGTTGAGAATGAGCAAGGCCCTAAGTCTACAGGACACATTAGACTCAATGCCCTTCTCATTCTCAACTGACAAAATATAATGAATTGTTGATAAAGTATCAAACCAAATTCTCATTTATCTTAGGGTTGATGGACCAGTAGAATTATGAATATGAAACAAAGTGAAATTCACTAAAAAACTTGCAATGCTGAAAAGCATTAATACAAATTACAAAGCAGCCCAAACAAATTCTATCTTAAATGCTTCACTTCTTACTAATTTTTTTTTTCTCATCGAAATTTGTTTGGTCAATATCATTCATTCGTAAATTTCATCATCGCAAATAATTTTCTGACTCGCTAAATGAATGTCGTGAGCATTACTCTGTCACTTGTTCAACAAACAAAGTGAAACATGGTATAATTTAGCTACAACAAAACAGGCTGATTAGAAAATGAATCAGAAAAGCAGTTTTCCTAAAGACTTAGATGGAATATAATTCTTTTTAAATATTTGTTTATGGTAAGCAGAAGTGACAAGGGTCTTCATCATCCCTGGGAGGGTTTTATGTAAAAAAACACATTTCCATGTTTTGTTCCTAACTTCCTATTCACCTTAATTTGCAGTATACGGTTGATGGTTCATAAAGAACTTCACATCTAAGTAAGATTGTATCACCACAAGAAGTAAGAGATTGAGATAAAAATGAAAGATAAAACATGAAATAAAAATTGGTCTCAGAATAGCAAGTCTTTCATAAAGATGTGATTGCGATAAAAATAAAAGATAAAATATAATATAAAAAGTGGTCTAAGAATATTGATTCTTTCATAAAGATAAAATATAATATAAAAAGTGGTCTAAGAATATTGATTCTTTCATAAAGATAAAAATAAAATATTTCATAGATAAAATTGTGCTCAGAATCCAGCCCCAGTTTTTACAGGTTGTCTCTCAACACTACAATAGATGTATTCTCCATCTACAAATGAAATAACCCCCATTGCACAAAACCAGAGCAACATATTTCTTTCTGTGGCTACTACAGCACGGCATTACAAATTCACCATAGATCACACTCTCCTCCATGCACATACATGCCAACGTGTCTAGCATGCAATATGCACACCCACCGAGGGCCACCATCAATATAGACGACGGACGACGACTCAACATTACTAATCCGGTCAATGTCAACCAATCTTCAGAAAAAAGGAGAGGAAAAAAAGGAAGAGCGCACGAAGATGAGCTCAGCACCGGCCGACCCGGTTGCCATTGCGCCTGCCCCTGACCGTCAATCAAAGGACGATAATATTTAATATTTCGCAAATTTGGATGCTTAGCGAGCGCTAGAGCTCGTGCAATTAAGCTGGAAGGACGTTGGGATGCAAGGGAAGCAACAGCGAAGGACGTTGCAAGCAGCTAGCACATTGATGTCGACTTAATGTTCAGCTATTCCTCATTAACCTGTATGTGGATGGGTGGGACTACAGGGACTGATGTGAAAATAATGGGGAAAGGTGAAGGACTTGAACGCTTTGTGGGCAGAATATGTTAAAGGGAATCATGAATTGTGGTAATAAAAATGTATTTCATGTAACGCATTTTGAAGCAAATTTCATACTGACTCAATTATTTAACTAGTACATTACAAGAATCCTGATATCAAGTCTCTGTCTGGATCAACAAAAATGAAGAACAAACACTGACAATTAAATCCATGACCAAAAAAATAAATGATGCAGGTATGTATTTGTGCACAGCAGGAGGGCTCTAGCTGGGGAACTCTAATAGTTTTTAATGTATTAGGAATTTCCCTGATGATATTCCCTTCATGCTTGGCACATGGTTGGAGTCCCACACACGTCTAAAATATCCAATCGTTTTTTCTTCTTCTGTAATTCATAGATGTACAGTTAACAAATGAATTATTCTAACTTATTTTCTAAGTATGTGAAAATTAGATTTGGCCCGATATATGCTTCTTGAAAATGTGATATATTAAAGCTTATATCTAAAAGTATTGAACAAAGGCCCTGATTCAATCAGTCCACCTTTCATTTCAGTTACGAAAAAAACAAAAAAACATCAAACTTGGTAAGGATATGAATAATTAAGTTGTCTGTATATGTTTTCAATCAAATTCATTTTACAGATATTGCATATCTAAATAAGATGATGATGATGTGAATGGACTGGACTCTAGGAGGTTTTTACTGTTGATCAAAAAGACTCAGGACTAACATGATCTCAGCTATTTTCAATATATCAACTGGGGGGCATGTTCTCATACTGTCATTGTCTTGTCTATCATCTTCGCATTTAGTTACATGTAATGTTCATAAATGTCAACAGGTGATGCTCATGGGTGTTTAAATTACCTTACATGTGAAGAAATTCTAAAGTCTTTATGATAATATCGATCGTCCCTTTAAACTGCTTGGATTTGAAAGGAGGAGCGCTCCAGGGTTGCGAGTACTTGGCCATTTCAGAAATAGAAATTCAGGCGGGATGACAGAGGGATTGGCGCATAATCTCCGGCTGGATACAGTTTCAGCTGCAGTTGAATCCAATACGTGGACTTATAAAAAAGAAGAAGGATTCTGATGTATTTAGGTATGCAAGTTCAGGTACAGGGAAGATTATATTGTGATGTAATGACTGCCTCACGCAAAATGATTCCTGCTCTGCAGTGCCATGTTGTGCTGCAAAACTGTTGTTGTTGTTGTGTTGTTGTTGTTGTTGTTGTTGCTTTGGTTTTAATGATGAATGTTGTTAGCATTAACTTTTGGATTTCAGGCTAAATAATCATTTCTACCATCTTTCAGCCTCGCAAAGTGCGTTGTTTGCTAATTGCCAAGCAACCCTATATGCAACATAACGTTGGGATGCATAAATCTAATACATGAAAATAAGACAACTTACATGTACATCATGCATAATTTAGACAGAAGTATGAGATGGAATAAATTGGATGTTGCATAACTATATGGGAGTCAATTTTTTTTACTCAACTAACATGCTTAACCTGTTGACAACTGAGTTCTTTCATTCCCATAGGCTTAATACAGGAGCTATTCGGTTCCAGGGTGGAATGGGTTTAAGTTACCATACAGCTGTGTGAATTACATTCACAGCTTCAATTGAGGAAAACAGAACAAGACTTCCTTATTCAGAAACCCGTAAGTTTCAGTGAAATTTTAACCCTGCTACAATATTACAACTCCACTTGTGTTCAGATTTCTTCCTCTTTCTTTAAAATAGTCGTTCAGGTTTAAATTTCTCATTTATACATGTATGTCATTAAGTTTAATAAAAAGGCAAAAAGTACATTTCATACATATATCTACATAATATGGTTAATTCTTTTGTAAATATCACATAATGCATGAATAATGTCAAATTAGCTCTCTCCTTTAATAGATAGTACATCATTAGAGATATGAGAGAATAAGAAGAACCTCCTTATCTAAAACAAGGGATTAAATTTCAATCCGAGACTCATTCGGTAATGAGTTTTTCATCCATCTCCCTTTAACGCTGATCATTCTGGTAATGATATTCATTCATCATCTATGTGCATTACTTTTTAAACCCATTTTTTAACTGATTCTCAAACTAATTCTCCTATCATTAAAAACACCTCGGTTTCTTCCATGGAAACGCTTTTTAATGCACACATACAACAAAAAATGGGATAATATTCAATGCATGCTCCAGCCCACATGAACCATTGAGAAAGCTATATAGATTCCAAGATGTCAATTCATCCTAAAACAGCCCATGTAGAAGCCATTACAAGCTCATTAATCATTCATCGTAATAGTCCAACGACTTACTGGGAGAACTGTACTTTCGCTATGATTGACCGATACCCAGAATGCAACAGCATGTGCATCTGTAGCCGTCATGAATCAAGTTGGTTTGTATTATTGTGAGTGTGAGTGTGAGTGTGAGTGTGAATGCTATGTGAACTGACTGCTCGATCGAAAATACATGTGCTTCAGATACACTGCACGATTTCTGAATCTATCAAAGTTCAGAATAACTATGTCACTGAGAAATGTGATTATCGCAAACGTGGGACTCATAAATCCTCACCCGTGCTACCTGAACGTAACGTTTCATAAAGAATCATTGTATCGTATCGTATCGTAGAAGGAGCATAGACTCATAAAAAGGGTATCATATAAAGAAACTAGTTTTGAAGAGGTCAGCGGATATATGTTTATTATCAGCTAAGATGCTTGCTGGCCAATCATTAGTGCACGCTGACGATATAAGCCCCGCCCAGTTATACGGTTCTCGTTTGACACAACATTCACATTAGAAAACGACCCTTATTCTTTATCAAAATTTTGCTCAAACAATACTGAATCATGCATTTTGCTATACATGACACTTCTTTAAATGTATATGATTCAAGAATAAAGATTATTTTATTGGTCCATGCATGCAAACATTACATAGAAATTTTGCTTCCAATGGCTTTTCTGAAGCAACATTTCTATGCTTAGAATAGATAAAAGTAATTACATATCATATAGCTATATGGTTGTCATGAGGCTATATAATGAATTTTGCCAGTCAAAACAGGGTACAAATCCTGTCACATCTTCAGAAAGATCCCCAGTCCATGAAACTTGTTTGCATAGTAGCCGAGATATGGCGCACGATTCATTTATCAGAGCTGCATCTTATCAGGGGCCAGCTAGAATTCATAGATACGCGTAACAGGCCATGGACATGGGCTACTGAACGTAAACATTGTCATTATTATTGCATAGGCTGAATGCTTGGCCTACATCGGTGGCGGACACTCTAATTGGGGATGGGGGATATCAAAAAGGAGCATGTGCTGATTATCAGATTTCACCGCACTGGCTTCATCGTGAAATAATTCCTTGAAGAAAGCTTCATGTTTCTGATATTATTGGGGATGAGAAGGGAAAGAGAGAGAAGGGGAAGAAGGGGAAGAAGGGGAAGATGGAGGAGGGGAAGGGGAAGATGGAGAAGGGAAAGGGGCAGGGAAAGGGACAGGGAAAGAGACAGGGGAAGGAGTAGGGGAAGGAGTGGGGAAGGAGTTGGGGAAGGAGTAGGGGAAGGGGTAGGGGAAGGGGTGGGGAAGGAGCAGGGAAAGGGAAAGGGACAGGGGAAGGGGTTGGGGAAGGAGTAGGGGAAGGGGTGGGGAAGGAGTAGGGGAAGGGGTGGGGAAGGAGCAGGGAAAGGGAAAGGGACAGGGGAAGGGGTTGGGGAAGGAGTAGGGGAAGGGGTTGGGAAGGAGTAGGGGAAGGGGTGGGGAAGGAGTAGGGGAAGGGGTGGGGAAGGAGTAGGGGAAGGGGTGGGGAAGGAGTAGGGGAAGGGGTAGGGGAAGGGGTGGGGAAGGAAAAAGAAGAGTGTGAAGGGTAGGTGAGGGCAGGAATCGAGAGCACATGTGAGGGGAAGGGACATTGAGGGGGGGAGGCAATATGAGGGGGCAAAAAATAAGTGGCAGAAAGAAAGGAATATGGTGAAGGAAATGGAAATAGGCAGAACAGGAAGAAAAGCATGATTAGAAAGCAATCAGAGGATTTGGTTGAGCAGATAGAGAGGTAACTCAAGACAATTCCCACTCTAACATTTATACTTGATGCATTTTGGAAAAGTTCCTTTCAAATGTGATTGAGATGCCGGGCCTGCTATTTCACTAGACATGGTGAAGTTATTGCTTTAAAAAATATGAAGTTAAAAAGTGCTGGTTTGAAAATGCTTTTAAAGAATTAAAAAAATCTTGTAATTGTTTCATCAAATTTTATGGTGTGTTAAAAAACAGAAGGTCTATTTGGCATCTACACATACATTCTTTAAAGGAAAACAAACATTGGTGAATACCTCTTCCAACCTAATTAAAATAAATTTACTATAACCTGTCTTTTACAAAAAAACAAGACAATTAAGAATCATATAAATCTCTATAATAAATACTAGAGATGAGAGAGAGAGAGAGAGAGAGAGAGAGAGAGAGGGAATTTCCCCCTTTGCAATATTTATGGATATCTGTCAATTGCTGTCAACTGAGCATTTGATGATTTAAGATCTTGGCATTTTGAATGGAATTCTTAAATCAATTCTGACAGATTTGTGACCCTCATAGGGCACTTTATAATATAAAAACTATCAAATGAACTTTTAAAAATGCAGAATGCTACAGGCATATAGTGGGAAAATTATCTGTCAGAAATTATTAGAAGAGTATATATAGCAGTTATAGAATATTAAGGGTAAAACTGTCAAATGTGTGCCTCTCATGGGGGCACATGATTGTAATAGGGCATCTGCTGTATGAATAATTGAATGTAACATATGGGGGGGTGAAAAATAGTTGCAATAAGAGCATTGGGAAAAACTGCATAAAGTTTTGGAGAAAAAAATGATGTGGAAGATAATGCAAATAACAATGCTGCTGAAAATGATGTCGATGATGATGATGATAATAATGATGACGATGGTGATGGTGGTGATGGTGATGATGATGGTGATGATGACGATAATGATGATGATGATGATGATGATGATGACGATGATGACGATGATGACGATGATGATGATGATGATAATGATGATAATGATGATAGTGATGATGATGATGATGATGATGACGATTATGATAACAATGATGACAATGATGATTATGATAACAATGATAATGATGATGATGGCGATGGTGATGATGATGGTGATGATGATGGTGACAATGATAGTGATGATGGTGATGGTAAAAATAATTATGATTTTTATGATGGTCATGTTGATGATGATGGTGATATTAAATGATAAAAATTGCAAAACGAATGTTGAAGACAATGATGGCAGTGTCAATAAAGATGACAGTAATGAGAAGGAAAAAAATTATTGACGATAATGATATTGATGATGATGAAAATAGAATGAAAATCATTAAAGCCCGCTTTTCATACCAGCAAACAATCGTGCTCAATTTGCAACGGCTCCTGTATCCTACCAGTTTTAGTACTCCTGGGTCTGGAGTGGCTAACATCCTGAAGTGTTTTAATAAAAAAATACTAAGCATAAATGAAATGGACCCGTTGATCAACATTTGAATGACAACTAAACTGCGTATAACTGAGCGTAATCATCTGTTAACGGTGCTTTAATGTAGTCAACGTAAACCACTTAGCTAATTTCCAACTCTCAAATTCTCGGAGATGACAGATTTCACCTGTCTAGCATTATCGTTCCTTGGCATTAACGATCCTCCATTTCCAAACCTCTTGAATTAGTTAGCATTTACATGAATAAGTTATGGCCTTCAGGCCGATATTTTTCATAACTCCCAGACAAGCCAGACATATTTTGCCGGGCTTAATTACGAAGGTTACAGAGGTTATCACGAAGGTTATTTTCACTTCAATACAAGTACCTGGATGTCATGTGGATTATGAAAACTCTAAATTCCAATTTAAAAACATGTTTTTGTCATTTAAGTAACTAAAAAGGCCTTATTATTTTCCTCTTCATAATCTCTTCAAAAGTCAAGAAGAAATTTCTTGACTGCTTGACTGCTGAAATCCCTCATTCCCAAATACTGTAATCTCGATTGCAAAGGTTACAGAAAGACAATTTATTTTCACTTCAAAACATGAACCTGCATGTCATGTGGATAATACTACCAATTTAAGAACTTTCTTTTTTAAAGACCACATCCTTTTCCTCTGACTAAACTCTTCAAAAGTCAAGATGAAGCTTAACATATTGACTGCTGAAATCTTTAATTCCCATAGACTTAAATACATGAACTCCCCAAGTCCTGTATGCAACGTATCAAACTAATGTTCTTTAAACATTTCTCATAGTTAATCACCTCCTGGCAGTTACGTTTATGCTTCCTCAGAAGACCACATGGCAAATTTCAAAGTCCATGAGACATATTTTGTCTAATTTCTAATTGTCACATGTCAAAGTCTATATAAACGATATTCTTCTGATAACATACCACAACAAACACCTACATATTTTGAAGGTGTTTTTCGAGAATCATAATTCATCAAAATCATCAGAGTCCAGTTCAAGGTACAGGTTAGAAAAGATAAGGGCTCTATGAGTCACACTATGATAATGGAGTCAGCCACGAACAAAAGCAATAGAGATAAGACAAATAGGATTGTGAAGACTCTCAAGAAATCAACTCAAGGGCAGTGTCAATAGCCTATTGTTCTGCCCCTATAGATCATGATAGATCAATCATATTTAATTGCTATTTACTTTTAAATTTGTATAATTATTTAAAATAACACTATATACCCACAAATGCAATATTGAAATATATGAAGAAGTGTTATATAATTTTTCCTAGTCAATATGTTGGCATATATTTTATTTTTATACATTTTATTTTTTTTAAATTATGTTCATTAACTGTTTTTTAATTGTTTATGGTATTTAGGCAGTAGTGACATGACTTTTTTGGATAATGTTTAACTTTAAATATTCTGTAATGTTTTGCAAGGTATACATTTTCAATTTGTGTAATTCAGTTGTGAAACTGCCATTCAAGCTGCAATAAAATACCATTTATTTATCTATCTATTACATTGGCAGCCTGAGATTAGCCCTTTGCTAAACAAGTTATCTAATAAAGTTTACTACTATCTATCTGAATTACAGTGTAGGTGATAATGATGTCAATGTCGTGTTCGCATATTAATATAGGTGACCTACAAGCCTAGTGGAATTGCCTGGGTTGATTAAACATATTGAGCAATTGTGTTGTTATGATTCTCAAATCACCCAACCAGAAGGCTTAAAATGTGCCTTGAATTACATTAATGTGATAACTGAAAAGGCTGCAAATTCAATGCTATTCTAAATGAGATAGAATGACAAAAATGACTCGGGTGTCATACAAGGAATTTCTACAAACACAGACAGTGACTTTCGTCCTGTTCAAACATATTCCGATCATGATATTGTCCCGCAAAGCCGTTCTCGATCCGTGTACACCAGAACCGGGGGATAAAACAAACACTGGAAATACTCGGCACAAATCCGCCAAGCCAAGCCAATTCACAAAGTCGTCGGCCATTGTCTAGGAGTAAATACCAATGGCAAACAGACTGCAGTCTGGGCACTTGATCACATTAAAATCATTATGAGTTTTATTGCAACCTTGGATGGATATGCATTGAGATCTCATCTTCTGCAGATCATTACATGATTATCCATTTAGACTTGATCTGTCCTAGCTATTATGACATCATTGATTAAAGGGTAATCCTACTTTAATAGATAACATGTAACTGAATTGTGCATTTGAATTAATGTACATGTACACAAGGGAAAATGTGACCTCCGGGTTTCCCAGAATCATTTCACTTGAGATGTTGGATATTACAAATCAGGATTAACATATGGTATCATGGTTTTATACAAAATAAATAAATACAATTAAATATATGGAACATCTATCTGTTTTGTTCAATATATGGGAAAGGAATATATTTTGAATCATATGTGAGTAATTAGAAAACGAGGTTTGTCGGTCATAAATCACCAATCCATAAACTGTATATAAGTCCAAACCCTATACATACATGCATTAACCTTACAAATGAATTAACTGGAAACCAAACAGTGGCTTTCTTTGATGTATGCCCCATTTCATAATGAAAAGGACATCGTCAAGAAGTACACCACCCCCCCCCCCTACTACCCTCCTACCAAGAAAAGACATATTCATTCTAGGTTTATTTCATTTGTTAGATAATAATTTTATTGGTTATTGGTTACTGAATCATCATAGGTTATAACAATAATGTGACAATGTCTTTACATGAGTATAAAACATAAGTTAAATTACATTTCCACATTCAGTAAATCATAGATACATACGCTCGAAGAGGTGATGATACAGAAGGGCTACAGCCTAAGCGTGACAGCTTGATACGCTTGCAGCCCAGAAACATTTAAAATCATAACGATTGTAAAGTAAAGTAAATTACAGAACATAATTGGGGGAAAATAACAAAAAATAAACAGTGACTTGCAACCAAAAAAAAAAAATGGGATAGAGGGTGCATGGGAGGGGGATTTTCCTGCTATATCAAGGAAATGCTGACAAACATATATGATATCATGTGTTAATTTAAGAGATTTGTCAATATTTGCTCAATAAAATTGATTTCACACTTTTCTTGAAAGTATATACTGACTTCAAGTTACGGATGTCAACGGACAGTGAGTTCCAAATATCCGGACCAGAATGTCTTATAGATTTCATAGCCATTGTTGTTTTAGGATTACATAAATGGTATTTATTTGATTGTCTGGTTGGGTATGTATGAATATTTCTATTCAAACAAATAATATATTATAATAATAATAATAATAGTGGGTTCTTGTATAGCGCTCATGGCAGTCAGTTTAAATGGACCATTTCAATCTTCCTATCCATCAGAGAGATGCCGGCATGCTATACCATGACATACAGTATGTTTTGAGCCAGATCGGCATTAATTATACTTTAACACAGAGTTAACACACTGCTTGCTCCAGATAGACGATATGTGCACAGTCCCATGTCAATTAATATTATATTATGGTGTAAAAATCATTCACAAGAGGAGAAATGTGATAAGAGAAAGAGAGAGAGAGAGAGAGAGAGAGGGAGAGAGCGAGATGCTGAGACGAAAAGTCAGGCAGAGAGACAGGCAGAGAGAGAGTGAGAGAGAGAGATAGAGAGAGAGATACAGAGAAAAACAAAGGAGCGATGTATTATGTTTATATGACCACTACATACCAGGCTTTCATTAAAAGCCTATGCTTTATTGCACGTACTAGACACCCACAGAGATGTCATTGGTATTATATGTATACACTGTACAGTAATCCTTGATGAAGTATCCTACAGCATTATTTAGGCACTGTATGGTAAACACCCATTCACAAGGATGACATTATAAACAGAGAGAGAGAGAGAGAGAGAAAGATAGGGGAGACAGCAAGGAGAGGGGGGAGATAGAAAGATAGAAAGAGAGAGATGGGAGCTAGGGAGAAGAGTTGTAATTGTGATTATCACAAACCTTTTTTTACTTTCCCCATTAATTTAAAAGGGTGATGCTAATGGATATGTGGACTATACATACACTGAATGTCGGTCATTGGATATAGCACATCCTCAATATCCTCCAACCTTCAATATACTGAGCATTTTGGATAAACAGTCCTTCACAGGATGCATGAAGTGGCAGGAGAGTGAGAGATAGAGAGAGAGGGACACACACACACACACACACATGAGAGAGCGGGGAAGAGGGAGAAAGAGAGAGAGAGGGGGAAGAGAAGGAAAGAGAGGATGATAGAGGAAGAGAGAGGAAGAGAGGAGGAAGAGAGGAGGAAGAGAGAGGAAGAGAGGGGGAAGAGAGAGAGAGAGAGAGAGAGAGGAAGAGAGGGGGGAGAGGGAGGTGAAAAAGACAGTAAAATTATATACCTGGAGAGGGGGGGGGGGTCAACCCTCAAAGAAAGCATGTACAGGGGAGAAAATACAAGAAAAGAGATCCAGAGCAAGAAATTAAAGAGATAAAGAGATAAAGAGATATAGAGAGCAATGCATGAGATCGAAAAGAGAGTTAGAAAGAAAAAGGGAAATATAGAGAGAGTATGAGAGATGAAAGAGAACAAGAAATAATACAGAACGAGAAGAGATGGCGGGCAATGAATGGAATAGAAAAGAGACTGAGAAGGAGAGATCTAGAGGGGGAAGACCAACACTGTTTATTGTTCATGTAAATTTGATGCTGGTGTAACCGTAGAAGAGAAACGTGACATGCACAGTTCATTTTACTGCCTCAAACACACATCCACCCGTCCGTCCACGATGACAGTCCGAAACCTCCAGCCATCTCCGTCCCACGACAGCTGACCTCCTTTAAACTACTACGCTCTCGAATCTAAAACATAGAGGGGAAAAAATCTGAATGCTATCTTCGGACGGATGTCAGGCATACACGAGTGCACACAGACGGTGGCGAGGTAAGCCGATACACATAAAACGAGCTATGCTCGCTCATGTATACCCCCATCTTACACTGGGACAACACTGCCGCTGCTCTGTGCAGTGTAAGATGTACCGGCGTATAACGAACGGGCCAAGTGATATTCGTAGGATAAGCAATACTAAGGAAGAGGCAGGCTCCCAGCTTCTGCCTTTTTCTTCAATGGCAGCAAGATGAGCTGCATGAATTGCCCCCTTTACATAATAATTATCTACATCTTGGGTGATTTTTAACGTGATTGGTATACAGGCCTTCATCAAAGAATCACTCTCTCCTTTGAGCTTGGGGATACACCTCCTAAGTAGGTTGACCTAGAGATTTAAATATATAATGGAGATTGTATTTTGGTGGTTTAACTGCTTAATGAAACAAGCGTGTTATGAATAATTTGCCTTGAAGAAGATATTATGCTAAAATTTTCTTGTAAAATGTGCATTAATTGGCTTGCCATAACATAAGGCTTACTAACCGGCATATAGTATATGGATACTCTCAATCATGCACAATTTGATGAAAGGTCATTTTAAAAATATTTCCTCAAAATATGCATGACATAACTGTATTTTATTTTATATGATCTTTCATACCGGTACATGTAATTAATCATCAAGTAGACACAGATACTATGTTTGGAATTCTTGGAACACTATCAAATAGTAAAGAAACCGGGATGAACAGTGATTTCTATTTCACGGTGCAAGTTTAGATTTATGTAACATGAATTCAATTTAGTTACCTTTCACGCAAACACCAATTATCTTCTCTACAAATCTGAAAATCTGGAAAGTACGTGAACATATAATAATTGACAGTGAAAAATAAAAAAAGAACATGAAGACTGAAGAGGTACATTTACAATTTTTTTTTTTAAAGCTGTAATTTTAACTAAATTTAAGTATCATAATGAAACATGACACTGATTTTGTACAACAATCTCTCAGTTAAAACATGTCAAGAGGAATAATTTACCCAAATTAAACATAAATACCAGAGTAAAACCACAAAAGAAAAAACTTTAAATGTGATTTGCTAAGAGCCAAAAGGCTGTTATTCACTCTTGGTAAAATTACACAAGTTTACGCAACTCAGACTCTCCGCAGATCACATTTATTGTTAACTCTGTGAGTTACATGTTACCAACTTCGTGCTCTCAGCAGACAAAATGTTCTTTAAATAATGTCAAGAACACTCATAAGAATGAGCAGACGGCCCCTTTAACGAAGCTGAGTAAAGATTGAACGGCACATCATACCTTAACTAGAGGTATGTCTCCTCCGAGTATGTGACATACCGATCATTCGTGTTTCCACTACACAGGCACACAAGAGGGCTTATAACCAAGTCACACTGATTAGAATGATACCAAATTGACCCCAAATTGACCCAAACCGACCCGAAAATGACACCAAACTTACCCCAAATTGACCCCAAATTGACCCCAAATAGACGCTATACTGACCCCAACCTGAGCAAAAATATACATTATTATTTGCACGAAGGGTTCTGTGCAAAAGAACCGAGATGACCGTGTGACTTAATTTTTTTTTTTAATGTCATGATTTGTGGAAAGTTACCCCGATGACCATGCAATATCGTTTCAATATCTTCACTTAAAAAAGTGAATACCCATTTAAAAGGGTTAAGACAATGGATGTATGCACACAACTCTTGCAAATGCTTGTTCAAGGACAAATATGGTCTCTATGTCTATGTTACATGTGCAAGATAAAATTTATAAAAAATATGAAATTTGAAGGTTTCATACAAATAATAACAAAAATATTAAATGCCTTTTCTACAGTGGGACTCAATAGTATATCGCACTTGCTTTGAGAATATGTTACTCATTGTGCTGCTCGTGAAAAATGCTCATCAGCTGATTGGAAATGGTTATATACCCTTGTATCCCATTCAAGACCACTCAATATTACGTGAGCTTGGTACCCCTTATGGTCAAGATTTTGTTGTTTATCAGTCGGTGTGGGCTCGGTGTGGCTGGGGTTGTACGTGAATAGGCCATCACCTTTAGGAAGGTGCTTCGGCCGGCGCAAAGAGAGTTGCACTATTGGGTTCATTGCTTCTTGGCCTTGTGATAGGGGTTTAAATTACGCTGTGCTCAGGGACACATTACATAGGAATACACACATGAACATCAAAAGGGCAGACTTCAATCTGGTAAGCTCAGTCATGTAACAGCTCTAGGTATACTAGCCACATGTTGTATAATTAATAATTCAAGCTATCTGATGTAAGGTTTGTCCTCTCATCAGTGAAAATGTATACTTTTGTGATTTATTAATATGATATGATTCAGGATGCTAAATGTATAGAGAGACATACATGTCTGTAACACATGTAAATATACAGATAAATATACACCAACATGTATACAGGCCATATTTAGAGCAATTAATATTATGAAATTCTTCTTGAAAATATTGAAATTCTTGCTGGGAGGTTAAATATTGAAATAAGCAAATACTTTGAAGGACTGAGACTGTGAGATATAGAGAGAAAGAGAGAGAGAGAGAGAGAGAGAAAGAGAGAGAGAAAGAAGGAGATGGGGGAAGCAACGGGGGAAGGGGGCAAACCTTAACCCATCAAAAAGAGTTTCCCTTTATTACATTAGGAGAGAGAGAGAGAGAGAGAGAAAGAGAGAAAAAAAGAAAGAGAAAGAGAGGGGGGGGGAGAAAGTACATTAAAGGGCAATCCTATCATTTGTCTATTGTGGCACACATGTCTTGGAATAACAAACATAATAAATTTTAATTGATAATTTGGTCTGACAGCTATCAACTCGATGTAATCACAAGGCATACTTAAATCTCTGACCTAGCCCGCAACGTGTGTGGCAAACTACCTTGGACTTGCAATAATTTATGTACGACCCTTAGTCAACACGATATGGCCAATTGATAGAATTTGTCTTTAAACGCATCAAAGTCAAGTACCAGCCTGTCGAGCTGAGTCGATCAAACGTTGATCAAAGTTCACGAATTTTGTTTTCATTATTCTGGTGTTGCTCCTGGTTTTTGAACTTTTTTATTTAGCTAAGTAAGTGGAAGACTACATATTTGCCATTTCTACACACTCATGCATATGATTCACACAGTCATGGATATGATTAACACAGTCATATAATAAATGCTGATCCTGATGAATAATATATGGGTGCCACTGAAGTAGGTAATAAAATGCAACAATGATGGTACAAACAGTTTGATAACAACTTCTAATTGTTATTCTTTTGATGTACATGTATGAATGTTCATTGTGTTTTTTAAACATCCTACTAACTTAAAGAAATGTTGGATTTGTAGAGCTGTAAATCTGTTTGTATACTTGTACATGAAGTTGTTGCTATGATACGAGGTAAATATTGGCTGATTTTGCAGTGACACCCTCAAAGAAATGTAGCGTATTCTATAGAAAAAATATCATGAAACAATGATCATAGATTAATCTTCCCACCATATTTCATTCACAAGTGACCCACAACAAATGTATCATGGCTGGGATATTTGACAACTACAACATTCAAAAATTTAAGTACTACACCTATTTTTCCTCACAAAATCATTACCAAAAGAAAAAAATTGGGGCTTACGCTTTAAACATCCTCTTTGCTACAAATATTGCAAGCTTAACATGGGAGGTGCTATCAAACTATTTTCCCACACAAAATCATTACAAAAAGAAAAAATTGGGGCTAATGATTTGCACTTCCTTTCTGCTACAAAAATATTGGATATTGCAAGCTTAATGTGGGAGGTGTTGGAATATTTCTACCCAATAGAACTGAAGGTAATTGGAACTGTTAAGTTCATGTGTATCCATGGCTACATTTTTTGTTTTGTTTGTGCAAAAAACATCTGAATGTACTGAATTATGATGTCATTAAAGAGTATTGCATACATTGCTTGCAACTATACAGAGGAGTTGAAAAAATAGACATTGTCTGTTTGGAAACAGAAGGGCATTATCTCATCTAATTTCACACAGAGTAAACACCCTTCTGGCTCTGAACAGATGACATAAATTGGAAAGACTCAAAGAGGGAAAAAATAGATGTTTCCTGAAGAACTAACTGTGCACATGATTTGATTTCTTTTCAGCTAAAAGTGACATATCATTTCCAAACATCACTTCCGTATTAGGGCCTATGCCTTCAACAGATAAATCTATATTACTTACTTGCTGATATGTACATAAATACTTCATATTAACCATGATTGATTAATGTTGATATTATATCATACCGGTACTCATAACTTGGCCAAAGTCGCACTCCCACAGGTTTTATTGAGGATCTGAAGATCATAAAAATCACTGCATAATTTGAGATATACCTTAATCTTTGGCCCGAATTCACGAAAGTGGTTTATCTGAATTAACCAATGATATAAACTTCCATGAATTTATGTATATCATGTTCTATGAATTGGCAATAAACACGCTGCTGTATACACCTATTTACGCTTTTTTTTAGCTCAGGGGGAGTTTCAACCCTCATTTAGACTTTGGGTTTAATAAATCTATACCTCTCATGTGAATTCAACCCATACACTCCTGTAATAACATTACATAGCCATATGTGTTCTGTACTATGTAGATACAGTCAAACCTGCTTTATATCAACCACCTGTCTACAAAGACCACATTTTTTGATTCCCTTGAAAATGGTTTCTCATTGAAACATGTACTGTACTAAAGGAACGTGTACATAAAGACCACCTGCCTATAAAGACCACTTTTCTTGTCTCCCTTGTGTGGTCTTTATAGACAGCTTTCACTGTACATAGAGAATTCAGAGCTGTAGAGCTGTTTCTTTCTATCGGGTGTAAAGTTCATAAGCCTTTTAATCAATCAAATTATAGACAAGTGACAAAGATCACTGCCTGAATTACTTGAGGTCCAAAAGGATACCAACACTATCTCCCGGGGAAACCAAAGCAGGTCAACTGTAACCGCCATTTTCTTGAAAACCAAAGTACATAGGCCTTGTTTGTTTGGACTGTAAAGTACACAGGATATGCCACTGACTGAGCATTGAACTTGATCTATGAGTGATGAGGCTCCCCCCCCCCCCCACAATTTAGTTCAATACAACCGATTCATCATCTGTTCAGTACCATAAGGTGGTTAAGTTTGTGATAAATTACAGGAGTTAATGCCCTTCTAGCTCCAAACACACAATATATTCACTATTCATTAATCTCTTTTCTTCTATTTCTAAACTTGTTCTGCATGAATATTTAGTAGATGTTGTTATGAAAGTTGTCATAGAAGGGAGAACCCGTTGTACAGCACACGCTCTGGTGACAATTAATTGCCCCGCAGTAATTTCTTAGCCTACCTTAATTCCTAACTCCAACCTTAGACCCAATACTAATAATCCTAACCTAAACTTAACACAAAATTGCAACCCTAAGCCTAGATCCTATAATTTGATGAAATATTAAAGGTTGAAGCAAACGTTGAATCACCAAAGGACCTACATAAAATGTATGCCTGATATGCAAATCATAAAACACTTGACGATTTGAACTGCTTATCAGCATTTAAAAGGGCACGAGAGTAACAGTCTTTTCAAATATTATCTCACTCTTTGTATTGCTTGATTCATAACTGTTAAGGTTGCATCCAGCAGACAAAATAATTAAATCATTTTAAAAATGATTACCGGTACCCTCTTTTTCATGAACTTCTATAGATGACGAAGAACTAATGGTTGTTTAAAATAATATCAATTGAATTGAAATATAGAAGTCAGGGAATTCCCCATAAAAGTTGCATGTTTCCTTGGAAATATTTTGGGTTTTTAAACTATGAAAAAAAGTTGAGGTTTGGAGGACAAATTCGTCATAGGTCCATGCTACGAGCAACAGGACTTCACACCTCCGAGACAATAACATAAACATCTGTACTCCAGGACCGGTGTACATGGACAGCGGATAGAGCAGCACTTATGAAACAACATGGAGCCACGCAGAGACAGACTTATTTTCAACACGCTTGAACAATAGACTGATCAAACAATGAGAGAAACTCGACTGATAGAACTGCATACAGGGCAACTTACTAGTACTGTGACGTATGTGAATATGCTCTTGAGATTCAATTCAATTTCTGTGTTTGCAAAGCTCATATCAATTTTGGGACGATCAATACCATTGAATGATGCTACTTGTTCTTCCATTTGGCACGTTTTAACAGGAGCTACAAATGTGCAAGATAGGATAAGCAAACTCTAAAAGATTTATTGAAAGATAAAATATACTTATGTAATCTAGCTAATTGAAAGAATGAAAACTTGTGTCCGCGTCAATCAATATTGTGATACGTGCATAAACACTGCTATAGAAGGAATTTGATTGGGAAAAATAAACTCAGATCTGTAAGCGAAAAGGCCAATAAAGGAAACACAAAAGGAAGTCTCAATAGTCATATGGTCTTACTTTAGGTTCCATATAATTATACTAGAGTTTCTACTTAATGTTATTCAAGGAATTTAAGTCTAGGTCTCATCAATTGAGAGTCAGAAGGTGTAACTCTGTGTGACATTATATTCTGCCTCACCCCCCCCCCCCCCCCTTCTTCTTCTCCTCTCTCTCTCTCTCTCTCTCTCTCTCTTTCTCCTTCTGTCTCTCTCCCCTCCCCCACATCTCTCTCAGTATTATTTTTAAACAATTTATTCACTTCTTTGCAAGTTGAACAAGTTATCACATTTTAATCAAAAATTTATTTTAACTTCAAATCCGAATCAGAACACACTTTTCATACAATCCTGAAATGACAAAACATTGTAAGAATGCTGAAAGCAGGGCTATGCCTATTTCAATAATAATAATAAAACTTCTTCAAAATACTAAATAGGTTATTTTGCGATCTATATGTAAAGTCCTTATCCTACAATCCCTCTGTCTTGTCGCCTACAGTCAAAATCAATTTTGCAATTTTATAATCAAGTGAGTCTACATCTTATCTCTCTTTCCTCCCACATTCTACCAAGAAACAGCAACGTATTACTCTTCTGTGCACAGCGATCAGGGACCTAAGCAGAGACGCTGAAGTTGATCCAGGTACGCACAATGAGCTAGAGATACTATAAAGCTTAGTTTCTTATATTATACGGGGAAAATGTAGGCATAACATCTGTGTATCATCAGAGACCTCAGCACAGAGGCGAAGATATGATTTCGGTTAGCATTTTGAACGGGAGGTACCGAGGGCGCGTTTCTTCGCTGACAAATGATACATGATGGGTCATTCCAATTCACTTGAGGAGCTCATTAACAAACCACTTAGGTAATGAATGTGTGTGAGCGCAGAGAAAAATGAAACCGTTCGCGCATCTTTAAAGAACATACAGGGTGGAGCAGCTCAACCTCATTTTACCTCGAAGAAAAAGGGTAATGTACGAAATAAAATGGATTCAATATGGCTAAACAGATGCAATAGTGAGGCAAAATCTAATGTGCAATTGTGCTTCTATTCAACATACAAAGGCCTTATTATTGTTCTTTCTCTTTTTGTTTTCTTTCAGTAAGATTACTTCATTACAAAAATATGATGTTGACTATTCTGTCAAGCTAATTATAGATGAGGCTGGTAAGGTTTCATAATTATGAACTATTACTATATGTATTATGTTGAAAATTAAAAGCACTTTTTTGCACTTTAGAAGTTTAAGAGATATTGGTTAATTTCTGTTGTATATGTTATAAAACAAACATTTTTTTTTCGATGTTACTAGGAAGATAATGATGCAAAAATTGTATCTTATCTGCTGAATTGAAGAATATAGTGATACAATTGGAAAATTGTCAAATAGGCTTTGGATGTACTGGAAAGCCTACTTGGAATTTCAAATAATAACTGATATTAAAGTTTATTTTCAACCAAAACATTATAAATTACTGCAGTACAAAATATTACTAGAGAAGTAGTTTTAAAGGAATTTCATACCATTGTTACCAACCATATAATTTTTTAGAAATTTTTTTCTGATCTAATTTTTAAAATGTTCTTTCAATTCTTAAGAAGAAGTTGATCCAATAACGGGATTTTACAGTCCCTAAACGTATTTCTCTAACACAATTTTCTCCCAGAACTACAATACAATACAATAAAGTCATTTCTATAGTGCTCTTACAAACTAACTGTTGTTTCACAGCGCTTTACATAAAAGTTATCAAAGAATCTATTTTTGATCATGGTCAAACATTTTCTTTTCAAAAATATTTAGGCAAATCATTTATCTCCTCTTCCAAGAACAAGCTTTACACATGTTATCCCAATTGGCCAACGTTTTTGTAGGTCTTGAGCATCAAAGAAAGAAACACATTAAGGAAATTGCTCTCTTTTATTCATCAAAGATGTTTCATAAGATGGAGCTAACAGTCGAGAATGAGATGTCCCAACAGGCATGACAGATATCCTGGTCTCGTAGGCATACTTAGTCAAATGACTAGCGATCTGTTTCTCAGCTCTGATCTAGAATATAAGTAATGTCATGGTCAATATTGTGTAAAACTTTGTGAAGATTGTAAGAAATGAAGAAGAAAACAATCATGGTGTTGGAGATTACAGTGAAAGTGTTTGTGGTATTGAATATAGTGACAGATATAGCTAGAGCTTTTGGTTTGGGTGGTAGGGATGAGGAAGAATGTGATGTGGTGATGATGGTGGTAGTGACTATATGTTTTTGTTGATCGAAGCATAGTATCTATGATGTTGTTAGTTGTGGTAGTGATGCCAGTGGTGAATACTCTGTCAATTATTATAGCTACTAATGTATTTCATTTAGATATATAGGTGAATCATTATATCTCCATTATCATTCCCAAAACATATTTTTAGATCTTTTCTATCCCACCCCCTCTCTTTCTTTCACTTTCTCTCTCTCTGTCTGTCTTTCCATCCCACCCTCCTTCCTTCTTTCACAGCCCCCTCTCTTCCCCCTCCACCTCTAGAGCTCTTTCCTTTTCTCTTTCTCATCCCCTCTCTTTCAACCCCTCTTTCTCTACCCCTTTCTTTCCCTCTCTCACTCTCCTCTGTCCCTTTCATGATAACTTCCATTTCCATCCTTGAAGACAAAACTTAATGCCCTGACGCTTGCTGCTCTCAGCAAAGGACATATCTCATGAATTATCTCTAGTAACCCCTCCACCACCTTTCTCCATCTCTACTTCTGATGACCGGGATGGAAAGATGGGTGTGAGCTTAATCTCCCATGCCTTGATCTGATTAACGACCATCAATCCCCTCTTACTTCGTCGTCCGGCTAGAAAAAGATTTGCCCAAGATGTGTGCACAGAACATATCAAACACGATAAAGGTCCTAGTGGCGACAGACAGGATTTCTGCCTTTCCACTGCTCCCAATCTAATTGGATTGCTTTCTAAAATGCAGCCTTTTACCCTCTTTATCCTTTCACTAAAGGCCTCCTGATCTTATAAAGAATCAGCCAGAGAAATGATTATTTGAACGTGACTTAGTCTGGTTTGCTTCCTATCCAATAGAATAAATTCTAGATTTGCATAAATTTGTTTGTGTGTCCCATTACTACTTCTTCATTGATAACCTTGTCCTTTAAATCGTTGTAAAATATTCATATCTTCAATTTCACCATTTTGATGAGTATGCATAATATAGTTGCAATTCAATTTGTTTTCATATAGACTTAGTTTCCTAAGGTGTTGGGAAAATTTAACTTATCTATTGTTCTGGAATATGATCTTTACTAGCATATATGCACATGCATCATTCTCCATGACTAATCTTACTTCTAAGTTCCAACTTTATTCAGAAAAAAAATTATCATTAAAAAAATACTAATGTCAAAGCAACAAAACTTGAATGTAAATACAGAATGTGAGTATTTTTTAAATTAGTATTTAAATGGAATTATTTATTCTTCAAACAGTAAAGAATGGTAGGACTCCTTGGAATAATTTACCCCTTAAATGCATTTCAACAAAATTATTTCTAGTTGTTGGATTACAATATTATAAACCATATCTTTTCATTTTGTTTAATATGATTTGAAGGGGGAATGAGATGCTGCTTATTGGGCAAATATCAAAACAATTACAGAACAATGGTATCTAATATTAGACCCTATGGAAAATCTTCTGAAAACAAAAATAAATAATTAAGGAATATATTTGTGGCACTTACCATGCTGTCGTTCCAGAGCATCCTTAGATGATACCCAGGCAGGATATCAGTCCTGTTGTTGACGTCATCCAGGCCCAACATGGTGGCCGGGAGACAGCCCTGTCCCCCATCCCACGTACCACCTCGCATGGGAAATATCCCCCCGAAGTACAGATCCTTCAGGCCCGAGGCCGCCTGAGAAGCCGCGATATCGGCCTGGCTGGGGTGCACCTGCGAAGCATACTGGCTCGATTGGTTGTACACGAAAAAAGCCATCCCGGAGTCCAAACATGAAGCCAGAATAAGAACAACGAGTAGCACTGAAAGTACCCGATGAAAAACACTTTTATGCCTCGCCATTTTCATTTGAGATCATAAATTTCCGTAGAGCAGTAATACTTATATTTATGAAAAAGTCGATAGATGCTTGCGTGGATCGAATAAAAAAAGACAGGACATTGGGGATGAAACGCTTGCTTCGCAGAGGTCAGTTCGTATCGATCTTCGCCAGCAGAGTGATTTCGTATCTTCCTTAGATGTAGCCTGATGAACTAGACTGACAAGAAGGAGAGAGAGAAGGGTTTGGCAATTGTTGGTGTTTTACGATCACGCACAGTAATATCCTTGCTTATCCACGCATCGAATATAGATATCGTCTGCAGATATGCGGTGGTATACGTTTCCAGACTGACAACGTGTTTATAAATCATATGCGAAGAAGCGATTCATTGGGTATCAAACCGACCCAATATATGCGCCGTATACCGGCCGCCTGTCCCCGTAGCTGACAAGCGCTAGACGGGTACAACCGGAGATGAGCTTAGATTGGCGTATGCCGAACAGACAGGTGCAACGTACGTTTGAATTCCACAGGAGTGTATTTTTTCCGAGTAAATTGGTCGCTCCACAGGCCTCTACCGATGTATCCAAAATGAGAGTGAGAGCAAAAAAAAAACCGAGATGGGAAACGGGATCAGATTTGGTGCACGAAATGAGAGCATTGGTGATGCGGCTCACATACCGCACAGTAAATGATGCACTGGGCGTCACGCAAATGGATGCACGTACGATCGTCAAATCTACGATATACGCAATGTGCACGTATCCAAAGCGGTGATCGTGCACACAAAATTTGCCAGCTGGTGGACTTCGCGCTTTTTATAGCTCCCATCCATTGGCGCACACGTTTTTTCCCGAGGGAGTACGGTTTTGATAACCATTCGAGCTATTTACGAGCTCCAGGCGTTACAGGTAAACATACGTGCAATAATAGCTAGAAGAGTACCAATTATAATTGACGCATTATTTCGTCGACTAAAAATATTGCGCAAGATAAATTCAAGATAAAATACATTTTCCTTCCTTCCTTTTTTTCCATTAACATATAATACAAGCAGAGGCGGCCCCCCCCCCCCCCAATTTTTCAAGCACCAGAAAAGTGCCCGTTTTTTCATAGAAAAAGTGCCCCTTTTTACATATGAATAGTGCCCCTTTTACTTTGACAAGTGCCCCTATTAATTTTAAAAGTGCCTCTTCCCCTTTTCAACTCTGATAAGTGCCCCTTTTATTTGGAAACGTGCCCCTTTTCCTTCGACAAGTTCCCTTTTTCCTTTCAATAAGTGTCCATTTTCCATTCTCATAAGTGCCCTTTTCAATCTCTAGTAAGTGCCCCTTTTCAGGTACGAGAAGTGCCTCTTTCCACTTTTGATTAGTGCCCCCTTCACCTCTGATAATTGCCCTATTCAAATCTGAGAGGTGCCTCTTTTACTTTGACAAGTGCACCTTTTCCTTTGTAATAAGTGCCCCTACCCCCTTTTAATAACTACCCCCATATTAACTCGGATTAGCGCACCTTATATTTTCACATGTGCCCCTTTTCCTAACGATAAGTGCCCCATTAAAAAGAGCCCCTTCCCATAAGTGCCCCTTTTCTGGTAAATGACCCTTTTCAGGTACGAGAAAATAATCCTTTTCACTTCAGATAACTGCCCTGATAACCTCCGATAAAAATAATGGCTCTTTAAAATCTGATCGGTGCCAATTTTCTTTCAACTAATGCACATTTTCCTTTATTATAAGTGCCCCTTTTCATATCAGGTCATTGTCCCTTTTCAGGTGCGATAAGTTCCTCTTTTCACCTCTAATAATTTCCCTTTTAACAATGAAACGTGCCCCTTTTCCTTTCTAATAAGGGACCTGTCCCCCCTTTTCACCTCCTATAAATGCCCCTATCAAAATCTGATGGGGCCCCCTTTTCCTATTTTCATGACTGACTTTGTTCATCCCTGATTGAGTGCCTCTTTTTCAAGGTGTAAGAATTGCCCCATTTTTACTTCTGATAATTACTCTTTGTACTTTGACAAATGCTCCTTTTCTTTTCAGATAAGTGTCCCCTTTTCCTCTCATCATTAAACGCGCCCCAAATTTTAAAGCGACTAAGAGCAATTTCTCCCAAAGCTCGCTCGCTATGCTCGCACGCATCTATAGATGATATACTTATGTTACCTATCAAAGGTCTATTCAGTCTTCCGTTATGAGAATGTGCTTATAACCCCATCAGGATTGGGTTTTTCCTCTTTATAAGATGTAATTTTTCGCACTGCGATCTCACAAATATTAACAATTTTCCTTGCTCACTTCGCTCCCTCGCAAATCATTTTTCGGACCATCAAACCCGACTGCAAGCATGATGCTTAAGCAATATCTTGTATGGTGTATAAAGTGAAACAAATATTGAAATCATCCCTGATAATGTAATCACAATATAGGAGTATATACCTATGTCTAAAAGATTGTATATTTTCGCTTTGAGATTTCCCTTTGTAGGTGCCCTTTTTTCAGAAAGTGCCCCTTTTTCTTGGTGCCCCCCCCCCCCACTTTTGAAGTCGCTCGGCCGCCCCTGTATACAAGTCGGCATAAAAGAACAAAACCGAAGACTCGGGCAAAGTGTGTTAAAATAGAAAATATGATCACTCATCGAAAATAAAACATTGAAACACATGTAGGCCTATAGACCTTTTAAATAATGTATTCAGTTTTATAGCTGTTTCTTTTCCGATTTCTTATATACTTGACAACACAATGAGTTATGTCTTTATTTATAATCTGACTCAAAAATAATGAAAGTCTCCCGTGCCGGGAATCGAACCCGGGCCGCGTGGGTGAAAACCACGAATCCTAACCACTAGACCACACGGGATCGCCATGTCATGGAGAGTACAACATTCTACTTTATTAGATGAAAAAAAGGTTGTTAAATATATTCTATTGATTGAGCTATGACGCAGGATCCACCATACTAGAGCAACCGTTGTATCTCCGTGTATTTCATAATCTGCTACTGCAATTTTTCTTAAATGCAACCAATTCTAATAATAGGTATATGTGTCCAATTATGATAACTTATGAAAAGGCTAATTTCGGACGTGTCCAAATATATTATATTTGCCAAAATTATCTACTATTATTTGATTTAATAGACCAGTTCATGGTTAACACAAAATTGTCCCATATGACCCCAAATATCCAAAGAATGATCTTCATAACACGAAGAGGTCCCACTTTGTACATTTTGAAATAATCACTCCTATACATCGATTGGGATGATACGTTACTATATAGCCTTTGTTTCCCCTCTTCAAATTATACTTCCACCTGTGTATCATAGAGTTCACTGCTTGCGCATAAAGTGATTACTTTCATGGGCAGGTATCCACTATTTTGTCTCTGTGTATTTCACAATTTAGTCGGCAATGACCTTTATCTGCTCAAAGACATGCTCAAACTGCAACTATGAACTTACTCTCTTTAAAAAAAAGAGTGAATTTCACTCTATTTTTCTTTCTTGGGAGTGACGTCCGTGATCACTTGTTTAGGAGTGAAAATCGATTGATTTTAGAGTGCTCTCTAAGAAGAAAAGAGTGAATGTTCACTCTATTTTCACTACATTTTCACCCTCCAGAGGAGTAACGTCGGTGATCACTCGATTTTTTTAGAGAGTATTGTCAAAATCTGACCCCCAAAAATGAAGGTCTCCCGTGCCGGGAATCGAACCCGGGCCGCGTGGGTGAAAACCACGAATCCTAACCACTAGACCACACGGGATTGCCATGTCGTGGATGGTTCAACATGTAACTTTATTGAATAAAAAAGTGTGTTGATTATAATCCTACTGATCATGATCGAGCTATGACGTGGGATCCTATTATATAAAGCAACCGTTGTTAAGGAATTATCTCCATGTATTTTTTTTTTCTTAATGCAGCCCCTGGCAAGTTCAGTAGTGGATGATTGTGTGTTCAATTATGGAGACTAATTAAAAAGCTTATTCCAGACGTATCCATAAATATATTCACCAAAAGTATCTACTAGTATTTGATTTAATTCAGGGTGTGGTTATTCGATCACAGAGTAAGCATAATAGCGGGGTCGCATAAGCAGGTTCGATGCGCTATTATATCCTTTATACCAGCGTTCCTCAGATATGATAACAGTTAGCGCACTGTTTGCTTGCGTGCAACCATACTTTCTTTGCAGACGGGTCCAATAAAATCTTTTATATAAATAAAATAAATAAAATAAAAGCTTTATATGGGTATATTTTCGGGCATATTTTCGCAGCGGGGTAGGGCAGAGACTGACGCCTTATTATCCTGAATCTAAATTGTCTAGTTTCTAATAAAAATGTTATTTCGCATCGAAATATACGCACACGAAATATACAGGAGATAACAGATGTATTATGTACACTAAATAAGATTAAATGAGGCATTTGGGCACATCGCTGTCCCAAAATTAGAAGACGGTTGTTTGAATATTTAGTTTCTTCAAATTCTCGGAGGACTGCAGCCCCTATAGCACCACAACTCGTAAACACGTATGCAAGTTTAATGATGCCTATTCTAAATACAAAATAATAAAAAGTTTGGGTTTTGTTCATGATCAAGAGAAAATATTTTAAAAGATAATAAAGAAAAACAGGCATGCTCATTTTATACACAGATGCAAGAGTGGGCGAGAAGATATAATCTTGCCTAGAAGGAGATTTCATATGAACCTTTAATGCTGTTGGTGAATTATTCAATGAATTTATACACTGATCTTTTAAAAATTCAACATAAGACCTTATATCCAACCTTAAGCCTCCCTGCCCGCGTTTTTCATGCTTTGGCTAGCTATATTTGCTTGAGGACGAAGGATATCCTTCGTCCTCAAGCAAATAGCTAGCCAAAGCATGATGTCACAGTTGCATACATAAACAACAGCAAAAATCCTGACAATGGCATTCACATAGTGATTTTTTTTTAATGCATAAAATATAGAAGATTATGGGGACCTGAATCTATATATCGCTCACTCGCCCTATATAACCGAAACCAGGAAAGACAGATATACGGCACTGCTCAGGACAGAATCGTGAGTACGCCCTCACTGTTTCATGTCTATACATTAAAACTTGCATGAAGGTTGTAAATAAGACCACACTTTTCGTTTTCTTGGAACAATGCTTCTCATTGATGTACTTAAGATTGCAAGCGATGTGAGGTAGATTAATGTATTCTTCTTTTATGTTATTTCTTCTTCTACTTCTACTTCTTCTCCTTCTGCTTCTTCATCTTCTTCTCCTCTTTCTTGGCTTCATTTTCATCATCTTCTTCTTCTTCTTCTTCTTTTTCTTCTTCTTCTTCTTCTTCTTCTTCTCTTTCTTCTTCTTCTTCTTCTTCTTCTTCTTCTTCTTCTTCTTCTTCTTCTTCTTCTTCTTCTTCTTCTTCTTCTTCTTCTTCTTCTACTTCTTCTTCTTCATCTTCTTCTCCATCTTTTTCTTCTACATCTTCTCTTTCTTCTTCTTCCTCTTCTTCTCCTTCTTCTTCTTCTTCTTCTCCTCCTCTACTTCTTCTTCTTCCTCTACTTCTTCTTCTTCTTCTTCATCTTATTCTTCATCTTCTTCTACTTCTTCTTCTTCTTCTTCTTCTTCTTCTTCTTCTTCTTCTTCTTCTTTTCTTCTACTCTACTTCTTCTTCTTCTTCATCTTCTTCTTCTACATCATCATAATCTTCTTCTTCTTCTCCTTCTCCTTCTAAGTTCTTCTGCATCTTCTTCTCCTTTTTCTTCATCTTCTCCTTCTCCTTCATCATCATCATCTTCTTGCCCCTTCTTCTTTATCTTCTTCTCCTTCTCTAGCTTCTTCTTCTTCTTCTTCTTCTTCTAAATAAGAGGGAGCTAATTCATAAAAAACATTCATAAGCTAATAATAATATTTCTAATTGGATGCGAGACTGGACTGGTAACCAAAATAAATTTTGTAAGACAGGGGATATTGAATTATGTTTCTTAGTATACTTGTAACTAGCCGTGCTGCTGAATTTTGGATGGTTTGTAATCTTTAAATTTGGCGAAGTGCCGAAAAAGGTGACTATTACAAAAATCAAAATGGCACATAGCAAAAGCTTGAACAAGACGTTCGACTATACATCTATCAATAAAATTACGAATGTTTCCTATTGTGTGTAGTGCAAATGAAGCTGAGCGACACTTTTGTGTAACAACATTTTCAAAAGTAAGCTGGGGGGGGGGGGGAGTCAGTTATACCAGTGGCGGATTCAGTGGGCACGTGCCCCCCCCCCCCGGTAAAAAAGGGGGAAGGGGGAAGGGGGAAGATAAAGGGAGAAAAGAAGAAAAAGGAGGGCGAAAGGAAAAAAGGGAAAGAATAGAGAGAGGAGAGAAAAGGGGGAAAAGGAGAATAATGAGAAGGGAAAAGAAAGAAAGAAAGGGGGATAATATTATACGAAGGTGTTTTTTTACCAGGAAAGGGGCGGGGGTGGGACACGCAATTTTCCAGTATACATAATATGGGGTCCCTCTTGCCAGGCGTGTAGCCCCTCCCCCCCCCCCCCCCCCCTAAAAAAGGGGGGCAAGAAGAATAAACAAAAAAGAGATGGAAAAAAGGGGAAAAAGAGATTTAAGTTAAGAGAGTTAAAGGAGAAAGGAAAAAATGAAAGAGATTAAACAACGATAGAATTTTTGCAAGTACAACTGGGAAAGTACCAGACCACCGTTTTAGTGCATTGTGCAGCAACGAAGCATACAACGTCTCGCGACGTGAAAGATCACTTTTCTCTAACTTCTGACCAATCAGAAGGCCTCGTTTGTTTTCCAGGAAGTGCCGGTGGACGTTAATGCGCCAAATGTCGTTCTCAAATTGGAAAAGATCCCTACTCTTGGAAAGGGTAGGAGAAAGCAATTTTAAGTCATTTTTAGATTTTGATGTATAAACTTTTGGTGTGAACGGGGAGGGGGTGGGATGGTACGAGTCGTATTCATAATGTGATATAGAGGGTTTGGGAGGGGGTTTGGATAGTGCGTTGGTAATGTAAAATATTTTCGTAGTTTGTTGTGTTTTATATCTATGTTTGATTATCTTTTTCTGGATTTGTACTATATTTGTAAATTGTATTCTTGTATGTATTTGATGTTATATACGGAAAATGTGCCTACTGTGGTTTTAAAATTGCAAATGCTTCCTACTCAAAAAGGGGGTTCTGACCCCCACCCAGACCCAGCCCCCGCTCTCTCGCCGCTGACGCCTCGCTCCATCGTTTTTCATATATTTCACCCCATGCAATTTTGTGCCTCCCGGTAAGAAATGCCTGGATTCGCCACTGTATACCTTTCGTATATTTCTTTTAAATTTCTTTCTTCAAATGTGTTTTCCCCCTCCCTTTATTCACATACCTTTCTTCTTTTTTTAAAATAATTTTTAATATTTTTTAATTTTTTTTTTTTAAATATAATTATTTTTCAAATTTCTCACATATGTCAAAAGTCTTTCCACATACCTCTACTTTTTATGTATTTCATATTGCCATTTTTCATCTTCGATATCGCGGTTTTCCTGTACGTATACATTTTGAAATAATAATAATTACATTATTTTATAGGGCGGTCAATATGGGCGTTTCGAGGCGCACAAAGCCTAGTACCCACGTGTCATTATTTGTTATTCATTTAATATACATGGTGTTCTTTTCAATTAATTAATATTATATCATACAGCCCTATATACCAGTCATCGAATCTGTACTTTCCATTTTCTCCTAGTACTTAAAACATATTTTGAAAAGAGTCCTTTTTCACAGAATTGTGCATGTCCTTCGTTGTTCATGTTTTTTTGTAACTTTTGTGATTTTGTTTGAAGGATAGTCTGTAATTCAGATCAAACTACAAGCACTGCTTTTTACTGGATCCCCCATTATGTCTGGTGTTTTTTAATAAACTGAACTGAACTGAACTGATTTAGTGTATTTGTATAAAAATGAATACGTAGGCCTACATCCATTTTTTCATATTTTCTGTATATGTAATACCAATACCTTTGTTTATATTTCTGTTGGAAATAAAATAAATATGAATTGAATTGAACATGGGCGGTCATCGGCCGCAGCCCCTCCCACCCCTCCCCATCCCCCTCTCTTATCATTTTTCTTCCTTGGGGGGAGGGGGGGGGGGGGGGGGGGGGGAGAGCACGCTCCCATGTGTGTTGCATTTTCACAGGCGCACGCCTATGCTATTTCACGTGTATGGTCTTTTATGCACGCCGCGCACATGTGAACAGCTGATTTTGTTTACCGGCGACTAAAGATTGTCATCAAAATGGGAACTGCAGAGGGAGATAACCTCTCACCATTGATACCGATACCTACCAAGAATGTAGATAAGTATGTAGCACATTTAAGACGAATATTTCACTCTTAATTGTCGTTTTATAATGAGATATCGGCATATAGTTTTTTGATTGACTTGTAAGCATAGCCCCACACATAGCAAAAGATGTTAGGAAAAGTACAGTCTGTTTGGCCTTTGGCGATTGTTTCCTTATTTATGACCATGTTAGTTAGGTAATCATGCGACCTGTATTGCTTGCCATAGTTTTTGACTCGTACATTCACAAGCAGACGACCTGGGTCATCATGGTGGCCGCTAAAAGCAACAATATTGTGCTGTTCAACGAGGATGTTATATAAAACAAATAATGAATGTTTTTCGTTCGTTCAATAGTGCAAATATTTTCATGAGTTGAAAGATTAACATTCTATTGTATTGAAGTTGAACTCATACACATTCAATATTTGTAATTATACAACTCACTCCAAGATCCTTATCAAATGATTCGTCATGCGAGGCACGTGTGATTCATTTACTGAGCCTATTGCACTCGTTTTCATGAAAAGGAGTTCAATATTTTCCAGTACTATTGAACTCGTTTTCAGAGCGCGCTTAATACTGCGTGTGCCTCTTCCTATTCTTGCGCAGCACTCAGCGTAAATGGGTGTAGAGGTAAGTGCGCTTGCTATATCTATACTTATGTGTGCGCACTAAAATGAAACTTATTAAAACTTGAGATTTATTCGTCAGCCATACACTGTCACGAAACAATCTTGAATTAATTATTTTTACATCAAATTACAAGGATCTATCCGCCCTCGTTGATGCTGTGTGTATCAGCCTCAACTCAAGTGCGGATAGATCGTATAATGAACTCATGCGCATGCATCATTTGTATACTATTGCATATGTGACTACAATTAAATGCATCAAACCAAAATGCCTGAGCAAACTTTTCCTCTAACCTTACATTTATTGTCTAATGTATTTTTACAGGAAATGTGAGATGTGTGAGCAGGATTCATCCAAGTACACTTGTCCAAGATGCCAGATGAAGACGTGCTGGTAAGATCACTTTTTTTGTACTCAACTGGGCATTATTATCTAATTTAGCTTTTATAACCAAATTTCTTATTGATAATGATGCTAATACAAACAACTTGATTGGTTAATTTGTAAAATGCCATTGCATGAAAAGATGCCTTTGGAACACAAAAAGGTAGTAGACGACTGACAATAGTGAAGTAAAAATTGTAATCTGGCTTTTTTTAATAACATTTTTGGGGTGATATTAAGTTTGATGATATGATTCTTCCTCAATGGCATAAATATACAATTTGTTTCCTTCTCAACAATTAGGCATTTTAGGTTCTAGACGCTGGTTTTCGTTCCACTTCATTTTCGCTAAGCTACACTATCATTATACCATTCTCTTCTGTAAAACATTCAAACTGTTATTCTCCAAACCAATATGACTTTTGTCTGACTAATATACAGATGGTTAATAACTGTCCACATGTTGTCTGTGCCCTCTAAATATGCTTCCATTCCCAAGTTAACTTTGCAGCTGTTGGGAAATGAAAATGCATGTTTCCTTTCATTCTGTGTTTCAGCCTCTCCTGCGTAAAGAACCACAAGTCACAGAGAGGATGCTCAGGGGTGAGGGATAAGACGCCTTACGTTCCCATCAAGGAGTTCACAGAGAATCATCTTCTGAACGGTAAGATGAGCAGTTTTTTTGCCCATTGTCTTAAAGGCTGGCTATACCAGTGTGGACAGGAGGGATTAGACCACCCAGCAAGGTCACTGACAGGTGGCTATCTCATCAACTCAGCTCTCAATTAACATAAGAAAAAGAGGATGATGGGGGACCAAGAGGCACTGATTAGGCATTGTTTTCTATATAGAGGGAGCAAGTAGTATAGTGTGGCCTTAAAGCCCCTTTAAAGCGCTCGGAGCCCCAAAAATTTGATGGCAAAATGTCACGTGAATTTTATCATAATGTGAAAGAGAATGTCATTTAAGATACATTTCTGCAAGGATTACCAAAACAAATATTGATGAAAGAATACAAAACTTAGGTTTTCTGCGTACAACAGAAACCCCAGTTATATATTCTTTTATCAAAATTTGTCTTCAAACACATTTTTTGGGGGAAAATCTTTGCAGGAGTGTCTCTTAAATGACATCCTCTTTCACATGATCATACAATTTAAGTGAAATTATGCCATCAAATTTGTGGCTCCCAACACTTTAGAGGGGCTTTAAGGCAAGTGAGTCTGCTGGGTGGGTGTGGAAAATGCATGTTGATAATTTCTACTAGTCAATTATTCTTTTATTGGGCTTGCAGGACAGTGGCCATGAAATTAAGGATCGTTGGAATTGCCTGAGTTTAATACTTGTCTAATTTACAAGAGTATTTATGTTTGTGTATGGCTGTTTCATGAAATATTGATTACAATTATATATGAGGGGAAGGAGATTGGAGGACTCGTATCACTGCAGATCAATCACAACTCTTTATAACATAAGATGAGGCTTACATATTTTAAGGGATTATTTGGACAATATCTAAGGTCGGTTGCTCTGGCATACTGACCAACCCCTGTGAAATGTTCACTTCTTATTAGTTGAGGATGTTAGTATGAGAACTATTTATTTATAAACAATTGACAATTCTTTTCAGTTTTCTTACAGTTATTTTCATTTATCTATTTCATACTCAAATTGATTCTTCCTTGCCCCCCCCCCCCACCCCTCTCTGTTTTTCATTCATATCCGATCTTCATCTTAACTTCTCATTGGCAGATTACCGATTGTTAGAAGACATGGACAGAAAGCGTTATGCTGCTAATGGAGATGTAAAGAACAAGCCAGGCTACCTCAACTTCAGAGTGAGTTTCAAAACAGTATTTGAAATGGAGAAATGCATAATTTGATATTGTTCCCAATGAAGACTTGTAGAATGCTAATAATTTACAACTAAATTATTCATACCCTACCAAGTTCCGAATTTTAAGTATGTGAGAAAAAAAAGAAGATTTTTCTCAATTTATGTTTCTTGAGAATGTGGCATATTAAAGCATACATCTTAAAGTAATTAACAAAGATCATAATTTAACTTAAATTTAATTTAACCTTTCCTTAGTCCTTCTAGGACTTTACACATGGTGTACCGTAAACCTCTACCGCGATTAACTGTATATTATATGAGTACAGACAGTCCAGTACTTATGTAGATAAGAATAACAGTGATTTAGTGGGGCCCGTCTCAGTGTAAGAGATTTTTGTAATGTCTTTGTCTTGGATTTGACCATGAGTCCTAATGCTAAGTGGATGTAACTAGAATGTTTTTGACAGCTCTTGTTTTTAAAGACGGCAAGCCACATCATGAGAAGTAGCATTATGATTGAAATTTTCATATTTTAAGAGTTGAGGAAGAAAATAAGAGTTTATTAATTATTTAAAGAATTGAGGGAGAAATTTCCAATGATGTTTACAAAATGTAATAATTATATTTCAGTGGAAGCTGGTTAGTAAGAAGGCAGCTGATAGAGGTGTGAGGCTCAGACTGTTACCACATTTCTTCTCTAAGCACAAAGAAAACTCCACCACATTTATCAAGAAGTAAGTTGCTACCACTCTCTTTCTCACTGTTCCTTGCTAATGGCTCTATCTCAAATCAAAAGATATTTCATAAAAAGTCATGAATGTATTTAAATACAATTAAAGCCCCATTGCACTTCTTATAGTTACTTGTGCCCTCTATACAGCCAACAATGCCTAAGCGGTACCTGTTGGTCCCCCCATGTTTCCCTTTTTCTTATGTTAATTGAGAGCTGATTTGATGAGATAACCACCTGTCAGTGACCACGTAGGGAGGTTTAATCCATCCAGGCTAAAGTAGTACAGATAGGCTTTAAATACAATAAAACAAGGTTCTTGTGTATTATATTTTATTTTGTATAATGTTGCTCTGCATACTAACCCATTGACTTCTGCTGATTTCTATCATTCCTGTAGGTTTGATACAGGAAACGGGTGATTCCCGCAGGCAATGTGTTAATTGAAAAGTGAGAGTATTCTAAAATCTCATTGAAAGAGTGATGTTTCACATCTTTATTATATTTTTGTTTTCCCCCAGAACCAAGTTGATAGCATGGCATGTGAAGTGGATCTTTCCTAAATCCAGTGCTGAATTCACAGATACAAGGTAAGAATCTACCTCTTCTGGGACCTGTTTCCCAAAGCCTTTTTTCAATGACAAACTATAAAAATCAGTGACAAATCTGTTGATAACCAATCAGAAGCAAGGATTTCAGTGGCTTATAACAAAAACTGTCATTTGTCATTGATGACAAGTTTTTTCCCCCCTGGTCTTGGGAACCTTCTCCATGGCACAGACACACAGCAAAACCCTTTCCACATTTACTTATGGGGAGAGGGATTAATTGATTAATCATCTAAGAAATAAGAATCTTCATATACCATAAGATGGGCTAGACAGGAAAACTGAAACACAATTATGTATCTTAATTAATGAAATTGTGTATTTATGATTAACACAACTGTAAATATGTGGGAGATTGTTTTATTGAAACTAACAGCCATTCATTGATAGTTTCAAGATTCAAAACTCTATTTGATTGTATTAAATAGTTTCCAGAGTTAATGTTATTGCATCTTGTAACATTTGTACAGGGAAAAGTAACTCTTCCATTTACAAGTTGCCAATTTGAAGATTTAAGGACTTGTTTCTAATATTTAAAAAAAAATGTTTTTCAACTTCATAATAATAAAATAATAATAAAAGGCATTAATATAGCGCTGTCTATCAAGACAATTCTATTCCATATTGCAAAAGAAACAGATTCATTTTCTGTTGTAAGCTTTTGCTTATCTTACTTATACAGATGTGCAATTAGCACCAAAAAATGTTATTAATAATATCTAGTATATTTTTCATGTTTATCATCCTTTTCAAGGCTGAGTGAGGAAGTCATTCTGAGAGAAGCATTAGATAAGTACCTTCATCCTGACAGAGCCGATCCAGTCATACGTCAAAGGTAGGTCTACACCACATATAAATACACAAGTGGGACTATACCACACATTTTACGCAACCTTATTCTTACGAAGCACCCACTGTGGCAGGAATATCGGTCAATATTGATAGCAGTCTCCTTAAAGAAATCATGTCACCGCACATTCCTAGAGAAGAAAAATCAGATTACTCATGTATTTAGAATCATCTGTAATTTTTCCTTTTTTTTTAAATTACTTTGTATTGATAAGTTTTCATAAAAAGTCTCAGTGATTTTTCTCTTCCATTCTAATCTTTCACAGGAGTTTTCTTTAATACACAATTTAATTTCTTTAACAGCAATGTGAAATGTTAACTACATGTAGTACCTTACAGTTGTCAATCTTTAAGCCAAGTACTGACACAAAATCTTCAGTAATAATTGAACAGAGGCTTGATATCTTCCAAGTGATTGATAATACTGACCCACTCTCAAAGATCAATATTTTCCCTTTCTCCACTCTCTTTTTATCTCCTAGGGTTTTTTTTCTTCTGAAGTCTTAGCATTTTGGGGCTGATCTTATTTCAAAAATACAATATTTCTTCCAAATCTCGGCCCACCTTTTTCAGGCAGCTTAACAATTGACACAGTTATGTTACATTCCACCCCTACAGTTACAATATACCCCCATTTTGGAGGCTGATCATATTTCAAACTACAATATTTCTTCTGAATCTCGGCCCACATTTTTCGAGCAGCTTAACCATTGACAAAGTTATATTACATTTCGCCCCTAGTCCTACAGTTACAATGTCCCCAAAACTATAGGTCAATAAGATCACCTTTCAATAACCCTCAGGTCACGTTTGAAATGGAGACAGTCCTCTACTACTTGACGTTCATTTTCATGTTTGAAAGAGTTTTACCTGAAGGAGGATCTTGTCGTTTGCAGCTTAAACCTGTGTCTACTATATGATCTGACAATGATCTTATTTTAGAAGATACTTGTATTATAATATGAAGCTTTAAACATAATAAATCTTCCTTGTTGTTTATCTTATAGTCATATGAGTATCAAGATCATTTTTGCAGTTTGAAGATTATACTGTGAACTTTGATTTGATTGTTTAGTATAGGAGCTTTGTTACATATTGGTGTGGGAAGTTATCCTGGCCTTGCCCTAGTTTATAACTCATCCTGATGTTTTAGTCACAGGTGAATGTACTTTCAAAATGTACTGCACATCAATGATAGATGTAGTATGTATAAGGGATTGTTTTTTGTTAGTTTTAGTTTAGTTAATTTCATCAACCATGCACGAAAATGAAAGTACAACTGGCATAGATATCATTCCCTGCTATTTCCATACAAATACAAAATGTTAAATAAAATCATGTATGAACATAGAATCACAAATGGGAATAATATTACAATATATGTTTATATAGCAAATGATTCAATTTGGATAATCCTCCATCACCGTAATATATAGCGAAGAAGTGAACTCTCATGGATTTTTATTTCATAATATCATGTTATCATATATATATATATATATATATATATATATATATATATATATAAATGGTACATAAGACATAAATATAAATAATTTAACTCAGCAATTCATGCGTGTAACAAAGTAAGCTGGAAATAGAAAACACACCACAGTTAGAGACAGCAGTGCCCAGTAGAATACATGACATGGATGTAATTTGATTTGTTTTCATATCTATCTCTGACAGACTAAAGAAGTACTGTTCCAAAGGGATTGATGATGTGGAGGTGTACATGAAGGTTGAGGACAAACCTGCTAATACTGTCAGGTATGTTGTAACAGCATAACATTTTCCATCATCTAGTTGATATAAGCATAATGGTTGTAGGGAGATGGAGTTATGGTGATGGAACAGGTGTAATGGTAGTATTTAGGGGCTGGTGGCGATAGTGGTGATGGTGTTGTTGGAGATAGTGAGATTGTTATTGCTGGTGTTGGCGGTGGTGGTAATGATGGTGGTGGTAGGGGTGGTAGCGGTGCTGGTAATGGTAGTGGGGTTGTTATTGTTATTGATGTTGTTAGTGGTGGGTTTGATTTGATAATGGTGATGGTAGTGGTAGTGGTGGTAGCCATTATGATAATAATAATTAATATGCCTTGTTTATCCAGGCTAGCCTCATCAGTATTAATACTGTACTCCCTAAGGCCCTGCAATCATATCATTACCCCGGCTTTATTAAACTGAGCTACCATGAAAAGGTGCTCAAGCATTCAAGAAATTTCTTCCTACCGGGTGCCCATTTACCTCACCTGGGTGGAGAGTGGTGATGATAAAGGTGGTGGTAGGGGGTGGTGGTGGTGGTGATATTAATGGTTATGATGATGGTGGTGTAGTGGTGTTGTGGTGATGCTGGTAATGATGTTGGCAGTATTGCAGTTGTAGTGGAACATGATGTATCATTAGTAGTTTTGGCCCCGTTAGCAAAGTATCCTGCCCTAGTCACTCTGTCAAAGCATCATACACCATATCCCCTGTATCTTGCATTCATTACTGATTTCTCTTCTCAGGTACTACAGCCTGGCTTTAGACAAGACCCTTGGTGCTAACCTGAAAGGGAAGATCATTGTAGAGTACCCTACATTCCACGTCACGCTGCGTGACGACACTGAGCAGTATCAACTGCTTGACCACGGTGAGTAGCAACAATAGATTTTACCTTTGACTAACACTCCATCAAAGATCTAGTTGGACTTATAAAATTAATTGTTGTTCATTAGGCAACAACAGTACCAATAAAATAAACACATATTGATTTTTTTTTAATGAAGTAGAATATTTTGATACTAAAAGTATGTTTCATGCTTCATCTAGACCGTATCTCCCAAGCAGATATACTACAGCAGCTTACAGAAAGAGGTGTAAAAATCCTCATTTTACAAATTTGAATGATAATCATCAATATGCTTGCAACTTTCTGTTTTCGAACAATTTAAGATAGAGCCAAGTAAAAGTCTTCTTCAGGAACAAATGTAAGACGTGAATGACATGGTAACTTTAAAGTCGCCAAAAAGTGTACCATGGATTTGAAGTAAACCTGCAAATCTGTTCCTACTTCTATTACAGAAAAAATGGACCAGTCACGTGTTGCAGTTGAAAACAACTCCCAGTCTGTGAATACGCTGGAGCAAGAGAAGGAAGATGGAGAAGACGAAGGCCCTCCAGAAGAAACAACATCACATCAAATAGATGATGCTAAATCGCAGTCTGTGAATACAGTGGAGAAAGAGATGGAGGACGGTGAAGATGAAACCCCTCCAGAAGAAACAACATCACATCAAATAGATGATGCTAAATTGCAGTCTGTGAGTACAGTAGAGCAAGGGATGGAGGACGAAGAAGATGAAACCCCGCCAGAAGAAACCACATCACGTCAAATAGATGATTTAAAACCTCAGTCTCTGAGTACTATGGAGCAAGAAAGGAAAGACGGTGATGCAGATGAAGGTCTGCCAGAAGAGATATCATCACACAAAATGAACAATACCAGATAAAACTTACCAAATTGAGGCTTGTTTGCACATGTTAACTTGAACTGTGATGGTTTTTTATTCGCACTTAAGCGTACTACACTTACTTTTCTTTATAATTGACTAAATTACAATGTATAGCTTATAAACATAATCTGTAACCCAACTGCAACTGTAACATAAAGTATGTTATATAAATGTCTATTTTTTAATCCTTTTTTAAGTTTTATTTAGTGTTCTAAAAATCGGTAAAGAGTCCTTAATGGACCATGGACTTGGTGGTATCCATATTTGAAATAAATACTTGATGAAACAACACATAACGCACAGAGAAGTGAGTATGTGTAAGGCTACTGTTGAATGCAGTTACTCCTTTCATCCCCACTTGCCATTCATTCAGTACACACACAAAAATGTGAACTGGTTATTGCGGCATATGTGAACGACCCTTTAGAGATCACAATTAAACCAAAACAAAAGATAAAGTCAGATGAATCTCACCAAATCTAGAAATATAATGAGACCAATCCATCGCAGCTATATCAACCCCTTACAATGATTACATGTGTAGCTAAGCACCAAGGCATTTGACACTGTTGATCTGATCAGTGCAATAGACCAGGGGCCCGTTACTCGAAACTGTCAGAAGTCTAAGTTTGTGGACATCCCATAGAAAGGCATGTTAGTTCTGTAACAGACATTTCAATGGGATGTCCACAAACTTAGACTTATGACAGTTTCGAGTAACAGGCCCTAGTATACTGACATATTCACATTTAGTCTTTGTGAAATGCCCCCCCCCCCCCCTGGTCTATTAGTCTCTGGAATTACCCCCCAAAAAGTAAGTGCTCACCATTAGACATGTACACTAATCTATTGCTATTTTAACATGTTTCTCTCCAGAACCCGTGGTTTACATTTATTTTCACCTGCGATGTACTGGTATAATGGCATCTCTATTAATGGAATCACTTTGCATACATTAACTGTTGCTATGTGTGGCAAGCTTTTGAGTTGTCAAGAGAAACTAGAGAGAATTCTACAACCCTCTCATCTTCTCTTCACATATGATTAGTCGTAAAAAATAATATTGATATGCTGTTCATGTTATGTTTGTAACAAGGATCATGTGAGGAATAAACTTTTTATTTCAAGCAAAATGATGTTTGTATCTGGTAATGCATAACTATCTAAATGCTTATAATGCTTCATTATCAAAGTTAAGCCCAACTTAATTTGTCTTTAGTTCGAGAGAGAAAGAGAGAGATAATTTTTTTTTTTTTTTTTTTTTAATAATATGTAGGAAGAGGTTCTGTGAATGGGAGAGGGAAAGAGAAAGGTGGAATTAATACAGAAAACAGATGGGGACCAAGAAAAGATGGATAGAAAGAGAAAAATAATGATGGAAATTTGAATAAATGAAGTAAAGGCAAAGAATGATGATAGATTACGAGGACAATAATACAAGAGTGAGGGATAAGACGACTGCAGATGATAGATGACAATTTATAGACATGAATATAGATAAAGAGGGTCAATGAAATTGAAGACCTATGCGTTCATAGATGGAGCGAGAAATTACTAGTCTGTGAAAGAAATGTGAAGAAGTATGGAAAATATTAAGATAGATTTAAAGAATCAGAGAGGGAGAGAGAGAAGGACAGATATACACACACAGAGGAAGGAGCAGACAGACAGAGAGGAGAGAGGCATACAGAGGGAGAGAGAGAGACCGACACAGACAGAGAATGCATGAGAAAGAGTAAAAGCTGAGAGCAAGGAAAGGATATAGAATTGAATCTGCTTGAATCAGAACATTTTAAGAAAAAGCATAATATATCCAGATCCATGTGACCACTTTCAAGAAACACTAAACTAAAGTGAAAGGTGAAAAGAGAGCTTTTGAATATTGAAATACCCCGTTGCATAGAAACCATGATAATTTCAAGGAGAGATAATCGACCTCTTTAATAGAAAATCGAGGCATAGCACTCCATTTCAAAACCTAGTCCGCGGGAACAATGAAAGAGAACCCTCGTCTGATATGGGGACACGATCTTCTCAAAAGCTCTTAGGATAAGCTATCATTGCCCAAGAAGACATAGAATTCACGGAAGATCAACTCTACAAGACTCGAGATTCACACTTGACGCGTGGGTTAGGGTGTCTTCGTGTCCCCAATCTTAATCCCAAGTGGGTACTCGTTCGCCCCCTAGTGGTTGGATTACTGGGTCAAGGCGATTAAGGTTGCCGTTCATTTTGTCTTGTTGTTACCGATATTACTTCCTAGCCTCTTTATTGCTTTCCTGAAATCTTATTTGTTTCCTACTTACGATAATAAGTTCATCAAAAATAAGTTTAAAAATCATGCCCATCCGCTCATAATTTGCTTTTCCTGGCAAACATCCATAGCTTCTTCTTACCGTTACCCTTTTAGCTTACTTCCGCCACAAAAAAAGGAGAAAATCCGATTTTAATTATGAGGTTTTTCATATGATCAAAAGTCTGAAAAGCATTTTCCTGGCGCTCTTTTGTGTGTGGTTTTTCTAGCTTTTATTCTAGATTGTCTCCTTCTTAGCCTCCTCAATGTTTCCTTTTTATTTATTTTTCTCGGATTTATGGAGTTCATCGTTTGAACAAAAGTTTAATAAGCTCTTTTCTTGCTTCTCTTAGCTCATCTACTGCCTTTTTCTTACCATTCTTCTTCCCGACCTTTTCATCGCTTCCCTATATCCTCATTTTCCCGATTTATGAGGTTTATTGTTTGAACAAGGGATCCCTCTGCTTTTATCTTGCTTTTCCTATAGCTAACATAACTCACTTATGCTTGTCCTGCATGCATCTTCGTTTTGCTTCTATACCCGACATTTTCCTAAATTCTTATCATGTTATTCCTCAATCTTTTTGTTTCCATCATATATTCTTACCTTTATTTTTTATTTTTTTTGTAAAATGTAGGATAAATAAAACTTGAAACTTGAAAAACTTAAATTATTCGGTTCTCTTCTGTCCCTTAATGCTGTTTCGATCTTCAATTTGTCTGCATGTTCCTACCGATAAAGTTTCCTCTTTCATCGTCTTTCTGCTGTGACACTTGATTTCTAGAACGAGGACAAACTTACTTCTTCTCGATTAATAAGGATGAAAATATCGTATAGGATTCATGATAACTAGAACGGTAGTTTTCGTATGCAAAATAAGGAAAACAAACAGACCATTAAAACAACAACAAAGCATACACTAACAAAACAAGGGACTAAAACGTCGAAATTTGTACTGTGAAACAACGTCTTAACGCATTTAGCTTCTACGACTCGACAAAAGTCTTTCTTCTTTTAAAAAATTGCGAGTAAAGAATCTTCTTTGTTCTTTAAAGAACAGAAGAACGAATCTTCCTTCTTCTAGAAAAAGATTATGAATTATCAATCGCAGGAATGACTGAGCTGTGAGGAAAACTTTACGCCAGTGTCGATGGCTTTCTGTCTCGCTCCAATACTTTCTGAGTATTTTCGCTTCTCTTGCTTTACACTCTCCTGTAATCGAACACTGTCACCAAGTATGCTATGGAGAATCGCATCAATGAGTGTCGTTTCCTTGGTAACGGATCGTATAGATGACCTCTCCTCTGTTTTGTTTGCCAGCCTAATGACGCAAGTTGGAAACGTTTCTCTTTTCTTTTAAAGACTTTGCTGATCTTCGACCTCTAGAATACTTTCATGTCACATTATCTTCTCCCAGCTCTCCTTCAGTTCTCTCTTTTTCCATTTCACGTTCATTCCCTCTCTCTTCCTCTCTCATTCTCTAAGTAGGCTATGTAAATAAAACAAATCATGAATACAAAACCAGAATGTATAGTACAAATAATGTCATTTCTTTATTTTGTAACATTTTCAGTGACATTTATACAATCATGCAAATGATTGGCGCTTCAGCTCACAAAATAGAACAATTACATATTTATTAAACATTTACAAACAAACAAAATATCGAAACAGATGAATTAAACGTGCTATAAATCTGCATAGCTGTTTTGGGGGTTGTGAAGCCAAATCTACGATACATAACATATGCGAGACTATATTACGTTACAAGAAGCCCTATAGTTACTGTGACTGCCATGCAAAACTGCGCACAACGAACAGCATTGTTACATCGTTTCTTTCCCCGTTCATACCGTCCTTTGCGAGGCTTTTCAGGTCTTATATTCCTTGTAATGACATAATTGTCATCTTGTATCTATTTTGAGTCTTTTATTTATACAAGCCTTTACAAGGCGATCTATTTTTGTTTACGATTGACTCTTGTGCAGCCCGTGGAACAATATAACATTATTAAACCTATGTAATTTGTGAATTGAATTGCATTCACATTTCGAATAGTCATGAAAGAAGTATGACGTAATATCAATCTACGAACAAAATGTGAGAGGAGAGATGGATATGAGAATTGAAAGACCGAGATTGGGGGGTAACATATACACGCGATACTTAGTATCTAATGAGGTGTAGAACAGCATTTACGACTCAATACCTTACGCCATGAACGAATAGAAATAGAAAAAGAAAAGGCATGATTTTCAAAGCTTAGACAAAATGGAAGTAGAAGATTTTTTAAAAGTTTTCTGAAGTGATACTTTTTGCGTTATTTTTTATCTAATAATCAAAGCTCTAACTAGTCCTAGTTACTGATTAATTGGTTTCATTTATATTCTATTTAATTCTTTATTGAGTGATGGTACATTATGAGATGTGTTTATGCTCGGGGGGGGGGGGGGCAGGCATCATCACGTTAATTTAAATGTTCAAGCTCCCCTACCAAGGTAGTATAATATTTATATGTTATTTCTTTTCTTTCTTTTTTGAGAGGGGATGGGGCGGGGTAAGCTTTCATTATTACTTTCTCAATTTCCCCATTTGCTGTACAACTCCCCTACTCATCTCCCCCCCCCCCAAAAAAAGAAAAAAGCTTGAGCCATAAGGATTTGTTTCATACCATCTAATCTTTTCTTTCTTTTCTTTCCACTAAAGAAGTACCCAAGGCCATTGTCTATAAGATAATTGGCAAGTTTTACAAGTTTTCCTTTTAGAAAATGGGAAAATCTATCATTGAGTCGACTTTATTTGCATGTGAAAAAATGCCCCCCCCTAACTACTTTGCATGTTTTATACAGACATTAACAAGCTAGGGTTTATTTCTAGTGCTCAAGAAAATGTGTGATGAGGGTTTTTTTCCTTTGTTTTATTCATATTTACTAGACAGGATACAAAGATAAGAGTAAAAGTAGAGAAAAGATGGAAAAGGAAAGTGAAAATTCTAGAGAAAAGTTAATGAATAATGTCATTCTCAGCTGAAGCGTGAATGTATGTGTGAGTTTTCGTTCTTTTCTGACACTTGTACGAGGTTATAGATTCTTTGATTTGATTTCATTCCCTTTCTCACAATCTCCCATACCTACTTTGTACTACATATCTTTCATCCCTTTTCTTTCTAAGCTACTCATATATTTCATTCCTCTACATTGAACTACTTAGTCAGAGATGCCAGTTAGAATTATTCATAGGGCCTGAAAATCACCTAGAATTAGCTATTTTGCACACAAAAAACCTAAACTATGGCCTGAAAATAAATCGCCAGGGCCTGAATTCAGGCTTTTGCCTGAAAACTGGTATTCCTGACTTAGTGTTTTGTAATAACTTTCCCTTTCTGTCTTGTGAATGTTATAAATCATATTATCACTTCTTCCTCCAAGTTTGCTCCTTAGGAAATAGTACATGTAAGTAATGAAGGCAGTCAGCATACCAGTATCCACTAATTGAGATGGGAAGGATGGAGAGAGATCAAAGGCCACACTAAATCAAACGCACCCTTTCTTTCCATTACCCCTTTTGCTTTAAAGCCCCACTGCACTGCTTATAGCTACTTGTGCCCTCTATATAGCAAAAAAAAACTAATCGGTGCCTTTTGGTCCCCCGTGATCCCCTTTTTCTTATGTTAACTGAGAGCTGATATGATGAGATTACCATCTGTCAGTGACCTTGAAGGGAGGTCTAATTCCCTCTGGCCAAACTAGTGCAGAAGGGCTTTAAGCTCTCAAAATTCACCATGTTTTCTTTTCGGTTCAGCTTATGATTCAGAAATGTTCGCTCTCTTTCTGCACTTTGAGTGCTTTGAGGCAACACATCACTTCATTAATCTAATATTTCTCCTTACCATAGAGATAAAGATGAGAACGGAAATCTAAATACCGGTATCCTCTCACGAGATGCAGGATGAAGATATCACAGGCGACAGAACATCAAGACAAAATAACAACAAAGCAAAAATCATGTCATAATTGCTTGTACAAAAATATAATCCTCTCTCTATAAGCATACAAAAAGCATTTCAAAATATCACAACATATATCATCAATGATTTTGCTGCTCATTCTTACATTAGTTAAATTTGGCAAACATTGAGCTTGTGCCGGACTTTGCACCACAAATCAATTAATTGTAGAGTAATCATTAAATTCAATAATGAACCCTTAGATCAATAGAATATATTTTTTAAATAATGAATCGTCAAATTAATGGACTAATTTCTGCACAAAATAAAGTGCTTTTGAATTTCAAGCACTTATAAACATCAAGAGAAATATCGCCTGACTCAACAGCTATGCTGTGTGAAGACTGAAGACGTTACTCAGGAGGGGAAAATGCTCATAAATCAAACAATCGACTGGTAGTATCGGCAAGATGGGAATAGATTGTTAGTTCCTATAAACTGTGAGTCTCTAAAGTAAAACATTTTGGCTGTAGATATCACCATACCATCTATTCTTTCTCTTTGAATATCACAGAATTAAGAATAAACAGTGATGCAATGGGGTTGTGAGATACACCTGACCATTACAGCACTGCCTTGCATTATTCTTCACATCTGTATGTATCATAATATGAATTTGCTTCTTGCATGGGCACCGCATCTTAGTTGTGTAGAGAAGTCTCTAATGACCTTTGAAATGTTCGTGCAAAGTCTATGGAGTACCAAGGATCGGAGACAATAAAGGGACTTGATACAAAAAAGCCAAAATTACGTCGTATGGGAAAAATCTTATGCATGCCGTTACTCTTTGCTTTCCATAATTGTTCTCCAGACTGACTGAAATGTTTTGAGCAAAATGCCTTTAGAATTTTGACAAGATAGCCGTACATAGTTTATCCAAGATTAGATGCAATTGAAGAACAGTTGAATCGCCATAGCACTTGGATAAAAGTTTGAAGACTAATACAAATTCTTGCTTTGAACATCTTTGAAGATTTGGTTCATCCTGTCATTTAGAAGACAATAAATGAGAAGCTTTTGTAGTTTGGTTGCTGAATACATTATCCGTGATACGTTTCTTGTCCAAGAATTTACTCTGGGAATCAATTCTTATCCCATCTTCACTTTGCAGCTTTGTTGGACAGTCCCAGAAGAGGAAGAAACTTTCGCATGAAGAGGTCACCTTCCTGTTTCGGATGCAGAACATCGGTGGGATCGTGGTCGGATAGACTTCAAGCGGTAAAATGTCACACCTCAAGAAAATCTACCAAAAACACAAGAAATGTTGGTGATTTTCCTTGCATGACGAACTATAACGAGAGATTGCTGTCTAGATACTAAGCATCCAATCCTAGAGCACAAAGGGATGGCTGATTTTCAGTAGAGTCATCAAATTGGCAAACTTTGTTTTCATTTGAGACTGTTTCAAAACAGTTCTCCTAATTCATGGCCAGTTTTGAATGTCTCTTTTTCTTTCTTTCTTAATGGCACGATCCAGATCTCTTGACTCTTTTGGTACTCAAAACATCCTCCTGTCTTTGTCCATAGCTCGTTTTAAACTTTGTTTTCCTTTAAGGCATGATCCAAGATCTCTTCGCTTTCAAAACTCTCTTTTGCTTTCAAAACATCCTCTCATAAGTTCTCAAGTTCTTTTCTCTCCCCATTCCATTGTTGGTGGACGGATGATGGGCGGGGTCTTAGGAGTAGCGTCGTCATAATGGAGGTTGGTTAACACCAGGATGAAGAAAGAAGCAACTGTTTCCTCTCAAGCAACCCCTCTCAGACTGGAAGTGATAACACACCTGCCTCCGACCTATGGGTAAAGATAAAAATAAAAACATTGGGAATTAGGAGAGCTACAAAGTTTGAAGTGCTTATTAAATTAATCATGTGCCTGGCAAATGGATATTGTGGAAACATTCCTCTTTGCTTAAAGCATGTTAGGAATTCCCTTATTAATGCCATTCTGTTATGGCATGAGGCAGAGGTTTCTTAAAGGCCCACTGCACTTCTTGTAGTTACTTGCGCCCTCTATATAACAAACAATGCCTAATCGGTGACCATTGGTCCCCCATGATCCTCTTTTTCTTATGTTAACTGATAGCTGAGTTGATGAGATAACCACCTGTCCAGTGACCTTACAGGGCGCCAGGGCGGTCTAATCCCTCCTGTAAACTATGGCAGATGAGCTTTAAAGCCTCATCCTTAAATGTTAAGGGTCATGGAAATGAGATTATTCATCTCCAAAACAGTACAGGAGCAAAACATTGACGAACGGCATCTTCAAATTTTGATTCTTGGTAAAACAATTCATCATTTCTCCTGAAAAATCAAGACTTATTTAGCTTCATGTCACATGAATACTGCCAGTTTGAGGAGGAACCGATCAATCACGGTAAGATACTTGTAGTGAATGGAAGTTTCGTCTTGTTGTATTTAAAAATCATTTTCATTTTTTTAAAATGAATATTTCTAAGATCATTTTAAAGACCAGGTCGAGTCATCATTATGATGAACAGTGGTCCAGATCTAAGTACACAAAGAAAGACAAAAGAAGAAAAATAATATCACTTACCATCATTAGCTTTGCTTCCGCCCCTTCCCCCTCTCCATGGCCCCCTAGGGCCCATCCCTCTGCCTGGATGGCCACGTCCCCTATCTGGGAAGCCGCCGCCCCTACCAGGAGGTCCCATGCCCATGCCTCGGGGGCCAGGGAAATTGGGTCCAGGACCGGGTCCAAACTGTGGATGGAATTGCCCACCGGGTCCCATGCCAGGTCCTGTTACCAAAGAGGAATGCAAAGGGATTATTGATCAACTTTTAGCAATGAAGGGTAATTGGAAGGATATAATAGAAGAATGTTAAGACAGACAGGGAGAAAGGATGCAAGTACAGTACACTGTCCCCTGAAAGCTACAAAATTCAACTCTTTGTTAACACTATTCTGACAGTCGGTGGTTGATATTAAAACAATCCGGATTATATACACACTACTGTAACAACAATACCTAAATATATATATACTGTACACAATACTGTTTACTTATGGAAACATATCAGCAAGTATTCCTTAGGAATTTCTCAGGATTTGTGTATTTATCAATGTACATTTCCTATAAGTAAAGATTTTGTATTCATCTTCACACTTAAGATTTTGGTCATGCATTAATTAAACACATATTAGGTGTATAAATCTTTCTCTATCTGTTTCAGGTAGGTACAAAAGGGACAAGTCAACATAGTTTCATATAAAGATAACTAAAATCTTTGTAAAGATATGCAACATTTTGGGGATCTTAAACTAGCCAGCCCCTTTTGGTTTTATTCCATACAAATCTATGAATCCCTTACCATCAAAGTGTGGACCTCTTGGTCTTGGGCCACGGCCTGGTCCCATGCCCATAGGCCCATCCGGTCCCATACCCATAGGTCCATCTGGACCCATACCCATTGGCCCATCTGGTCCCATGGGAGGAAATGGCCCTCCATGGTCGTTGTGAGGTCCAAAGTCTCCTGGTCCACCAAAGTTGCCTGGACCTGGACCATGTCCTGGGCCATGGCCAGGATGGAATTGGGGTGCGTTACCGTCTTCTCTCTGTTGATTGTCTGTGGGAGATTAAAAAAGGTCAAAGTTTAAAGGTCATATGTTGACAGTATTCCTGATACAACATAGAATCGTACCAATGGATGTTACAGGTTTTGGAGGAAAAAAAACATTTAAAAAATGTCCTTCAAGAATTGACCGAGGCATGGTGTCAATTGGATTTTCCCGTATCTGGCATTTATTGATTTTTTTTCCCCTATATTATTATTATTATTATTGTTTACATTGGCCCATCTAAAATATTCCTTATTTGTTATCTCTCTTCTCACAAGAGTACATGGATCTTTTTTTGTTTTGTTCTTCAGAGAATTATACATTACTCAAAGTGGCTCAAACAATTAACTGTAAAAACCGAAGGAGACAAAATGGATGCGAGTACATACCACCAGGGTTTTGGTTTTTGAAAGGTTCCAGCATTTCCTTCAGCTTGTCGAGGTTTTCTTTTTTTAGAAGATCACTTCCAGCATTGTCAGTTCCACCCTCCTGCAAGCAAAATTGAAAATCATTTGGTTATTTTTCAATCCTCAAACTACTGGTATAGGAAAGCACAATGAAAAGGAATTGTTTATGTTGTTGCGTAATTTGAAGTCCAAAATATAACAGGGCATGCTCAAGGCATTTTGTCCTGTATGTCACCAACATCAAAAACATTTCTAGTAGATGAGCTTAAGGGTCTTAGTATTGGGTAGATTACTCAGGATAAATAGACTCGGTAGTCTGGTTTGTTTTGGTAGACATGTTGTTTATTCAAGTACCACGGATACCGGATATCGCATATCGTAACAGTATACTTGGGAATTCTATCAAATTGATAGCCTTACAACAACTTGTATCGTACATAATAACTAGAAAAATAACACAGGATGATTTTTGTTGAATTTTCTTTATTCCAGGCAACCTATGGGACAGCAAGTGACCATAACGTCAGATTTTATATCAAAATCCTGCTGGAAGTACTCACCGATAATGTAGCCAGGAGGTTCTGGACGTTCTTGATGGTGGTGTTGGGTGAGGGTGGGGTGTTCCCTTGGCCTGGTGGTGGCCTTTGCTGCTGCTGCTGCTGCTGCTGCATGGGCCCCCTAGGGGAACCCCCTGGGTGCCCTACTTGGTGCCCCCCCGGGTGTCCCCCCGGTGCAGGCCCCAGGAGTCCAGTACCCCTCATACCACCGTGCCCTATGCCACCGCTGCTACCAGGACCACCATGGGGCGGCATAAATGGAGGTTGGTCTCCGATGAAGAGGGGTTCTACATCAGGCACCTCTGCACTCGACTCCTGTGAGGGACAAAAGGAGATGGGAGTAGTGAGTGGTTTAACCCTAGAAAGCTCTAAAGAGCCCAGGAAAAAGTATTAAAAAAAAACAGCTCTCATTGAAAAAGCTCTGCAAGATACATACATGACCCAAGTTTGGCAAGAATCCAACAATCGCTTCTAGAGATAACACGATCACAATAACGGGACGTATGTACAACCCGAAAACAAAATGCTTCCGACCACTTCGTAACGGAGGCATAAAAACATAAGACACATAAATACTGGCATGACGCTATCTCACAATTACACACCTCGTTCATTTGCTTCACCACATGTACATGTATGTTGTACACCTATTACCTATGGACTGAAAGAGCTATGGCAGGGACCCTCAATGTCTTGCTGAACAGTTCATAGACTTATGCGCTAGACTAGGACACCTATAGAGACAATATCCTTGTAAAGCGCGACTCCAATGAAGACTACAATATTGCTATAGATCAACTATTTGATGAGACACCTCAATCGAAGAGAGTAATAATAATATATATATCTGTAAAGCCCTTCGAGAGGGCCTGTGGTCCAGAAAAGCGCTATATAAGAACAAGCTATTATTATTATTATTCTAATGATTCTCCAACTTACATCTTCAAGGGGGATGAGGCCAGTCTCCTCCAAGCCCCTCTTGACCTCGGGGTCTGGCTCCTTGGGGGTGAGAGGAAGGTTCATCTGATCAAAGAAGATCTCTCTGAGGACCATCTGTTCCCTCTTGGTCTGGACGGTCTTCTCCTGGCTGTTACACCCGTAGGACACAGGCACGCCCGGCAGCTCCATCAGCACTGGTCTCCTCCACTGTGAGACGAGGCAGAGAGGCAGAGAGGTAGAGAGGTAGAGAGAGAGAGAGGGGGGAGAGGGGAGAGAGGGAAAGAGAGGTAAAGAGAGAGAGGTAAAGAGAGAGAGGTAAAGAGAGAGAGGTAGAGACAGGTAGAGAGAGAGAAGTAGAGAGAGAGGTAATGAGAGAGGTAGAGAGAGGTTGAGAGAGGTAGAGAGAGAGGTAGAGAGAGAGGGAGAGAGAAGTAGAGAGAGAGAGAGAGAGAGGTAGAGGTAGAGAGAGAAGTAGTGAGAGAAGTAGAGAGAGGGAGAGAGGAGAGAAAAAGAGAAAGAGAGAGAGAGAGGGAGGGAGAGATAGAGAGAGATAAATAGTGTGTGAGAGATGGTAAACGAGAGTGAGCAACTTTGAAGGGGTGTTTTGACATCCACTCTTTCTGTTCCTCTAAGTTTATGCAATTTATCATAAATGAATTTCGACATACATTTTAATATTCAATTTAATTGTATCATTGCTACATAAGGAAATAAAAGGTTTTTCATGGGATAAACTTCACAATGCATTGACCACTTTCTTCTTTAAAAATAAGAAAGAATTCTAAATCCAAATACATAACATTGCATAACAGTCCTTCAACATTAAATCTGGCAATATGCGCTACAGGTTGTATTTCATCAAATATATAGAGCTGGGGTCAGGTAAAGTCTACGGTTGAAATAATTCATTCTGACAAAAGAGTTGAAATTGATTGCTGAGCGATCGTCACCGGAAATTATCTTGGGCATGCTTACCTGGAAGTACTCGAGCGTGACCTTGCCATTGGTCCTCTCCTCGTCGTCTGTATGTCCGGCCATCTTGATGGCGTTCTTAATGGCTTGTTTCTCATTCATCTTATCTATCTGCATAGCATCCTGGAAGTCCTTTACCTTGTTCACATTGACTGGATTGAAACAAAACAGAAAACATATTAAAGGCTGTCTGTACTAGTTTGGCTAGGAGGGATTAGACCGCCCAGGGTGGTCACTGACAGTGGCTATCTCATCAACTCAGCTCTAAATTAACATAAGTAAAAGAAGATCATGGGGGACCAATGGTCACCGATTAGGCATTGTTTCTATATAAAGGGAGCAAGTAGCTACAAGTAGTACAGTGGGGCTTTAAGCTTATTTTACTTTTAGAAAAAATGCAATCATTTGACAGTGCGTTGACAACGCCATCTCCCATTTTTTCTTAGACAATAACATGATCTCTGCTTTGATTTCTATGAAATGGAGCTTTGTTTTAAGAGATAATCAAATGGTGTGTTTGCCAGTAAAAATCTTATTCTCGTTTTCCAATGATCTGTATGCAGTATGTGAAGGAATCTATGTATAATAATATGTATAATAATTACTGGTTCGGGTCACCACACGATTCATAATAATAATAATAATGGTGGCTTCTTATATAGCGCACATGTCCGTCACATTGTGACGTTCCTGGTGCTGCCCCGATTATAACCCTGACTTTAGCAAGGCGGCCACTGCAGCGCTCTAGCATTTCAAGGAATTAATTCCTGCCAGGTACCCATTTACATCACCATGGTTGAGTGTGTCAACGTACCATGTAACATGGCAACGCAAACAATTTCTTTTGAAATAAAAAGCCCAAAACAAATTCCTTACCTCTCTCCGTCTCATCCAGCTCGAAATAATAAACATCCACCAAGTCCGTCTCCTCCTTCCATCTCACACTCTTCTTGCTCTTGGATGGACCAAACTTGAGATTGCTCTTGCCGATCGTGATGGGTCTGTCTTCGTTCCAGTCGTCCCCCATGTCACCTTCTTCCTTGCCTCCCTTGGGCTCCTTGGTATCCTTGGTTTCCTTGGGATCCGTCTCCACCGTCATCTTCTCGGCCTCCTCCTCCTTCTTCTCTTCTTCTTCGGCAGGTTGGTTGGAGGAGTAGAAGGAAACTGGAATGGAAAGTAAAGACGAAATGGGAGTTATGGTGTGGTAGGAATAGGAGACACTTGCACGTTTCTGTGCAATGTATGTTGTGGTATGTTTTTACCCTTTTCAGAGGTTGACTTGTCAACAGTCAACCAAACTGCCAACATGATATTCAATGTAACTTTCACATAATTTTTGTAATGATATTGAAACGGTATAAACTAGAACAACTGTCACTATTACTACTTATCATCTCAAATAATTCTTTAAACAAAATGAATAACTGTTTGATCACAAAGAAAAAGAGTATCCAAAGATTATAAAGGATTTTGTTCAACTTACATTTGGGTGGTTCCACTTTGATCTCCTGTGAATAAAATGGACGAAATAAGAAGAAAAATTAATAGGAAAATGTATCCATACATGCATAGAGGATGGAGAAATGCATCAATGATTTTGCTTTCAAATAACAGCGAATGACCTTTCAATAGACCAATTTATGGATGTTTCTTTCCTGGGGACCTAGTGATGGGTTATTCCATTAACCTGTTATTAATGAATGAACTACAAAACTTGGAATCCACTCTGCATACATTACTTGTTGCTGTGTTGGGTAAGCCTCAGGCAAGCTTTCAGGTCGTCAAGAACCACCTTTGTTTAGAAAGTATGCATACATTTGAATATGTTAGTAAACCGGTCTATTGGGTAAGGGTATTTAAAGTCTGAAGGTGTTGGAAAAGACAGGTTATTAATCCCTTTGCGAGACTTTGAGACTTTAAGATTATGTGTATCATTTAAAGTGAGCAGATTCCTGGAGCTAACTAAATGAATATGCTGATACAGCCAAAGGAAAATAAATGTTGAGGATGAAGAGTCAGAAGAACAAACAGATAAATGAGGATGAATTTGACAGAAGAAACAAATATACGAGAAAGGAGGCAAGTTGAGAGCATGCTTATGTGTGTGCCCTAAAGAACAGTCAGTGCCCTGTTTTATAAAACTTGTTGTCAATAACAAGAAGCAGTAACTGTTATAAGCTACTGAAATCCATTGCTTTGATTTGTCAGAGATCTGTGGCAGTTGCTATTGATACAGTCAAACCTGCTTTAGTGACCACCTGTCTACAAAGACCACATTTTTTGTTTCCCTTGAAAATGGTTTCTCATTGAAACATGTACTAAAGGAACCTGTCTTCAAAGACATTCCCCCCCCCCCCTTTAGTAAAAAAGAAGGGAAAAAATGAATCGGGGGAAAAAGAATGGCATCTAACAACCCCCCCCCCCCCTTTTGAGTAAGAAAATCAGGGGAAAATTTGTAAAAAAGGGAAAATAAGAGAAAAATTTGTAAAATAGGGGTAAAATCGGGTAGAATATAAAAAAAATAAAAAATAAAAAATCGGAAAACCGATTTAATTTGGGTAATTATCAGACCTGTATACATGTAGTTGACTGTAACATGTTTTATGAAACAGGGCTTTGATGTCAACGTTCCATATTTAACAGTGATCCTACCTCTGGTGGAGTGGGGCTCTTTGCCTTGACGGAGCCGGTTGAGTTGGTCCTTGCAACCTTCTTGGGGATCTTCTTCTTCACCACCAGACTGGGAGCGTTGAGGGCATCCAGGAAGCCAGAACTCTCTTGTACTGTGGTATCAAAATATCAAAACCATTTAATAATAATAATAATAATAATAGACATTTTTATAGCGCTGTCTATCTAAAAATTCTATTCCGAGGTGCATTTATTATTACCCTGGCTTTAGCCTAGCTGCCATTACAGCGCTCCAGCATTTCAAGGAATAAATTCCTGCCAGGTACCCATTTACCTCACCTGGGTCGAGTGTGGCAAATGAAGATTAATACCTTGTTAAAGGACAATAGGACATTAAATGTTTATACGGCTTGTTATGCAAGATTCACATATTGTAGTGGGAAATTGGACAAGCTCTGTGTCAGGCTCATGAAATTGAACAGCTGATCTCAATTTGCCATTTTACTTTCACCTCATGAAGATAATGATGATACCAATAACATAATATGTCTTGTTTACCACATCAGTATGAATACCATTCTCCCTGGTGGCCTTGCAATCAAATCATTACTCAGCTCAAGCCAAGCTACCATGATACAGCACTCAGTCATCCCAAAACAACCTTCCTACCATTTAACACCCTGGTGAAGAGTGGCAAAATGTAGATCACTGCACCAGGGCTTTGACCCATGACCTTCCCTTTTCAAGTCAAGCGTTTGAACTACATGACTAAGCAGTTACTTAATGTAACACTCCCAATAGAGGGTAGATGGAAGGATTAAAACCCAGTCATACTTACATTTGTGTTTGGCAGGTATGATTTTAATTCTGCCGTGAGTGTTAGCCCCTGGTTTGGTAAGCTCGTCTGGTCTGGGTCTCTTTTCAGTGGGAGACAAGGATTTGCTGAAAATTGGACTGAAAAAAAAGGAAAAAAGAGAATAAAAATAATTCGATTCTTTATCGATCACCTCTTATTGATATACCAAAGGGATACAGAGAGCATTAAAAATAGGGATACCACATATCAAGATATTTGTATGTGTGGAGGTAGTTCTGGAGGAATGAGATGGCAAAAATATTTTGGAAGATAGTACAATATACACAAATGTACACAAAGAATGTACACAAAGAACCAAGGCAACTATTAAAGAGATTTGGCCACATTAAAGCAACAATGACATATGCTCCAGCAATTTTCCAGGGCTTTTTTCTTCCTTCCCCCCTTGAATAGATAGACTTAGAACATGGGCTAAGAATTGGGTATATACATTAGCCTTAGGTCTAGGACTGGAGTTAGGTTTAGGGTTGTGGCTAGGTCTGTTGGGTCCACAGTTAATATAAAGAACTGTCAAAGGAGCATGTACTGCAAAATTGAATATCAGGGCTTACCCATCTTTCCTAATTGTCAGAGTTGGAATAGGTTTCTCCGTCTTGGGAAGGGGAACAACGGGGGCCTTCTTCTTGAACTTTGGCAGAGGTAGCTCTGACTCTTTCTCCAATCCTGTCAATCAAAAGGCAAATATCAGAATAAAAATTGGTGCCACTGAGGCTGCAGATCTCAATTTAAATCACAATACCAGTATGTTGAAAAATTAATGTTTTGCTTTTTGCTTATGAACATTGAAATCAGATGTATATTTTATGACAAATTCAAATACAGTCAAACCTGTCTATAGCGACCCACCCAAGGGAAACACAAAAAGTGGTACTTGTGGACAGGTTCCTTTAGTACATGTTTCAATGAGAAACCATTTTCAAGGGAAACACAAAATATGCTTGTTGTAGACAGGTGGTCTTTGTAGAGGGTTGGTCACTAAAGCAGGTTTGACTGTATATCAAGATCTTTTAAATCATCCTTCTTAAGTTATTCAATGTATATGTTGGAATATCAACAAAAGAAGAAATTCCATAATACTCAACACCAAATTTTGAATGCTTTTTATAGGATGAACTCCTGATTTTGGCTTTACATACCTGTTAAACGCATTTTCGAATGAGCCGGTCTCATAATCGCCGCCCTTTTTTTCTTCACCACATCCTCTTTCTTTCCCTCTCCTTCCTTCTTAACCGGCTCCTCGCTCGAGTTTTTCCTGGTAGCGACTTTGTTGGCAGCGCCTGCTCTGGTCGTCCTAGAATCACTTGGATGCCTCAGCCTCGAGGGTTTGCTTGTATCGCTTGTGTCCATTGGTTCGTCGTCGTTTGAACCCAGCCGCGACTTCTTGGCGAGCGGTTCCTCGCTCTCGTCGTCTGCGTCCCCGTCATTGCTGAAGGACTTTCCTACTTTCTTTGCTTTGAGCTTCTTCTTCATACTAGGTGACTTTTCCTTGTCTACTTTATCTGTAGAATACATGGAGATTCAAAGGATAGATAAATGGTAAAGTAAGAACAGAGAACAAAATATATACATAGCAGTTGATAAAAATCATCTTTTAAAACTCAAAATAACTCATAGAGATCATCTAAGAGTTAAGTTTTAAAAGAAGTTAGTTTTGTAAAGGAAGTTACTTTCTAAAAGAAAATCTTTAGAAGGCTTTAGTGAAAAAAAATTACACTGATTGAAGGCAAAACAATGTTGCTTATACTGTATAGAGGAAGTGAAACTTTGTCTAGGTTCTGCATTATCCTAAGTACAGCAGGCAAGTTTTCTAATACACAAATATTTGTGAATCTTTTCCATTGAAGCAAAAATGTTTTCTACTCAAAGTTTCCTATATTCCATTGTTTTAGAAGGCTCTACGAGTGGCGTTCATGAATGTGCTGATTGATGTGGAGTTAACGATGTTGTAACTTAGATGGTTCAACTCTATGATAGCACATGGAAAGTCTGAATGCCTGTATTGTTCAGTTTATGCTTTGATGGGGTTGTAGCACTAGCTGTTTATAAATAGCCCACTATCATTTTTAGTTGATATACTCAACAAAAGTTGAAAAACTCGTTTGATTTTTTACATTTATCATTATTGCAGGTATACTTCATGTAAGTGCTTGTGTCCTCCCCCCAAGTCGGCTGTTTTAAATGTACCTATTTAAATCTTTTTACCATGCTTGTATCGACTTTTATGACATAATAGGAAGATTGTAAACAATAACAGCTCATGTTTTTGTTGTATTTCTGAAAACTTGTGCAATGTGTTTAGGGTTTTTAGTTACAGAATCTAAGTCCCATTTTTATATTGCTATTTTTTTTTTACATGCATATCTTTAAAAGTGTTATCTATTGTGCCAGCATGTAAACATGAATATTACAGCCATGGCTGTCTTTCATGTAAAATTATATTTGTATGAACCATGCTTGTGCTATAATAACAAACATTTTCAAATTGAATTGAGCTGTTGTGTGTCACTTGTCTGTCTATCAATGAACTCACCAGTATTTGAAGTCCTGATGATGCCTTTCCATGTCGCAACCAGGTCGTCTGCCATGGCCTTGAGTTCTATATAGAAGGGGCAAGAAGTAATTAATAGAGCGTGACTCACCACAGGAAGTGATACAAAGGTCAATCAAAGGATGTCTGGGATTAAGAACAGACTACAATAGTGTCCCATCATCCTGGGGTATAAAGGGTATTGAACAGAAGGGTATTGAACAGAAGGGTATTGTTTCACAGAACTTATCATCAGTGACAAATGACAGTCTTTGTTAATATAAGCTCACTGAAATCCTTGCTTCTGATTGGTTATCAGCAGATTTCTAACTGATTTTTGTCATTGAAAAAAGGCTTTGTGAAACGGGTCCCAGATCTTTTGTGTACTTCAATGGGAACTATCAGCAATGGGTGAGTTAGGTCCCATCTAGTCATTATCACACCAATCCCCACAATGGTGTGTGTTTGACCTAGGCTAAGCACATTGAACACAGTGCCAGTACTTATTCATGTTTGATTCAAAATGAGGAGAGAAGCCATTTTAGGAGATGAAGTATTGTAGAATGATGAACAAAACAATTCTATGCAGCTTATCAACTTGTCTGGAATGGCACCCACTTAACCCATAGCCTTAAAGCCTATGGGAATGAGATAATTCAGAAGTGAATGGTTTAAAGGATTGGGTATCTTTGTCTCAGATTCTGAAACAAGATCCTGGATTTAGCTCATGCTGCAATGATAATTATAAACCTTTAGGTCAGTCAGGAACCCCATGACTTTTACAAGAATTAAAAAAAAACGTTTTCTTGCACTACTATTCAGGAAAATTAGTATGGTAAAACCGGGTCACTCAAAGATTTTTACTTTTTTGAGGCACTTTATGATCATTTTGAGGCACTTTATGATCATTTTGAAGAGCAATTTTTTAGGGCTTCAATATTACACCATATCACAGACACTGATAACACGTAGGGCCATGCATCTCAGATTTAACATTGTTAAACGGTGCCTTTAAGAGTGGACTTCAGTTCTTAAAGCAAGGAAGTTTCATGAAGCAGAGGTCTCTGGGGCCACTCTTAATAATTCTTACACACAATTGAGGTTTACATTAACATGTAAGAATTAGCCCTTCTGCCCTTTCATATTGACACAAAGAGTTCCTGTTCATACAAAAATAGACGCGATAACATGATGCAATGTGTAAGGAAGTTGGAATAATGCATAATGCTAAACAGGGAAGCGAAAGCTGAAAACCCAGCTAGTTCATGGAAATATCACTTCCCTGTTACTATGCAGTATCAATTTCCGATGTATAAAAAGTGAATGTATACAAATTGGTCGGCAGCAGAACTAAGCATTGGAGAAAGATTTAAAAGCAAATTATGATTGAAGAATTGGACTAAGGCTCATAAGGCACATTCACAATGACACAATACTAATAATGAAAAACGATTTTGTGCATCCCCCCCCCCCCCCCCCAATTTGTGATCCAAAGCTTTGTTTGGATCATGTATAATGTACATGTAAAATCAGAACCAGTTACATTTTATGCCGGTACCCATATTTTTCAATGCTGTATGATTTATATCTACACACAAGGGAGCATCTCACAACATGAATTATTCATTAGGGTTTATCTTAAATATTTGTTCTCTAAATAATAAACTTAAATAAATGACCAACTTACCATCTTCCCCTTCAGTTTTGCTGAATGATTTGATAATTTTGGCAGTATTATTCTGGTAGAAGAGAGGACAAAAATTAAATCACACATGTAAGTTAACTTTGATATATCAGCTTGGTAAACCTGCTCAATTCAAGAACTAAACACAAAACTGAACTTGCTTGATTCAGGATATCTGTGAGAAATAGAAGCTCTTTGAATTTTATGAATGGCTTGATCTGGGCCCAGGTTCTCGTTATCAATACAAAATGCTAAATTTCTACGACAAATTTGATCACAGCCAATCAAATGCAATGATTTCAGTAGCTTATAACTGTGAGTTTATATGAATAAGGCCCCAATCTAACTGAATAATTGAACTAACTTTCTTAAGGTTACCTACACGTATAGTAGCACATAACCCTTGAAAGGGTTTGACTAACTTTTGTGAAATAAGAATGAATTAAACTTCTCTTTAAAATGAAAAACAACAACAAACAAAAATATTTTATTTACCTTCTTGAGTATATCTATGGTAACAGGAAGCTCTTTGAAGACTTTAATGAGTTCTAAGATGACTGGGTTCTGCTCCTCCGTCTTGGCATCTTGGAGCCAGGTGTTTAGAAGCTCCCAACCACCTTCCTCTATGAACCTGAGATAGAGAGAGAGAGAGAGATAAAGATGGAGATGGAGATGGAGAGAGAGAGAGAGGAGGGGAGATAGATAGACAGAGAGAGAGGTAGAGACAATGAGAGAGAACAAAAATTGAAGTTACAAAAAAGAAATGATTATACAATAATATGATATTATATATTGATATGCTGTTTCATTACCTTTGTGTGTTCACTCTTCAAACTGTATAATAGTTGCAACTTGTCTTTGATAAAACCCTGTTACATTCTTTTTCATGTGAAGTCAATTCAAATGGAATGTAAAATTGAAAATGATTTGTTATATTATATTCTTTTTCATGGGATGTTAACTCTAATGAATTGTGAAATTTTGAACATTCATAATTAAATACATTAATAAATGCCATTCGTAATGCTTATTACATTTCATTCTTTTGTCAAGTTTCCGCAGATTCTTCCCTATTTAATTCATCATGTAACATTACCTTTGAAAATTATCTTCAATGTTTACAATTCCCCAGCCAAAAAAGGTAAATCATTTAAATGCGAGTATCGACTATCCCGATTCCTACGCATACTCACTTTTCCTGTACAGCACTCGCCTTTGTAGCTATCAGGATATTCATGTAGATACAACGACTAACCATCTTTTTGGCACCCCTCATCAATCTGTCAAAACAAGAAATGACATAAGTATTTAATTGTATTGATTCATATATAAGTGTCACAATTAAGCATCATCAATCTGTGTTCTTTGTGACCAGGTTTCTACTCTTCAGGGGGGTGTTTCACAAAGATTTTAAGTCGAAGTTAGACTTAAAATTACGGAGAGCCATTTCAAGCCTTAAAATAAAATATATTAAAAAGCAAAAATCCAAGTATTTTAGACTTCTATAAATTCCACATCAAGAACATGAAATCTCCTTGATGATAGAAAATATGAATGATTTGAATCAATATTTTGTGCCTTTCGAAATAAATTTCACAAAATATTTTCATAAATACTAACAGCTTTCCATAATTGTTAAGTCCAACTTAGAGAAAAGTTCAACTTGGAATCTTTGTGAAACACCCCCCCCCCCTGGTTTTTACTCTCTTCAATCTATACTATCTTTTCAGAGTATGGTGACCTTTGAACTTTCACATTTCATGTCTTTCCATATATATTGATCACAACAAATCGTTGACGACCTTTGGACCATAGCATAATGATTCTGTTGGTACAGGCAAACATCCTTTGCTTTAGTGCAGTCATGCATGGTGAACAACTGGCATGGAACGCCAAATGAACATTCATATCCTTTCAATTCTTTTGACTCCGTAACCATCCGGAAGACTTTCAGCAATAAAAATGCGATTTTGAAGGGGAAGTACAAACAAAAGCATTTTAGTCACTTTGCGTGTTGGGATAAATGGGAAGGTAATCCAGCATTACTGATTAAGTTAATTGGAAGTGCCACATACGTATAAAGTATACAACTTTTACAGAAAAATCGTAACTTTCTTATTTTTTGTCAGATTTCGTTCAAACTTTCACCAGTCTGCATCTCTGATTTCTCTTCTTTCTTTTAGAGTTATTTGCTTTTAAGATTGGATTTCCTTTTCAGTATACTTCCACTTTTAAGTAAGGGATGAAACAGTCCCTTGGATAGGACGTTAAATGGAGGCCTTGTGTACAGGAGAGTCACCACCCTTGCACGTTAAGAATCCACTGCACTACTCGTATAAGAGTAGGGGGAAACCCCTGTGTCACTATGAACATGACAGACAAAGAAAGCGGACAAAATATACAGCTCCACCTACACACCCCAATCAGGCCGAGTATATACCGCATCTGCAAAAATCTTCAGTATTTAGGGAGGCAGATTATCTTGAAGAAGAAGAGTTAAAGAATACAAAAAAGTGTCTGTAAGGTGAAAAATAAACAAAAATAAGATAGAGGACAATCACAAAAGAAAAATTGAGAAAGCGTAAGGGCCTTACATGAGTATTTTAGTGACCTCAGTGACACCCTTGATGCCCCCTTCCTTACTGAGAAGAGATGAGAGAGCCTTGAGGAGCTGGCTTGGGTCCACCGGTGTGTGACGAGCCTGCAAGGAGGATTTAAAGATACAAAACATTGATGACTGAATAAAGATAAATATAAAATGCATTAGCATACAAAATAATATATGGAGGGTTCAGTGACACAAAGACGTAACTCTATATTTTGCCAAAATGAGTATTTGATATCAAAATGTTCAGAAAAATGTGGGCTGTCCAGGAAACACAAAAACTTAACTCCACCCAACACCTCATTGAAGTCAATGGCTAGTGAAACATAGACTTAACTCCTAAGGCCCAAGTGCTCACTGACACATAACCACTTTTCCTCAAAATGGCCAAAATGGAGTTTCGTCTTTGTGTCACTGACCCCTCAATATATTAATTAAAAAAGTTACATGACAAATGACGAAAATAATAAAAGATTTAAAAGGATGAAAGATCAAAAGAACAAATAGAATTATAATCATAGTTGGTGTGAAGAATCGGCGATAGATGGGATAAGTGCAGAGTCTTCCAGTTCTACAACAGGGCATATTTATTTGTTTGGGGTTCACAGTTCACAATAAGAGGTTTGGCAACACGGTAGCTGTAGAAGATTAAGATGACGTGGTGACTGAAACAGTTTAAAGCCTGTCTGTACTAGTTTAGCCAGGAGAGATTAGACCACCCAGGGTGGTCACTGACAGGTGGCTATCTCATCAACTCAGGTCTCATGGGGGACCAATGGTCACCGATTAGGCATTGTTTTCTATATACCTGTAGAGGGAGCAAGTAGTTACAAGCTAGTAGCAGTGGGGCTTTATAAGAAAAGGATTCGAGAAGGGCAAGACGGCAAGAAGAATGACTCTGGTGTGCAAGGCGAGTAAGAGATATTTCGCAATCATATCAATAAAGAATGAATCAGGAAGAGAGTAGAGTCAGAAGAGACTATATGAGACATAAAAGAAAAGTTTTAATCAAAATGCAATTTACAGATTAATGTTGTAACTATCCATGGTCAAAGCAATATGTTAATTTTTAAGCCTACAGACTCTAAAATCTTGGTCTGCATGGGCCCTGCAACACCAAGCTTAGCAATTGATCATGTGGGTAATTTTAGCGATTGATTACACTGATCACAATGTACAATCAATCGCAAAAATCAATTGCTATTAAAGCTCTAACTGGGGCCCTTTGCCCCTTTAGAAAATCAAGTATAGAGTCTTGGGTTAGGAAAGGGTACATAATGTGATAAAGATATCATCAAATACAATGTTTTAAATAGGTCATCATTACTAGGGCAATCCAACCCTTATTATAAGTTAATTTAATGAAGAAAAAAAAAGATATGAAAAGAAGAATGGTGAAAGTTTGAAATAAATCAGAATAATAAGAAGTTATGAATGTTTGAAATATGAGACCACTAATTCAGCTACCGTATGCGAATCTCAAATTGGCAATTTTGTCAATGGAATGTGAGGCAGTGGCAGATATCGTTCTATTTGTTGTGTACAAAAATATCCTGGAGTCATACATTTTTTTGTGTCGAAATTTTAGTAAGTTTGTGTGTTGGAACCAATGAGAAAGTTGTCCACCACTATCAATTTAGCCAAACCTATGTAACGATTGCTACTTTTTTTTAAATTCAGAACTTTCTCTTTCTTTGGGTCCGATTTCTTTCAAATTTTCACCAGTATGCTTCTCTTATTTTTTTGCTTTCTGCTAGAGTAGTTTACTATCAAGGTTAGGTTCCCCTTTCATGACTGACCCACCCCCCCCCCCCAATGATCCCTTTTAGTCTTATTATATTCTGATCAATAATAAAATAATTGCCCAGGATATCAAGCATATCAAATTTACACTACCACCATAAATTACAAATACTCGGTACAATATTTCATGAGGATAAAGTTTGTTATGCTTTCAAAAACCACCGGCTACATGTGCTTAATTAACTTAGCCTACTGCATGGTAATCAATTCCGAACTCAGTTCTTACGTTTGCAAAAACATAGAAATTTTCTGTTACCAAGGTCAATTATAGTAAAGAAAGAGCAAAAAATAGTAAAAAAAATGGATGGAAAAAAAGAAAGAGGGGAGGGTAGAGACTAGAGAGGGAGGAGTTTGACCTTTCAGCCTTGAAAAGTGGAAGTAAATGTGCTTTCATGCTGCAGGCCAGGGCAAGTACCAGTAAATGTATATACCCCCTATATATGAATATGATGCATGTGAACACCATCATGATACAGACTATTTCCTTTTCCCCTAAATATTTGGGAACTGAAAAGTATCGCAAATGACGAAAGTCTGAGATAGTTTTTAATGGTCATTAATACTGTGGTACAACACAAAACCTTTTGTTATTCCTACTAAAAACAGAGAAAATGGGGATGATTTTTCTTCATATTTCATGGATTTTTTATTCAATTTATTCTCCACCCTATGCAAAATGAATTATTAACTAATTGTGTACTTCCAAGACCATGTGGGAAAGTCAAAGATATTTTCACTACTTCCCTAGCCAGTAAATGAAGCAACATAAAGTGTACTTAATATTTAAGGCCCCTCTTTTTGTGCTAATCTACAGCCAAAGTGAAGACAAATTTTACGAGTTGGCCTAAATATATATATAATTTTTTTAGGGGGATTGGTGGCAGAATTAATTAAATGTATTATACATGTACTCAAGTAGCCGCCTACGAGACGGGTAAACCTGCCAAGGTCAATGTTATGGGCTATCGGTCTAATGAGATGTCCACATGTCTTTTAAAAACAAGATATTTTCTAGAAGATAATTTGTGGCTGCAATCAACCGTTATGCAACGAAATGTAATTGTATAGACAGAATTTACAAAATGCAGTAGTGCCGAAACTGTACAGGGCCGTTTCATAGTACCATAATCAATGTACTCGTAGAAATTCAAATGAATAGATTTCGATATTTTCAAGAGTCAAACCAATTTCAAAACAAAGTGAGAGTTCCTCCCCCCCCCCCCCCCGAAAATAACCCGAACACAAAAGGTATGGCCTTAGTATTGTCTTCACTCGAAAAAGATTCACATGTACATGTATAATGCATGTACGATTCCCAGACATGTTCATAATTTATACAACACAAGTACGGTCAATATTATAGACAAAGACATTAAATCCGATTGCTGGGGGTCACATTGGTAACTGTCACCATACATCTTACCCAAATCAAGAAAGTAACAGATTTATTTATATTTGTTTATTTTGTAGCATTTATACTCCGGGGCTCATAAAGATGTCCCCTTATATCGTTATTACATGCTACAATTATACTCCCAATTCCTATCTCTATTCGTACCTTTTCATTACCTACAGGGCTCATCGTCGTCCCTTTATATGCATAACTATATAAACTAAACTTACATACCGAATAAATAAAATAATAATTTAATTAAGTAAGTAATATAAAAAGAGAACATTATTGAAAGCAATACATGTAATAATTAACAATAAAAAGGCAATAAGATATTCTTTTACGAGCCAGTAGTTATAAAAAAAAAAAATATATAAAAAAATAAAAATTAAAGAGATGGAGGTTCATAATACTTATATAATCACAAATAAAAGCACAAATAAAAGCACAAATATAGCCCCCTTTGCTAAAAAAAAAAAACCACCAGTATTTTTTAAATTAATTTGTATTCTTAGCTCAGGTATGAAGTACTCTATTTACTTAGGGGGGCATATGGGAGGTATACAACAGCGATTATGATTAGATATTTCATGCATTCATGGCTCTCTCCATTAAATTGGCCTTATTAGTGTCAATCATCATAGCTTTATTATCCCTCTATTGGTCACATGACTGTGTCTACTACAGAACAGTATAGACGTTTAACTAGAGTGTATGACAGTGTTTGTGTAACTAAGTAGAAATGCTTTTGTAATGTGGACTTTGTATCATGTGTGAGTCATATCCTCTTTAGCAAGAGGAGTGTATGTTGACATAGGATTGTACAAGTACACACATATCTGAACATCTATATATGTTCATGTATGGTTTCCTACTTATTATGTTATGTAACTGATTTTTTTTTTTTTTTTTTTTTTTTTTAAAGTGGTACTTAAAAAAAAAAAAAGTATTTTCTTCTGTTCCGCTTATTTCTGGCTGAACAATTGACTCATTTTTGTTATATAAATAATTTCTCAAAAAAACAACATGTTGACCTTGACTAGTAATTAATAATCATTTCTCTGAATTGAGGCATAGAGGAACCCTTTGTTCATATATTTGCCGTCTCAAAAACTAGTACCGGTAATCATTTCACTTTACACCTACACCTATGCATGTCAGTCTTATATTTTCTGTATCAATACCTTATGCTGCCTGCGCACTAGACTATCAACTACTAATATGCCCATATTTGGGCATACATCAGGCAGGGATCCCTAGACACGTCATTTATGCACTGCAGCAATGATAGTGGCCTGCATTATGTACTTGTTTACAAAATGTGTGCAAGGTTAAAGATGTTAGTGCTGTCTGCACTCAAATACCAAATTATTATATAAAAATCCTACCTACAGGCATCTTCAAGCAAATCATTTGCATGTAGGTATCTATCATAAGTGAGCCAAAATTGTGTGTGAAGTTGAGAAACTCTTAGTCCATTCTATGTTTATCATTGTCATGACTGTTTGTATTATCATTATTATTATTATTATTACTATCATCATTATTTTTCTTCTCAACCCCTCAAAAATAACAATAATTTGCAATTTCTCAACATGTCTCTATAATCCACAGTTGCTTACTTTATAAAGGCCTACCCGGTAATGATATTTTTTCTTTTATAAACTTTTATTTGACGCAGTAAAATGTTATGAACTAAAGTTTATCAGCTTTTGAATTGTGTCCTCAATTGAAAATGTAGCCTGATCCAATGCAGGGCCGGAAAAAAAAATGTTTCTTGCAGTCTCTAAACCGATTTTGTCATTTAAATTGTATGTTCTTTCAAATTTGACACTCGGTTTTTCATAATCTCACAAAAAAATTGTTTTGAGTAGCGCCCTCTGCAACAGAACTCAACTATCCCTTTAATGAAGTAACACATCATTTCAACAACAAAAAAAAACTTCTTTATCAAAAGAGACAGAGACAGAGAGAGAGAGAGAGGGGGGGGGGGTGCACCAACTAAAAGGGCACTCTCTGAAAAATGGGACACCTACAAAGAGTAATCTATAAAAAATATTTTAAAAAGCCACTATGATTTTTGTCGCTCCAATTTTTTTTTCCATGTTTAGTCTCATAGCAGTGTGTGTTACAGGAGCTCCCTAGCCTAATTATTTATTCATTTATTTGTAATAGACTAAAGAAAATGGTGATGAACATAAAGGTCTTGGCCTTATAAATGCTATAGCCCTCTAACTCCCAATATATTCATTTATTTAGAATAAAGGCTTGTTCAGGTCTGCTGAAAAAAGCCTTCATTTTTTTTTTTAACGTGTTGAATTAATTGAAATGAGATCAAAAGTGCTTTTAAAGGTAGTCTGTCCCTTTTTCAGGCTGAAAATATAAATTATGTAAATCCTAAGGTAAACAAGAGATAAAACCAACTAAAAACTCTTCTTAAAAGATTAGAACTTGTAATTGTCTGTACCGTACATGGAATTCTATTAGGAATTTTCGAAATGTGTTGCAAAAAAATAGGCCTAGAAGGTAGTCTGATTGTCAGACCCTTGTACTGCATAGTTGTGCGTTATGTGTAGACTGAGTAAAGACTTGATAAGTTTAATTTTGGTCATTAAAAGAGGAGGGTCATTGATGTGCACAAATGATAATGTACCCTTTACAGCTAACTTTATCTATTAAAAAAAAGGTCAGTCACTGACTCGAAAGTGTCTGACAGTAAAATCTAGAGAATAAATGGTATCCCTTGCATAACTAGGTCACTGCTACATTTGTAACTTTTAAATTTCACAGATAGGATATACAGTTTGTACGTGACATACTCATGATTCCTGCAAAGTACTAAAGAATTTAAATTTGGCTGCAAAAGGGATACACTACCTTTAAGGGGACACAGAAAGAGAGCAAGATGACAGTTTGAGATCAGAAATACTAATGCAGGTCTATATTTTTTACAGTAGGCCTATTGTTTGTTTTTTTCCTCCTCCGATTTTTATACTGAAATCTGTAAATGATTGTAAAAGGCTCTAGACATTTTATACCAACTTCCACACAAGTGGGCCTAGAAAGCACAAGCAAGACATGAAATGCAAAAAAAAATAAAAATAAAAATGGAAGCATGTTAATGCAATCTTTACATAATCTCAATCAGCGTTGACAAAAGGAAGGGGAGGGGGCAATGCAACCCTGTCTCAATTAAAACTGGAAACATGATCCTTGTTTTACGATTTTCCTCTAAGCACCCGTGCTGTAGATTATGAGAGTTTTTTTTATAATGAACTTCTTTTAAAAAGTCATCTTGATATTCAAGTCTACATACTTAGATTTTAATTTAAGGTACTTACTTATCTATATTTTTCTTTACTTAAAAAAAAAAAAAAAAAAAAAAGATTCAGTGACTTTTATTCATGTGGTCGAATTCATACTCGGATATCATCATTTTAGTAAACAATATATCGTTGGTGGGGGTGACAAAACCTCGTATCTCAAAAATCATGAATTTTCAGGAGAGCGCAAAAACCTTTCCGGTCTTAACAGATTTAGTGCTGTGACACCGTCCTTCGTTTGGAATTTGTGAAAAAACCGAGACAGGAGGCGTTCCATAGATTTATCAGGTGGTGTCGTAGGCCATTAGGTACAAAATTATGCAAAAAAATCAAAATCTCAAAAAATTGAGATACGAGGTTTTGTCACCCCACCGACGATATCTTACTTGATCTTTTCACTTAGCCCATGCAATTTATCATAATTAGCACTTATAAAGACTGTAAGAAGTATCAGTATTGTAAAGGTTGCAGTAAATGAAAATAATAATAATAATAATGTACTTGTCACACATATTTAAAAAAAAAAAAAAAAAAAAAAGGATTTGTATCTAATTTGAAACCCATTTCTTGTCTATTCATGGACTGAATAGTAAGAAAGGGTAATTTCTTCTCAACTCGCATTTATGGGGGAAATGTGAGGCGAAGAGAAATTAAATGCTTGTAAATTTATTCACCTCTATATACATGTAATTGCATATTTATCATAACCTTAGCACATATATGTTTTGCTGAAATATTGGGAATTTTAAAAATTCCCATGAACTTTGGATAAATTTACCATTGTGAAATGATAGTATATATTCTAATATAGAATATATTTGGAGCTTGATCTGTGTCAACTGGGATCTTGTAAAGGGATTGGTGGTAAGTACTAAACGCTTTATGCTACCTGTAATGGAAGAAAGAGAACAAAGAGAGAAAACAAAATAGGATTAGTCAATTATGAATGGTATATAATAAATACATTGGCAAATACAGAGGGGCCTTTTCATGAGTTTACAAATTTTGAGGCCAATCCAACATTTGTGTTGTATGAATGCAGAAAAATTAGAGAAAAAGGTTGAAGGTATGTTAGGAATAGTTACATTTTCATCAAAGAAAAAATTAATAGAGAGAATATACAAAATCTTTTAAATCATACACGTTTAAATTAAAAACTCCCAACCAAAACGTGTTATGAATTATCTCTGAAAAACACAAAATATTCTTGCAGCAACATCAATTTCTGTTATGCCTGTATTAACTTTTTTTTGGTTGAAATAAACAAAAACATCTTCAATACTTAATCATCCATTCAGAGACAGAACACAATTTACACTTGTTACAAGAGCTTTGTCATACATGTCTACTTAAAGGTACCTTTTAATTATTTAGGAGGCTATGTCAAACATCAATATCACAATATTAAGTGGTAGGTTAAAGCCTTGTCAAAATGAATTTGTGAATGTTATCCTTTTTTCACCAGTGTTTGACTGTTTGTACATCCACTAAAACAGAGAAATAGAAAAGCAGTATTTTCTTTTCAACACCATAAAGTAACAGTAATCTTTTCTCAAACATTGTGCAACATGCTTTTAAGCAGTTAATATAAATCTGTAAAATGAGTCAACATCCTAATGGCTTTAAACCGACATTCAATCGTTGGTCTTACAAGATCCATTTTCAAGTTAAATGGCATATAGAGAAAATATGATTACTCTACATAACTTTGTTCAACAACTATTGCGTGGAAGACATTTCAAATATCTTTTTAATTTTCTCAAAGGAAATCTACATGTAGATTTGTCTTCTTTCCTCTAAGAAGATACTTGTGAGCTTTCCAAAGGTATAGCACTCTCCATCTCATGTATTTATGTTCACTTTACGACCTGTATTTCTTTCTTTCTTGTAGGGAGAGAATTGTTATGACAAAAATTTGCAACTGATTCATACATATATTAAATTGTGCTTAAAAAGTATCAAACATTCACATGATCAATGATTTACAAGACTTCTTTCCTCATCATTGCTCATTGACTTGCAACTCATAACACACCTATTTTAACTACCTTGGAACCATGTCATACAAAATATTGTCAGAACAAACTCTCATTATAGAGTTATTTGGCAGATCTAACTTCTTTGCATGACATTGTTTTGGAGCCTCGACATATAACAAGATTGCTAATTTTTATGAAGAAAAAAAAATGTCATAATGTCATACTCATCTTATCTGACTTTATATCCATTTAACAAGAAACTGAAATCATGTAGAATTTTCATTAATGTTTAATGGGCCACGGCAAGGCCATACATGTTGCACAAGCAATACCATTTTCATAAGGTAATCAAATTTTAATGCACAAATCTTTGTTGAGCACCTCATTACAAATCATTTTATGATCTGTTACGAACAATTGTATTTCAATAGTCAAAATGCAAATTACTTATACATTAATTTTTGCTAGGTAGGGCAAGCCCTAATGTTTGTCCTACCTAACGACAAGAAATGTATGCAATTCAACTGTTGAAAATTTGAAATGCAATTATTTGTAAACAAGTGAATAAAATAATTTGTATCATAGTGCTCCACAAAAGCTATCATGTACAGTGTACATACATTTGGTTACATCACAAAAATGGCGTATTTGTCCATGACATCAAAGATTTGAGCACAATCTGATTTATTGATAGACCTTATAGGGCTCGATATCAAATCAAATGTCAAGGCAAACGATACTTTTGATGCCAAGTTAATTTTCAATTGTACAGTGGAACCATGTTGTAAAGCGCATTTAAAAGAAACTCTTAGTGAAGAAAAATCAAACCTCTGTAATATCAAAGCTCATTTATATGAAAGCAGAAAAACAAGAGAAACAGATTGGCCAAAGTTTGAAATAAATCAGACCAATAATAAGAAATGTTCGAATTGAGATCACTTAATCTTTGTGTATCAGAACTTCGCAATTTTGTCAGTGGATCATGCCATAATCATGGACAACTCTCTCATTTGTCATGTGCAAAAATGTGATTAATTCTGACCGTCTTTCTCCTAATCGCCTACTCTGTGGGGGGCACTACTCACAATATATTATGGATAGCATATCATTATAGGACCTCTTCAAAGGAAAGACTTGCCCAAGTCATCCCTTTTATAATCTCATCTCATGTATTAGAACAAAAGGGGAAGTTGTCTGGCACTATGTTACAGTACCAATAAAGATACAGCCAATTTCTTTAAAAAAAACCTTTTTGTATAGTGATTACAACTTAAATTTTTTAAAATAATTTTCTTAATAATTTCTGTCTGTTTTCAATTTCATTCAAATTTTCACTTTCTTTTAGATTTGCTGTTTAAGGTGGGCTTTCCTATGGAAAAACATTAAGAAATGTTCACGTCATATCCCCTCATTCACTATTGCTTTTGATTATCTAGTCCGATTTGCATGAAAACATGACACACTCATAGCTAATTCACTCAAGATTTAAATAAAATCAAGAACTCAAGCACAATTTTAAAAGTTTTTGTAAACACAAGCTGAAAATTGTATGTATGATTCTCAAAGCTGTACCGGTACATGTAAATAGAAATTCAAGATTAAAAGAGGAAAAAGCACCTTGATTTAAAGAAAGGAGTGGATTGATTAAGATAAATGGATAAATGGATGAGTGAATTAGTGAAAGTTTGGTGCAAACCAGTGGTATAATGTTCCTATGAGCAACCTCCTTTGTATGCATACCAAGGGGGAATAAACAAGAGCTAATTGAATGCCCTCAGCTGACAATTATGCCTCTGTATTTTGACCTAAAAACCCCAAAATCTAATCAGAATATCAGATCGTCTCCATGGTATTCATGTACACCCATTAAGTGACCATATCCAGAGGTTTGAGGCTCATACCTCTAATGGCTCTTGAGATATTGCGATAACAAAGCTAAAATCCTGTACTTTTCATAAATTGAACACTGACATATCTAATACAAATACAATGTATTATCACCAAGTTTGAACTTTGAAGGTCATACTAGTACCCCAAGTGGTTCTGGAAATCTTGTTATAACTCCTCTGAAGTGTTGGGAGCCCCAAATTGGCCAAAAAAATTGATGGCAGAATTTCACTTAAATTGTATTATTTGAAAGAGGATGCCATTTAATTAAGACACACTTTTGCAAAGAGCCCCCCCCCCAAAAAAAAAAGTGTTCAAAGACACATTTGTCAGAGGGTAATACGGTAGAACAATTCTGAGGGGGATGGGGGTGGAGGTGAAATGGAAAAGTTAACAATTAGTGAAAGTGATCTTACATGTACATGTAGCTGGGCTATTATGCATCAATTGACACTAATGACAGTAACAGTTTAAAATACGGCTGCAAGAATTTCCACACAAGAGTTCAATTGTGACAAAGAAAATCAGGAAAAAAGACTGTTAACCGGTCATTCAGTCAATCTGGTAAGTGGAACTGATTATTAGGCCTAAAAAAAGATGTTGAATTGCCCTTTAGGTGCCAAAACATGGGTCAGTCGGTCAGATTTTTTTTTTTTTTAACTTTATTTTTTTCTTTTCCCCTCCCTCTTTGGGTTGATATTACTCAGTTTTGAATGCTTTATAATACATATTTTTTTTATGCATTAAACATTTTTTTTTCTTCTGAAAAACGGTTAAAAAAAAATATATTAAAAAAAAGCAGACCATAGATTTCAAGATTTTTGGGTCGGTCGCAAAGGGCAATACAATTTACAACATTTTCAGGCCTTAGCCTAGGCCTAATCTTAGAGAGTAAATGCAATCTGCTAAAAGTAAAATGACATTTTAGTCCAAACTTGATAGCACATTTGGTGGCACGATTGTGTCCCCAAACCTTCGACAGCAGACCCTATGGCCGGCTTCTGTCTAAAGAGAGGAGCCAAACCTACCCAAATAAGAGGCTAACAAACGAAAGAGACAGAAATTTACTGTCTACCAGCTTACCCTGCTTTCCCAATATTCAATAACAAGTTACACGGCCCAGCATTGATATTAATTGAAATGTCCGATCATAAATTAAATTGAAACACTGCACTGGCACTGCACTGCTCCTAACATAATTTTACAAGACTCACACATGCACACAAATCGCAATGCAATGGACAAGGCAACTCAACTCAGCTCACTCTCACTCTCACTCTCAGATTTAAAAAAAAAAAAAAAAAAAAAAAAAAAAAATCTTCAAAGTTCAACTTCTGCCGTTCTCATCTGGACAAGTCAAGTGCTGTAAATTTTAATTTTTATCTTGCTTTGCCATTGTCATTTTTTCAAATGTTGTTTTACATTGACATTATCTAAAAAATTGTCTTTTGAATCTCACTAAATTCCTGATTCCACTAAACATAGTGCCTTGATTTTCATTTTCCGGGCGAGGGAAAGTCCCGTCATCGTCAACTCGATCCAGGCCAGCGCCATTTCAGCTCCACAGGCAGCAGCTCGAAATAGCATGCACAGCTAGCTCAGCTCACGAGCTAAACTTCCGCGCGCCAACTTCACTCATTAGCATATCCAGGCAGCTGATTTGCATACACCAATATGGAACGGAAAACATGGCGCTTGCTGCATTTACGTCGACTAAAAATAAAGTTGTCTCGCTTTCCTCCAGGAATTACACCAACGTAGTCCTGAAGGCTATCCATGATCCACATCTTCTTGGTCAGGAATAATGCGCTAACACACTGATAGAGTCACACACAAGACAAATCAATCCACTTTAGCGTAATATTAGGTGAAAAATGATGTTGTAAACCAGCACGTTGAGAAATTCTTATGCATGTAGGCCTACGTCCCTGTGAAGAGAAACATGGCTGTCATGATAGATTTGCTCACGTTTTAACAACTTACACTTTATTATCACCCTCTTTCAGAAAACCTCGGGCCATCTCTCCGCGTTCATAACAGACTTATATATCTGGGTACAGCTCCTGAATCTGCTTTCCTAGCCATATCTTCTATAAAATGCTAAATTTACCCGATGGTTTGATCCCACCCAGTTCCCTTCCGTTTGGATTATGAGAGGTGCGTGGTTCTTCCAAATGTCTCTATTTCGCACCGTACTTTCGGTGATTTTCCCCCTATTATATCAAAATAGAACCCAGAAAATGGTGAAATATTAATTCATAACAGTCCCAAATAGAAAGCTAATTCATTAGTTAAGTCTCAAAACCAGAAATGGGAGAATATAAGTAAATTATAACTAATTCTATGTCGACGTGGTTTGTTCTGGCAGATGATTCCGTCCTAAAATGGCAATCGGAAGCACGCCCTATTGATCTGCGCATGCGTTCGATTGTTACGTGCTTGTGACGTATTACCTTCCAAATTATTCTTTTTTAATAATCAGATTTCATCTTGAAAATTCTAATTTTTATTGAAAAATACCAAATTATATTCAATTATACTTTAAATATTATTTTTAAATCAAAATATTATTTGATAGAATATATTGATAGGTATTTTTATAATTTTATTTTGATATTAATCATCAAACAAGATGGCAGCTTCCATTCGTGCAAATTACTTTTTTCGTGCGATAGGAAATACAGTTCTACGAAGGAATCCGCCATTTATTTCCAGAGGAATTCCATTTCTATACAGATCAGAAAAAGCTTCACTAAAAAATGTAAGTGATGATGCGTGGATATTATTCGATCCTTTATTTTCCTGGGTATTATTGGAGACAAATTTGAGAGCAATGGACCCACATGTTCAAATTCAAGTTAGTGGGTCTAGGCTAGACCAAAGCTAGTAAAAACTTCATAAGTTCAGGCGCGGACGCAGCGCTATTATAAATTCTACTGAAAACAATAATTAACTCTGTAATCATATTGAAAAGGCATGCCAAAGTACATACATGTATGACCATCTATTATTATTGGGAGATTTCAACTGCAACTGGGAGACATTAACTTTGCGACTATTTTACAGCTGAAGTCAAGACTCGGAGTTGGAGAGAGTAAGATTGGCGCTTGTTCAGAAACCTATCCACAATTTGACCCGTAACTTCGGCGTGGAGATACCCTAATAAAACATACCCAAAATGAAGTAAATATTTTTTAGATGTCCAAATAAAGATCATGAGTTAAAAGTCATTATGTTTATTACCTGTTTCGTGTCAATTTTCTTGTTATTTTCTTGTTATTTTTGGGATAAACGTTGATATTAGTACTACTACTGGTACACACTTTTTCACAGGTTTCACGGCAAACCACTGCACAATACAAGTACATACCGATGGTGGGTTGTGGGCAGGCGCGCGCCTGTGTGAAGTTATCTACCGTAATGTCTCGGATCCTCATTACGGTAGATAACTTCACTGCTGCTGAAGAGAGAGAGAAAGAGAGAGATCCATATTCATATTGTCATATTCTACACAAATTTATTTAGTTCACCTATTGGCTATTTATTACCAAGTGGACGGCAAAGTTTTTGACTACAATTGGTGCAACTTGAAAATTGATCGTCAAATAACTCTAGAGATATTGCGATCTGTAAATAAAACTACAAATGTGTTAAGTTATCACCAATTCCTGCACATAACAAACCTTATGGACTCTTCTTTCTTCTCATGCAAAGCACTTTGAAATCTGTCAAGAATTTAACCAATACCGGTAATGTGGAAATTTAATAGTTACCAGAGTGATACACTTTCTTGCTGTATTACCTTCCACATGTCCCTGATAATAATGAGCTAACGTGCGATTTACATTTGAAATCTCTCTCTCTCTCTCGCACCCACACACACACACACTCTCTCTCTCTCTCTCTCTATCTCTATCTCTCTCTATATATGCCAGTGACACAGTTGTGTATTGTATACTACATTGTGTCATGGACCTGGGTTCAAAAGTGTATACTTCTTTGTGTATAATGCTGAATAAAGATGATACATATATATATCTCTCTCTCACTCTCTCTCTCTCTCTCTCTCTCTCTATATATATATATATATATCTCTTTCTCTTTGCCAGATCACAAGTGACATTGGGAGGCAGACAATCACAACCTCAGTCATAAGATGGGATGAGATCAATGAAGAATCTGAATCCAACGAACAGCATCCACAGCGGCAGGAGCTCACAGAAGCAGAACTTCTTCAAGCAATTGAATACTTGAACAGTGAAGGTACATAGATGCTGTTACTTACTTGAATCTGGATGTATGGGATCGCTAGACAATAATTTGGTAGTAGAACAAGTTAAACATTGACTTTCAATCCGTCATAAATAATCTATCACCTCTCTTAACTTGATGTAATTGTATTCTACCATGCTTGTTTATCTACCTGTATTATAAATTAATTATAAGTTACTGTTTATTGTATAGAATGTGAAGTTAGACTTGATTGAAGGAGATAATAAAGTCGAGGGAGATACAACCAATTATAATTCTTGGCCTACACTCTCCTAGAATTTAAACCACTTTGCTGGGTTTAGGCTTCTTTTTTTAAAAATATCTGGCTCCTGTTTCATAAAACTTGTTATCATAAAAATTAGCAATAACTGTACTAAGTTACTGAAATCATGGCATTTGATTGGCTGAGAGCATGAGAAGTTTAGCACTTGTTATTGATTAGAAGTTCAATGAAACAGGGCCCATGTTTAAAGGTAATGCAAAGTTTGAGAATTTTGAAAATGTGATGGATAGTAATTCTTTAAAATTTTGATATATTTGGATGCCCTGTGGATGTATAATAAGCACTATAAAGCACCCATAAAACACTTCTGCTTTTGGGAAATTGAATAATAATTTTTTTACCGGTGCTTCCGGTAAATTTCAAAAATTTTATATAGCGCCTAAGGCCATTCCATGGTATATCATTTCCAAACGGGAATAGCAGATTGGTCGATTGTAGTCAAGAAACATTGTTTTAAAGCTAAAGTTGTATCAGTCTTGAGAGGGAGCTATGCAAGATAAAGAGTTTATTATTAACAATGTCATCACTTTAGACTCGATTTCAACCACGACAACAATCATTTAATATTGTAAAATCGCATATACTTCCAGTATGTTCATTTTAACCAAACTCATGACCCCATACTAAAACTTTGTATTACCTTTAAAAAAAGAAACATACCGGTAGTTTGAGGTCTTCTTTTGTTATGTGTTATTTTATATCCAGGGTTAGGTGCATTTTTAGAATATGGGCCTTTTATGTTACAGGGCCCAGATTCGATAAACTATTCTTTTTCTTTTTTTTCTCATTTATTTTCCTGTTCCTTTCCAGAGTTCATAAAGAGGTATGGAGATAAGCCAATTTGGGCCAATTATAAAAGGAATCATAAAGGCAGGATACCTCCAAAGGTAAATAATTTTATCCTAATGTTCTATGATACCTTACTTCATAGAGTGGTGAAGTGTGACGTCATCAAAAATCTATTTTTAGAATTTCTCATTTTTTTCTTCATATTCCGAAAGAACATCAAAAATAATGTCCAAATGTCGAAAACCAATTGAATATGTTAAGTATTGGCTGAGATATGACCATCTGAATGAATATATGTCCTATGGGAACTCAGTGTTATATGCTCTGGCTCCTAAACATTATTTTTTATTTTCTTTCGGAAAATGAAGAAAAAATTGAGAAATTCTAAAAGTAGATTTTTCACAGCTTCGGTACTCTATAGGATCAAGTACATTCTTCATAAGGCCTAAAAAAAAAGATGTTGTATTGCCCTTTAGGTGCCAAAACATGGGTCGGTCAGAAATATATTTTTTTAATAACTTTTTTGTTGTTGTTGGTCTCCCTCTTTGGGCTGTTTTTTTTCTTCAGTTTTTAATGCATTTAATACATTTTTATCTAAAAAAGAGTAAAAAAAAAAAGAACTTTTTTAAAAAGCTGACAGTAGATTTCAAGATTTTGTGGTCGGTAGCAAAGAGGAATGCAACATCTTTTTTTTTTTAGGCCTAACAAAGAAATTCAATACAGTCTGAATTTGTAGGCAGCTGCATTGATTAATCTCAATTTTATGCTATACAGTCAAACCTTCTTTAGTGACCACCCGTCTACAAAACCCACATTTTTTGTTTCCCTTGAAAAGGGTTTCTCTTTGAAACATGCACTAAAGGAACCCGTCTACAAAAAACACTTTTTGTGTTTCCCTTGGGTGGACGCTATAGACAGGTTTGACTGTAGTATATATATTATCATGTATACATGCAGGCACGGGACATTTTTGGTTGGGGAAACAGATGGATTTAATTTTTTTCTTCTTTGTATAGCATGTATCCACTTCTTGTCTTGAGTATGCTAATAATGATAGTGTGCAGGGGGCTGTTTCTTAAAACGCTCATAAGTCTAAGTTCATGGACATCACATAGAACGTGTATTAATCCTATAACACACTTTTCAATAGAATGTCCAAGAAGTTAAAGGTAAAGACCAGTTATGGTCATGCGATTGCATTGTGAAAGAAACGTTGTGGAATCGATCAGAAAAGGTTGATCATCTAGCATCTAGCATCTGCAAGGTTCTGGAATCATCAAAATGATAAGAAATTTGGCCCATTCTTCGTAAAGTTACAAGCACTATACACAGAAAGATGTATATGGGACTACCCTATATCTCTCACAGACCATGAGAGAAACAAATTTACCAAATATATGAATTAGTAGGCGGTTTCCCGGCAATTTTTTTATCATCATGTATTAGTCAAAACATATTCTTTCACATGATTGGTAATGAGAGCTTCCATTTCATTTTTTGAAATTGGGGCATTTCCAATACTGGTCTTTACCTTTAACTTATGACGGTTTCGAGAAACAGCCCCCAGTACTCCATGAAGATAATGGTTGAAAAGCCAGGAATTTATAAATAATATATCTGTGGAGGAGGGGGGGGGGGGGCTGGTAGAGATATGCAACTTTTTAATCTTTCTGTTTCTGCCACTACCTACATGTAATTGTGTTCACTGTGTCTTTTGTAATTACAGGAAACAAGGAAGAGGTGCATTGTAAGTATTCATGTTTCCTTAAAACTTTTACCTTGTTTAATGCATCTATTGATATAACACAATTACATGCATATTGCATGATCTATGTAGTTACAAGAAGTTCATTATCTGACTTCACTAAACCCTGATTAAGTTTGGAAACGAGATACAGAGTTGGGATAGTTGACATTTTAGGTAGAATGCTATTAGTGAAGACGGAATTGACTTCGCTTCAGTTGAGCTGATATCCTTACATTGAAATGAGATAACATGTATATTGGAACTTTCTTATGTTTTAACACAATGGAATGAAGCTCTCCTGATTTGATCAATTTAAATTTATTAAAACATATCCATGTGTTTGAAAGGAGACATACTCACTATAGGAATGGTAGGAATTTTTAATGAACTTGTTGGTCCCATCAACATGACAAGAAATGCATCCTAAATGGCTTATCCTCCCTCTTTCTGTTACTTGCATACTGCCATCTGTAGTTGTGTTTTTGCCAATCTGCATAAAGTGAGGGGTGGTATTATCCATTTTCTAATGTGGAGAGAGAGAGGGAGGTATAGATATACATGTAGGAAGGAGGAAAGATTTGGGCGTTAGATGGAGAGAGATAAGATTAGTAAGGAGAAAAAATATCAGGATGGTAGCACACTGCTTACTATAAACTTTGACAAGAATGTTTACTTCCTGACCTTAACTTTTGTGGTAAAACAAAAAAGTTTAAATTTCAAATTAACTTTAAAATCGACAAATGATTAAATCTGAACTGACAAGAAAGGTTTGGTGATGTTTGAAATCTGTAGAATATTTGCACATGTTATATGTTGTGAAGTTACGTATTCTGTAGGTAAACTGCAAATCTAGGGGTCAGTGACATAAAGACGTAACTCCATTTGGGCCATTTTGAGAAAAAGTGATTTGTGTCACTGAGCACCTGGGCCTCAAGGAGTTAAGTCTATGTTTCACTAGCCATCGACTTCAATCAAGTGTTGGTGGAGTTAAGTCTTTGTGTTTCCTGGAAAGCCCACATTTTTCTGAACATTTTGATATCAAATACTCATTTGGGCAAAATATGGAGTTACGTCTTTGTGTCGCTGACCCTCAAAATGTACAATTTGCCTTTGAATGTTGCTTCCTCTGTTTAACTTTTTCAGAGAGGTAATGGAGAGAAGCAGCAAATTTGTGGTAACCCATGTCCAATCTGCAGAGATTCTAATCTAGTCCTTCATTACAAGGTAAGTAGCCTCCAATGACGGCCATGGATGTCTAAAGTATGGATAGTGTAGACCTCAATATCTCCGCCATTTTGTTGTTGACATTTGAACTAGCAGTGATAATAGTATGATTGTAGGGCCCTAAAGGAGAACAGTAATAATACCGATGAGGCTACCCTGGGTAAACATATATGTTACATATTATATCTTGTTTTCTGAACACGTTGACCTCTTACAAGGTTTGTTTCCTTTATGGCTCCTGTCTTCCTCACTTTTTATAATTCATCTTATGTATTTTTATACATTTGTCCGTTTATATATGTAATTTTATCTGTTGATCTCTTGAGGAGAAATAAATGAAACTGAATCAAAAACTGATATAAACAAGGCATATTAGTATTATAATTAGAAAACACAACTCGTGAAAAGACATGAATATTCAATGTTCTTCAGATGCTGCTGTTGGTTATGCAATAATTTATGTAGCAAAAATATGCTTATCCATTTTAATCCTGCAACTTCGGAAGATGCCTTTAAATGCTCACATGCAGGTATCCATACATGTTTTTATATTCCTTGTTGTGTAAGGCAGGGCCTAATGTGATGTGATATCAAATATTTTTTTCATATTGCCAAGTTTTATTCATGTTTTGTCTGTTTCTGCTGATCAGAATATAAAGCTGTTGGAACAATTCATCTGTCCGCATTCATGGAATATCTACTCAACGTACAGGACAGGTTAGTTTTCAATATCTTAGTCCCATCAACTTAATTTTCTGTAAGTGCATGATATTTATTCAGCAAATACAAGAAATGGTTAGTGTGCAAAATTGGGGCAGAAAATTGTCAGGTATTAATTCTTTTCCAATCCATTTAATGTAATATATCAATGGGAAATGATTATTCTCAAACTTCTTTATTGTGAAGAATAGATCAAGTGCCTAAAAGAGAGAACTTTATTCAAATTTTCAGTCTATGTATATGTCTAAATATTGCCAATGCTACAACAGGCTCTTAAGTTTGATCTATCCCTTGAAAATTGCAGAATTGAACATTAAACTTAATTATGGGAGAAAAGAGTCCAATATCAGTACTGTAATAATGATGAGAGAGAGAAAAGAAAGAAAGAGGGGGAGGGATGAAGAAAGAAGAAGAAAAGGGAAAACAAGCATCTGAAGAGAGAATCCCTCTCCACCCCCCCCCCCCCCAATGAATTAATAAAAAATAACAAACAATATAGATGAATAGAACTGGATGATGAGAGTGAAATATAAACATGAAATATATGGCAACCAAAATAGGACTATTATAGGCAAACAAATATTCTCTGTGTAAAGCAATGACATGGTTAGCCTTCCATACAACCATGTCCATGGGTCACTTTTATTACATGTTATGGAGTGACCACGTAATAAATTCATTTAACGGTCTGTCATGGACTGATATGTTATTCTTTCTGTGGCGTTTATGGTGTCACCACCCAAATAAATCTTCTTGCACATATTTTCATCTTTGCATGCCTCTACACAATGTGGAGGCCAAGTTTTATTGAGCTAGGAGACCCCAGGATTAAATACACTGCTTGGGAGTCTACTTCCAACAAATTTAAACTTCACAAGCCTAAAAAAAGTGTGATTATGTACTTATTAATTTATACTCGGTACTTATAATCTTTGTACATTTAAAGGCTGAAAGTCATCAGTTTGATGAGTGGTCAGTGAATTGTCCTAGAAAGTGAGAAGATGAGCAGAAATATATATATTCAAGGCTCTTTGTAAAACAAATATTTTTTTTAATCTGTTTTTGTGTTCAAACATGGACATTAACATATTACATGAAGTAGATTTTCTTAATCTTGGGATGGATTGGGTGACTTGAGTTATTATTTCGATCTTGTTTTGTAGTAAAATCTGGTAAATTTCTGTCCAGTGCTTATTAATTTGTTTAGAATAAAATCATATTTTCCATATCAATGTTCAGACTCATTTTGATTTTAAAGGTATTCCCCTTTTATAGGTTGTGAATGACTGATACTCAGGCTAAAATCAGACACTCACCAAAAATATTTGACAAGATAAACCCAGAACCATTATCATCAGGAGGAATGTAAGATAAATGTAAAATGCTACAATAGAATTAGCACATTGTGTAAAAGAAGAAGCACTTTATGATTCATCTCATTCTAGTTATTTTGCTCTTCTTTGTTCTGTGACTAGGGTTATGTCGGAGGCAACACAAGGCTCTGTGTGCAACCATTGAGAAGGCAAGGCAATATGGTAAGTATAATTAATTGGATATATAAAATGGTGCTTTTGTTAGAGAGCATCCTATTGGCTGAGAATCTCTCGTGTAAAAGTCTGAATATCTACTGTCAGTGTTTTTTTTCCTTTTTTTTCAACGAAGTCTTCCAGATCACAAAACATTTTCCTTGAATGCTAATTTTTTGGTATTTATAGTTTAAAGTATATCTTGTAATTTTGTAGCCAAACCGTAGATACAAAATCATTAGTTTAATTACCAGTCCCACTTGTGTGGAAAAGTATTTGTTTTGTTCAGGGTATGTTCTTTCAGCTAGGTTCAAAGTTTTGCGTGAGAATATAATTATATCATAATTAATTTTGTTACCATTATTAAAGGTAAAGACCAGTTTTGGAAACCCCCCCCCCCCTCTCAAAAAAATGAAATGGAAGCTCTTATTACCAATCATGTGAAAGAATATGTTTTGACTAATACGTAATGATACAAATTTTGCCGAGAAACCGCCTACTAATTGATATATTTGGTAAAATGTTATATCTATTTGGACCTGATAGATATCATGCATGTGTCGCGCATAGTCCCATATACATCTTTCTGTGTACAGTGCTTGTAACTTTACCAAAACTGGGCCAAATTTCTTATGATTTTGATGACTCCAGAACCTTGCAGTACACACCACTACTTATATGCTAGATGATCAACCTTTTTCTGATCGATTCCACAACGTTTCTTTCACAATGCAATTGCATGACCATAACTGGTCTTTATCTTTAAGAGCTGGTTGGATTAATGTGTGCTTTCATTTGTCTTCCTTTCTCTAGGAGTGTTACCCTTTTCTGTACCCTACATTGAATACAAATATGAGGATTACTATCAAGATGAAACTTCACCAAAGGATAAAAAGAGATCAGTCGACATTTGACCTTTGACCTCCAGCAGCATGATCCTAAGATGCTTTGAACTCTGACCCTGTGTAGCTTCATCGTATGCAAAATGTTGTTTCATCAAGCCTTTATTTCAAAAGAACTTGTAATACAACTTTAGTAATAAACTAATAGTATTGATTATACTAATAATTATTGCAGTTACGGTATATTTGTGCACATATCCATCCCAGGGGATTCTCATTGCGCCCTGAAAGTAGTTGTACAGTCAAACCTGCTTTAGTGGCCACCTGTCTACAACAACCACATTTTTTGTTACCCTTGAAAATGGTTTCTCATTGAAACATGTACTAAAGAAACCTGTCTACAAAGACCACTTTTTTGTGTTTCCCTAGGGCGGTCGCTATAGACAGGTTTGACTGTATTACCCTGGCTTTTGCCCAGCTGCCCTGATGCACTGAAATCATTCCAGGAATGAATTCCTACCCAGTCCCCTTTACTGCACCTGGGCGGAGAGTGGCAAATGTGGAGTTAAACCTTGGCCAAGGATATTAGTGCCACGGCGAGACAGGAAGCACACGATCCACAGTCTAGTGACGCATTCACTAGACCATGATAGCTCTACAGCAGGGTTGAATCGGATTGATACATTTTTGGATTCCTTGGATAACTAGCAAACATGTACTTGACAGGTGGGAGGAAGCTCAGAGAGAAGTCAGTTTCCAAGAAAGATGCAAGGAATCAGCTAATGATATACGTTGAACGGTCGTCATGGAGAAGACTTCAATTGTCCATAAAGCAAGTTGATAGTTACACAAGCGTGCATGAGCAGGTTGTAACAGGGAAAGGCTATACATTATCATCATTAATACGTCTTTAAATTGGCAATGCAGTACAAAATTTGTAGTTTTATTTAATCCTGTAATTCTCATTCACATCGGTTAATTCAATAAAAATTTGCATTTGTCGTAACCATATATGAGTGAAAAATGAATATAATCGGTGCCAATTTGAACAGGTAAAGCTGGTTTATTTTCACTTTATGAAAACACTAAATTGATACAGGTTAAACAAAACAATTGACATTTACATTGTCATTATCCTTTAAATTTGGTGTGCTCAAAGCTCACCTTGAAAAAATTATCACAAATATCATAATTTTAGCTGTAGTTTTTAACACATGGGAAAAAATATACCATGGCCTTGCCCATCTTTGAACTAATCATTTATTCTAAATTAATACCAAAGTTAAAATCTGCTGATACAATTACTGGATAGGTTCTCATGAAATTAGATTATCATTATTCAGCATATGTGTTCTGTGATGGTGCTTTCCATGATATACAGATGGCAGTATTCTTTTCAAAAGGGAAAACAAAAGGTATTCTGGGAGAACCATCACTTTGGCAATAATTATTCTCAAAAGCAGAGAGTGGCATCTCTCCATTGTTATATGCATCATCTGCTAATATGAAATCGTCTAATGTTGGCACAAGGAAGAATAAACTTTGAGAATGCTTCATTTGCCCAATTACATAAAATTAAGTTGAATACTCAGTAAATCATTATTCTGTCGTGGGTTTTCATTTCATTAATTTAGAAATTGTTAGAAAGGGAAAGAGATGAACAGAATGACAGATAGATTTATAAGATGATAGAGAGATGAACAGAACGATAGTTGTATAAGATGATAGAGAGATGAACAGAATGACAGATAGTTGTATAGGATGAAAGAGAGATGAACAGAACGACAGATAATTTTATAAGATGATAGAGAGATGAACAGAACGACAGATAGTTTTATAAGATGATAGAGAGATGAACATAATGACAGATAGTTTTATAAGATAATAGAGAGATGAACAGAATGACAGATAGTTTTATAAGATGATAGAGAGATGAAGAGAACGACAGATAGTTGTATAAGATGATAGAGAGATGAACAACATGATAGATAGTTTTATAAGATGATAGAGAGATGAAGAGAACGACAGATAGTTGTATAAGATGATAGAAAGACGAACAGAACGATAGATAGTTGTATAAGATGATAGAAAGACGAACAGAATGATAGATAGTTGTATAAGATGATAGAAAGACGAACAGAACGATAGATAGTTGTATAAGATGATAGAAAGATGAACAGAACGATAGTTGTATAAGATGATACAGAGATGAACAGAACGATAGTTGTATAAGATGATAGAGAGATGAACAGAATGACAGATAGATTTATAAGATGATAGAGAGATGAACAGAACGATAGTTGTATAAGATGATAGAAAGACGAACAGAACGATAGATAGTTGTATAAGATGATAGAAAGACGAACAGAACGATAGATAGTTGTATAAGATGATAGAAAGACGAACAGAATGATAGATAGTTGTATAAGATGAAAGAAAGACGAACAGAACGATAGATAGTTGTATAAGATGATAGAAAGATGAACAGAACGATAGTTGTATAAGATGATAGAAAGAGGAACAGAACGATAGTTGTATAAGATGATACAGAGATGAAGAGAACGATAGATAGTTTTATAAGATGATAAAGAGATGAACAGAACGATAGTTGTATAAGATGATAGAGAGATGAACAGAACGATAGATAGTTGTATAAGATGATAGAGAGATGAACAGAACGATAGATAGTTGTATAGGATGATAGAGAGATGAACAGAATGACAGATAGTTGTATAAGATGATAGAGAGATGAACAGAATGACAGATAGTTTTATAAGATGATAGAAAGATGAACAGAACGAAAGATAGTTTTATAAGATGTTAGAGAGATGAAGAGAATTACAGATAGTTTTATAAGATGATTGAGAGATGAACAGAACGATAGGTTGTTGTATAAGATGATAGAAAGATGAAGAGAACGATAGTTGTATAAGATGATAGAGAGATGAAGAGAATGACATATAGTTTTATAAGATGATAGAGAGATGAACAGAACGATAGGTTGTTGTATAAGATGATAGAAAGATGAAGAGAACGATAGATAGTGTTATAAGATGACAGAGAGATGAACAGAACGACAGATAGTTGTATAAGATGTTAGAGAGATGAACAGAACGATAGATAGTTTTATAAGATGATAGAAAGATGAACAGAACGATAGTTGTATAAGATGATAGAGAGATGAACAGAACGATAGATAGTTGTATAAGATAATAGAGAGATGAACAGAACGACAGATAGTTGTATAAGATGCTAGAGAGATGAACAGAACGATAGATAGTTTTATAAGATGATAGAAAGATGAACAGAACGATAGTTGTATAAGATGATAGAGAGATGAACAGAACGATAGTTGTATAAGATGATAGAGAGATGAACAGAACGATAGATAGTTGTATAAGATGATAGAAAGATGAACAGAACGATAGATAGTTTTATAAGATGATAGAGAGATGAACAGAACGATAGATAGTTGTATAAGATGATAGAGAGATGAACAGAACAATAGTTGTCTAAGATGATAGAGAGATGAACAGAACGATAGATAGTTTTATAAGATGATAGAAAGGTGAACAGAACGATAGTTGTATAAGATGATAGAGAGATGAAAATAATGATATATAGTTGTATAAGATGATAGAGAGATGAAAATAATGATATATAGTTGAATAAGATGATAGAGAGATGAAGAGAAAGATAGATAGTTTTACAAGATGAGCTTATTCAATCTCTCATTCCGTCCATCCCTCCATCATTAGTCATGTAATTTGTCCATACCGCAATATTTTTCCCCTTCCATCCGTTAATGAAGATGATGGTCAGGCCCCTTGTATCATCCGCCAAGGGAGCTCATTAAGGGTCGACCATCTCATTGTTTGGGGTCGGCTGCTTAGCCAGTGCCCAGGTGCACTTCTCAGCTAACAAGATATTATAGGCCTTAAAAACAAAGGCATTAGTTCGTAAACACGTAATAACAATACGGGATGACGGTATGCTTTCCCTTCTTTATTCGTATTTTCTTGCTCTCCATTTTCTTATATTAAACATCAAGAGTGATTACGATATCGGTCTTTGTTTGAACCTATTTGCTGCACAGGTCCGGTGCTGCACTTCAGTTTATACAAAAACCGACCATTATTATTTTATTCGTTTTATTCGAAGTATGGGGTTTAGATTTCACACTTCGTAGTTTGTTTAGATAAAAGAGTATTTTATGTAGATTGCAAAGGAGTACTTAGCTGTACCCCGTGCTGTACCGTGTGTAATGTTTTATATAGACCTACTAAAAAGCAATCGGTTCAATTCAGTTCGAATTTGCACAATGGAAACCGAGTTTTGTGAAAACAAGTCTCGGTGCACACTTGTAGAAATCAAAATAGTAAAAATTTCTCAAATTTGACATTTTCTCAAATGGAAATTTCTCAAATTTCTCAAAAGTATGCCAAAAAATAATCCCTTTGGAGTATCGCTCAGATAACAACAAATTATGTACCCCATGTCTGATCCAGGAAAGAAAATACCTACAATACGCCCAATAGCCTGTTTTTACTTAAATTATTAACATATAAAAATTCAAGAGAACTTTTAATAGCTGCTGCACATTTTTATCTCCAAAATAAGACATGAATACTTACTTTTAAGTTATTCAATTTCTGAAAAATTATCGACAATTTAGCTGCAAATATACCCTGAGGAAAAATTTCACTCGGTGACTGTGTTCTTGATAAAATTCTTGCACAAAGCAACTTTGATTAATTCTGCATCATACACGTATCTGTGTAAATTACAGCATTAAAATAAATGAAACCTCATGACAGAAGCCACAAAAGATGCATACTTTGTACCTTCGTTAGGATATTTTTTGAGGATTTGGGGATCAAAATAAAATTAAGAAGCGCGAAAATAAGCTCTAATCTGCGAGGCACGCGTACGCGCGTACAAACGAGTTAATACTGAATGACACTCATTAGTGATAGCATCATGAAGACTCGGTGTGATGCTAAGGTTTGTGTTGTCGTTGTTGTTGTTTTGTTATGA